>NC_060208.1:5129166-5492500 GCF_021130785.1 Homalodisca vitripennis
TTTCGTGCATTGGTTCCAGAGTTATAACGGAACATACAAACAAACATTCGCATTTATATTAAAAGATGATATGTAAAATGTTTAGTTTGGAGCATTGGTTGAGGTGGAAAATAACATTTGGCTACTACAGATAGTTTACATTACCTCCTCTTCTGTTAGGGATTGAAAGTGGTGAAACATTACTTGTAGCCATACTGTGTGCAGTGCAATAAATTATCGTTAGGACCAAGTGAAAAATAATGAAAGTTACGGTAATGTTTGAGAGCTGTTTGTGTTGAAATGCCATAAGAACCATGATAAAAAACCATTAAACCATTTTAAATCTTGTTTTTGTTGTTGTAGAATTATGAGAGATGTCTCATTTAAAAAATATGATTCACCTGCTTTTGAAAACACGTTATTTGTATCTTTAAAATGAGATCTACCATAATCTTACAACCAAAAATAAAGATGCAAAATAGTTTAGAGGTTTAACATTGTTCTGATAGTACTAACATTGGGTGACCACCAGTGTAGCTGGTAGAGCATATGTAGGTGCAACATTGAATGTAGAGCATGGTGAAGTTTAAAAACTACTGCACAGTCTTGTAAAATGCATCTATTTTTTTCTGATAGTATAAGAAAATAAGTACCAAGTATGGCCCATTTGTAGCAGTTTTGTTGTTATTTGTTAAAATTTAAAAGCTATTAAACGTTAAATACATATCCTGTGTTGTATTTTCTTTTAGAATTAATGTGATTCTTAAAGCCTACACCATAAACGATAAGTATGTACTTCAGGTATAAATTTACAAATAAAGTCCAGACACAAAATAATCCATCTAAAATTGTTGTGAAATAATACGTGTATAATTTCTATAACCTACTGTTAAGTGGGTGTCAATCAATACATTTATTTAAGTGGAATATTCAATATGTTGGTAACATTGTCCTGTGCAGGTCATGGCAAATGTGTGGAATTTGTAAAGAAGTATGGGTTACCATTCCTGATGGTGGGAGGCGGTGGCTACACGATACGCAATGTCTCGCGCTGCTGGACGTACGAGACATCGGTTGCTCTGGGCACCGAGATAGCAAATGAACTGCCGTACAACGACTACTTTGAGTATTTTGGACCCGACTTCAAGCTCCACATCTCGCCTTCCAACATGGCCAATCAGAACACACCAGAATATCTAGAAAAGATCAAGTAAGATTTGTTGTCTTCAGTCTAATTTAAATTTTAAATAGCATTGCTTTCAGTCCTAAACTTACTCATTATTATTTTGTTCCATGTGACTCAACTTGACAAAGCAATTTTACCTTCGATAGGGTATAAAGTAAATTTGAAAATTAGTAATTTTATTATTGAATGCTTATAGCCATAGTAAAAATTAATTTTCAATGTAATTGTTGTGAATTTTCAAGCAATAGTCACACAGATAGACAATTTTGTTGAATATCTTGTTCATAAAATGTTGCCACCAGTGTTTTGAGATAAGGCCCACTTTATCTTGAGGCCCATTAGTGTTAAGTAGCTGATATTAGTGTAAAGAAATTGTCTTTTAACTTATGGAAATTTTGCTTGATTTCTTATTTGCTTACTTGCTTAGTTAATTTCTCGGGTAGATCCTGTGCTGCAACTGACTTTCATCTTTGTTACCCTTTATTATGAACATCGTCAGTTCCATTTATTTAAATTTCCTGTTCCATTTTGCCACAAGATATTAAGTTTTCACTGTATAACCGGCTCATCTTTCAACAAATATTTACTGCTTTAAACAAGCAATTAAGAAACCAAACAACAAATTGCAATTCGTACTTGGCAGAAAAACCAGTTAGAAGGCCCAGTCACCAGTGCCACTCAATTGGTAATTTCCTAGTATGATCGCAGTTTATAAAAGCCCTTATTAACCCTTTTAGTGCCAGAGATGAAAAAATGTCTATGTTGAAAAGTACTGAGTTATTTTTTAAGGGAGTATGCAAAAAATGGTTAGGGTTTTGGGCAAAACGCAGGTATTAGAAAAAATTCACCTAAAGTTTAGTTTTTATCAATAAAAATTAATTTTTTATTCTTCTTTAAAGTAAATAAATTGTTTCTTTTTCAGATTTTGTATAATTTTTAACATTAAAAAAACTGTTACTTTAAACAGCGACACTTCCTTGAATCAAAATTAAAATCCAGTTTGAAGTGAAATGGCCATTATAACAAAATTTTATTTGGAAATTGCAATACTTTCATCAACATTTAAAAACAATCTAAAATCATGTGTGATAACCTGATATTGTTCCATAAACAAATAGTCAAGAATTAGAGGTTATTTTTGTTAAAGCACCGGGTTTTGGAAGAAATTCACTAAAAATCTATTTTTCATTGTAAAAAGCTGTTTCTTTTTTAAAATTAAATACTTTAATGATAAAGACCATTTAAAAACAATACAAAATCATGTGATATAAAACCTTACTTACTAAAATGAAGCTTAAGACAAACAACTTACCTTAAATCAGGCAATTTTCAAACAAACTCTACAACACTATCTTCGTGGACACTCGGATCTACAGCACATCACCGGCACAGACGTCTTCTTAAAGTTTTCTTATGTGACTTTCATCACTTTTATCATAAATTAGTTTCATATTAAAAACTAATTTAACTTAGATACACTTGGAATAAATAAAAACACACAATTATAACGTAAACGCTCCTCTATTAGTCACGAGACTGCCAACAAATTGAGAAAGTGTTGTAACGTTTTGTTCGTCATCTAGCAGCAGTACAAAGTAGAAATAACAGTTGAAAAGGTTGGTTCAGTTTATGTATTGGCCTTTGGTATGATATCAGCCAGTATGGGATAAATTGTAGAGGTACTATAAATGAACTAGGAATCGTCTTGTTCAGACTGCACTTTTCTTGTAGGTACGTGTATCTCAGAGATAGACCCACACACAGGGATATTTTTTATGTTGTCTCGTGTCGAGATGCCTGGCACCAAAATGGTTAAAATCAGATAAATTTCAAAGATATATTCATTTATTTTTATATTAATAACGTTTGGCTTTATTTATTAGACACATTAGGAAGCTGATTAGGTTAGGTTGTATCTATTTTGTTGTTATATTATTATTCATTTTTTATACACACTAGGCTACTGAAATATAAATTTTGACCAAGGTACGTGTTAACCTTTTTATCAATACATTCCATGTGGGAAAACAATTTTATTGTGTTAATGCTGCTTGCTAGTACTGAAAACTGTAAATTCAATTCACTTTTATAAATATAACTTTCAACCTATACTGATTTGATTGAAATTGCTCCTGATCATATAATTGTTACTAATGGGTAGGAAATCAGCAGTCTTACCTTGAAAACTTTCTTCTGGAGGTCCATTGGTTTGAAGGAAACACATTAAGGCACATTTGTCATTGAACTGAAACCCTTCTCAACCAGCAGAGAGTGTACCAGTGGCATAGTGTCCGCAGGCTGAGAAAGATTGTACAGTCGAAAATGTGTAAATGTTCCATTGTTTGTTTCTTTTATATTAATGGACTCTACAACAAAGTTTTCAAGATAAAAAAGATGATTTTTCCAGTTGTAATAAACCTTGGCTTTCAGCCCTAATTATTCAATCCTGTTCATATAACTAATTCTATAGAAATTCAAAATAATAGTCCTTTGAGAAATGTAGTAGTTACTATAGAATTTACTTGTGAACTCTCTAAGGGCGTTTGTTGACTATTTAAATAGTGAACATTTTAAAATAGAAAAGACTTATGCTCAAGTGTTTCTTTTTTTTCAGGACTAGACTATTTGAGAATCTACGAATGTTGCCTCATGCTCCAGGAGTGCAAGTGCAAGGTAAGTCCTCAACATCAACTTGTTTCAAATAAAACATTTTCCCTTTTACATAATTTTTGTTATAAACTATAGAAGGTTTATACTGAAGTGGATGTTGTGTGTGGCAGCGATGGTGGACGACGGTATCCGAGAGGAGTCCGAGGACGAGGACAAGGCAAGCCCGGACGAGAGGTTGCCGCAGGCGCTGCAGGACAAGAGGATCGTGCCTGACAACGAGTTCAGTGACAGTGAGGACGAGGGGACGGGAGGTCGCCGTGACAATCGCAGCTTCAAGGGTCGCAAACGACCTCGGCTGGACCCCAGCAAGCCTGGCGACGAGGCCAAGCTGGACGACATGAAGGCAGAGAGTGAGTATAATACTTTATTTCTCAATTTGTTGGAAACACGTAAAGTTTTAAAAACTTACAGTTTGCAGTATTTAGTTTTGGATCATTGACTGTCCATCTCGAGCTACGTTTTTATTCCTACTTAAAATGGTTCATAATGAGGTGCTTGTCAGTGAATAAAAATAGCATACTTTACACATGATGATTTTCAGCAAGACTTGAAGCCATTCATTGTACACTTGTAGAATATATGTTTGATATTAATTACAACAGAATAAATTAAAAATGGATTAAATAAAATTGTTATAAAGTTGATGTGTGAACTTCTACATTTATTGTTTTACATAGACCTGTCAGTTTATTTTTGTTATAAAATACAATTAGAACAAAAGTAGTAGCTAGTAAGAATGCATACAGTTTAATAAGGCAATATTTTTACAATGTTTTTTTGTTTTTTGCAGATGACAAAGAAGAGAAGGTGGGAGAGGAGATGAAAAGGGATTCGGGCCCCAACCCCTGATAAACCCTTTTTCCCCTTGTAAATTCTTCTGAAGCTCAAGAATTTCACTCTTGTTCTGTTTTCTACTCTGTGCATTCATCGGACTGAGGACCCAATTTATCGATAGATCTCCATTTTCAGCTGATTCCAGCAGTTGAAAAATTGTTATTCGTGATAAATGTAAATAAGTTAAGCTACTTTTTTTCAATTTCTAGTACATATACACAGTTCGTTGGCAATATATCGGTGTTGCCAAAGTCGGTTGAAGCTGGAATTATAAATTTTGCTGGGACTTTACAGAAAAAACTTGTGGAACTTTGAATGTAAAATGTACCTGCCCGCCCAGGACAAGCTGCCTGATTGTCGAGGCCATTCTTTCAGTTCCCTTTTGTGAAATGTTATTAACTTTAACAAAGCTTAACTGTAGACATTTTATAGAATTTATTTGTTGATGCATTTGTTAATATATATATTTATTTTTTAATATACTAGTATTGAAATCATAAATTATGATTTAGTTTTCATTGTGAAAAGTAACCAAAGAAATCGATGGTTAAATAAATTTAAAAGGCAGTGTTTGTTTTAAATAAAGTACCTCAATGTTACATTGAAGTTTGCCTTCTCACATTCAACACTAAACAGTGAACTTGACACATCAGCTCAGAGGCTGAGTGCTGTCCTGTGTCACTCAGACTAGCATGGACACAACACCAAACTGGATATGTAACAAAGTAGAAGGAAATTGTTTTCTGTCACGGAGCCGCCATAAAGTATTGTGCAGTAGAAGACCGTGCTAAACAATAAATTAAAAGCCCCGTTGAAATAAAAATAAACAAATTATTTGGACTGTACATTCATATTTCCCTACTATAAAAAATTATTTAAACACCAGTTCGTTTAATTTATTATTTCAACCGTTCATAATTATGGTGTTCCAAAAAAATAAATTAACTAATTTGAATTTCAATTGTCTGCATCCTTTTTTAATAAAGAGTTGTGATTTTTGCGGTGCATTTTAGTTTCATGGATTTTGTAAGAGTGATTTTTTCTCTTCTCAATATAGTTTCTATTGCGTCATCTTGTATATAAGCTTTGTGTGTTTCCTTAGACAGATGAAATAGATGTTTTTTCCAAAAGAGATAACTTGTGCAGGAATTGTAATTTTTTCACTAAATTCTTTGGTATTAAAAGTAACCACAAAGAGCAACAAAAAGTTCCTCATATTGATTTATGTGGCCCTTCCATACAGATCACACTATTTTGGACACTGTTTATTTTCTTGTATTTCCCCATGATTTTACAGTATTGTAATGTATGTATATAAAACTACATCCAATTTTTTATTTCCTCTTTTTTAAGTGTGTTATTCTATTGTAAAACCGATCTTTGTGAAAGAAATCATTTTTAACATTTATATTGTGACAAATGTACATATCTATGAAGGTTCTGTAAGTTACGGATTAGTTTAAGCAATAACGTAATGGGATATGTCAACAGTTTTATTTATTTTTATTACTGTAACTTAAGATAGGTACATCATCTAAAAGTAATGATGTTGGAAAAATAAAAAAAAATGCAAAACTGTATGTATTAAAATTATTATAACCCGAATTAAATTATTAAAATCAAGATTTGTATAAAGAGGATACAATGTTGTGTTGGTTAGAAGTCTATCTAAACAAAAAGTGTAATAATGAATTCTATTCACATTAGAGTTACACCTAACTTCTATGTTTACTATCCTGTAGAACTTGTCATATCCAGATAACATAGATGTCAGATATCCTTAAAGTTGGGTATGGCATGGAATTGTGATATGATTGAACATAATGTATTTATAGCAAATGTACTATCAATGATGAGGTTTAATTTTGAAGCCATTATGTAATGATGAAAACATTAAATACAGCACTGGAACTGTTCTCATGAAATTTTATACATTTATTGCTCTAAAAAGGTCTATTCTAATTTAAACTTTAAAACTAAATAATTCAATAGATATATACAATGTTGTAATTACATATAATTGTGTAATAAAATACAGTTAAAACTTGTACAAATATAAATTTCAGTGAGAAAGCCTTAGTGTTTTTTTTTTTTTTTTATATATTATTAATTTCGATTTTGTTTTTGTTTTTTGGTGATTTTGGTTTACTGCAATCATTGTGTTATAAAAACACTATTAAATGATTTGGAGTTTTTTTGTTTTTATACAGAAATTAATCTAATTATGCACAAAAGTTATTATATTTACAAAATATGAGAATAAAATAAAATATTCAGCATTTTCTCATAAACATACTAAGGTACAATGTAAGTAACTGTACACAATTCTCCTCAGAAATCTTTGATGGTATGGAAGGTGCCAAAACAGTCGGACACACATCGTGTCCAGGCGCCTCTGCTCGTCGACGCTGATCTATTTGCACACGTGGCACACTCTCCTCAGCTTGTCCTTATCTGCAGCAGGGATGGTGGCAGGAAAATGCTGAGAAATAAGTCTCAGGGGAGCATCTTAGCCAAAACTTTGCAAGTCTTTCTCGCGCCATTTTACGTAATCAGTAATTACACAAACGGCCAAGATTTTCACACAGTAAACACAACAAAACGTTTACAACTAAGACAACCGGTAACGTAAAACGGAGGTTACAACCTGTACTCACTACACAAACAGAAATAGAATCAGCTGATTGAATACCGTCAATTTGGTCTGAGAGAAATAACTACAAGAGCAACTGCGATCTAGTGGGAACAACGAAAACTACTTGAAACTATTTCTTATTTATTCCACTAGATCGCATTCATATTCAAGTTAGAGACTATTCACAGCGAAACATTATTATGAAAGTTTAGCACCATAGCGCTTCCCACACGGCTATCGGGATTATTGCAGATGGCACTTAGGACGCTTCAAAATCACTTGCAGAAATAATAGTCAAAGGGTGAAGTAAGTTATAATAAAAATTCAGATCTTAACTGAACGAAAAAGTAACTATCCCACCAGTACATCACGTGGTGCAAGCATCTCTGTTGGGCGTCCTTATCGCATCCTCTTCTGAGGTCTACTTTGTTTGGTTTAAATGATCTGGCTTGCGAGGGAGGAATTCACTCAACTCCGCTCTACCTAGTGAAGGTACCCAGGTAGTGAATTGCTAAATATTTATATATATATTTATTTTGCCATTCTAAAAGTTGTCTCAAAAATGTTTATGTCTAGGTCATTAGATATTCAAGGGTAAATTAAAATAGTTTAATAAGTAAGTTTATAAGTTTAATTTAGTTTTTTTTTTTTTTCAAAACCACTGGAGTTGTATCACATCCACTGAATGCATGTAAAAATAAAAATTTTTTACATTTGTCAAAACTTTGTGAAAAATGTGTATTTGTGTTTTGACCTTTGCCAACTTTTTGTAAAGGAAATGTCTACTTGATTTAATTTGGTGTGTACAATATATACTTTTAATATATATTAATTGAATGTCGTATTACATACTTAGAATATACTTTCAATAAATTAAGATATACAGCAAGTATTTTGATGAGTATTTTAGACAAAATAGGCAAATATTAGTATATTTAAAATATTATTAAATACAATGTATTAATTGATAAATAATACAAATTATTCTAAGTTCAAGGTAATATTCACGGTTGAGCTTGCATTACTGTACGTAGCTGCGTGCTCAACGCTCTCTATCTCAAAACCGATTGTGCACATGAAAACATGTTTCAAATTTTGTGTCCTACAATTTTTATAATAGATAATTATATCACTAGAACAATTGAAACCGAGATAATTCAGAAATCTGTTTTTATTTACCCTAGACCTTAAATAACACTAATGGAGCAGGCACAGGATTATGAGACTTTTGAGACATCTTTTAGAAAGGAAAAATGAAGTTAGTAACAAATATTCAGCTTATTATCTCCCATTCCAAGGTTGATCCCATTTTTATGCTAAAATGACTGTACAGTAGACTCTCGCTAATCCAGCAGACATCAGACCGCGGTATTGCTGGATTATTAGAAGGCCATAAATAAAAATGTACAAAACGTGTTCTTGTTACAACAAACACTATTCAAAATTACTATTACAGTATTCGTGTACTAAATGTAAATGAAAGGCAAATGAAATTTTCTTTTAACATTCCTTTTACGCATGTAATAATTGGTTTCTCTTAGTGCTGTACCACACTAGAAGTAAACATAACCTTACTTACGGTTATCTATTGTCTACTAGTTATCTATTGTCTACTAGTTATCTACAGTAGATCTATTCAATTGGAGTAAAAAACTTTCCATTTTCTTTTGTTTCTTGACTTGAGAAGACACTTTCTTTTAATACTTTCTCTTAAAGCCTCTTTAATACAAGAATATCACTAGCAGAACACTTCGAATTTTTATAACCATCCTTCACTTGCTTTGAAATAGTTTTTCTCCATTATTTTTTCATAGAATACCTTTGCTTTTTCTTTAAGAATCTCCCTTGAAAATGGAGTATGCCCTTTTGTTCTTGAAGAAACTAAGCGTATAGGATATCCTCAACCTGAGGACATTCACCCTTTTTCAATGTTTTCCTGGCAGTTTTCACATTGCCACTGCTTTTGCAAAAAAACTTAATCTTTTCACTGTTCTTCTGTATTTCATGTATCGTTGCGCGTCCGATACCATATTCATTTGTGAGGCTAGCAAGCTTATTGCCTTTATAAAGTCTCTTTGAAATCTAATTCTTCTGAAGGCTTTATGTTTTTGTTTACACAGACATTTTTCAGTTGCTGTCTTGAAATATAAACAATATATATATACACAAACTATAACACTGGCATTGTTAACATGAACAGCGGGTAAACTACGAGACAACTGAGCGATCATAGGTTGTTTGTTAACACAGTTTTTAGTAACGTGTCTCAGCTTGTTTCCCCAATTCCACGCTCGTCAAAATACGCCAGATTACTGCAATGCTGAACTGGCACAGTTTCAAATTATAAAGGGTCTTCTGTACTATTGAAAGACCTTTTCATTGCAATTCCAATTGACAACTTAATCGACTAATTTTCATTGACAACATCAAGAAGAAAAATTGTTGTTCTATAAATCCTTCAAAGAATCACAGAAGTTATAATAAAGGAGAAGTAAATTATAAACAGGAAACTAAAATTAATTTTATGTTTTATTTTTTAATTTCTGGAAAATATGCAATGCATTAACAAAGAAACACTGATTTTTGATCTTCAATTTTGTTGCCTTATAATTTATCATTGTTAATAACATCCTGTACTTTAGTATGATTAATTGTTACAAATACTTACTTTTGACACATGTATAATATTTTAAACACTACATTTTGTTTCCAATTGGATTTATTATAGGTATCTGTACAGTGTACTAGGTTTAGTTCATTCACTGTCACAACACAAGAGCTACAAAGATTAAAGTTATTGCTTATAAAAGAGGAGGGGAGGTAGCCACATTACCAGATTTGGAGAAAATGGCACCAGGAGGCTTGGGGTGAATGAGCACACCTGGTAAAAATTATAAAGTTTATTTTTATAATTGTAATGGTTTGTACTTATTGCTTTGACATTGAATAACTTCAGACGAACATGACTCCAGATTCCAGACGCTGCACTGGAGCTAGAATCCACCCTTCTCACTATAGCTACGTTATGTGTACTCTGCCCCTTCTTCAAATAGAATCACTCCTCTCATGACATATCTGCTCGAGTATTTGCTCCGTACATATCTCTTACTTCCAATAACACTCAAATTGGAAGTTGATGGGGTCTGTGGTTTTATATGTTTACTAGACCCAAAACACCAGTTTTGCATTTTTTGTGTTCACTATTTATAAAAAGACGCTTGATTTATGTTTCTTTTATGCTCTATGAGGCATTGTTGAATCCTGACCATAATAATAGATTTTAAGAGTTAAAAATCATTTATACCACAATAACACTTAATATGCACAAGTCCATACTCATAGCAGGAAAAAGTTAGTTGTAAATTACAACTTCCAGTTTCAGGGTTAAAGAGTTATGCTATTAAAAAAAATTTACAAACATGGAATTTGTTTTGTTTTTTATGATGGAAATCCATTTTGCCCATAAAAGCTTTCAAGAAAAATTAATGGAAAGGTATACCTCTTTAAAATAGAAAGGTATAACACTGCTAACTAAATTTATGTTAAAAGTAGCTAAATACCAGTGCTTTGCTATGGGATCATCTTGTTTCACTTAAGTTATGTGTGAACTATTACTGTGTATTGATCACTTTAATAAATAAGTTGTAAGTTTACTGTTTTAAAACTTTGATACACAAAGTGGTTTTGCGACCCATGTTTTGCAGAATCAACAGACTTTCAGAAGAGCTTATTTTAAAGCATGCCACATATAGTTGTCCATGGGAGAACCATGGGCACCTTAAATCCACTCAAGTTTTTAATAATTACACTTTAGCTGTATTCACTGCCATAGAAAACAGAGTTGGACTGGAAACTGCAGTCTTTAAATTTTTAACTGATAATAAGAATGAATCATAGGCATAGAGTACGAAGACTGTTCCACTGTCAGTGAATGTAGAAGCCTCTATGATATTTTGGTGCAAAGATTCATCTTGCAGCCTTTGCCATTACATAGTTTAGGAGGTATGAGGTTCCGAAGCAACAGATCTCTTTCAAACACAGATTGCAAGATGAAATTCTTGACTGGTTAAGTTAATATAGAAACTTAACTGGATAGGGAATAATGTCTTCTGGTTCTACTACTGAGTTGATAGATTGGGTATTTCACAACTTCAGTAAGGAGTTGCTCCAATAAAACATTGTTAATGTACCATGCAGTGTCGATTTTAGGAGTATAAAATGATTCCTGAACCAAGATGTTTCCTTAGAACGCAAATTGTGTACATGCGGGTAAATCTTTAGGTCTTGAACAACTCCAGACTTTCCAGATGATTTAAAGTGCGATTCTGAGATTTCCCATCTCTATCTAAAAGTGTGAGAATTCATTAACTGTTAGGACAATTATTATGTGTACTCTCATATTTACCCCCAAAGATAAAATTATAAAAATGAGCCAAGATTGAATGACCATCAGTCCAAGCTCCTCGGGGTATTACAGCCAGTGTTTGTGAAAAATAACCAACTAGCAAGTCATCTTCCCAATAATTCCAGCAACTGTATCATGGAGTCTTGTTGTAAGACTTAGTACACTCATTCAAGTCAATCAGTTTATATTCTGAAAGGCGGGCTGAGTTGTATCATTTTGCATTGGAATGTCAATAATATTTAAGTTAAGAGCTAACTTAAATTTCGAATTCACAGTTTTCCCCTGTCCAACAACGTGGCTGTTATTCCAGATCGTGCAATAAAATTTGAAGATAGGAGCTTCCACAAGTAACTTTCCCTGTCTATGAATTTCCAGTCTACAACTCTGAAGTAGAATACTAACACAATACCTTTTCTGAGTTTTTTTGTTACAGCTGCTTCTAGGATATGTGTAAATATTGAGGTACAACTTAATCATATATGTATTATTATTTTTAAACTTTGATAAAATATAACAATTAAAAAATAAATAATATTTTAATTCTCAAAGATGTATAACTCCAAAATGATATTTTCCTGGAAAAATAACCAGATCAGAAGTGTAATGACAATTCCTACTTTCTGAGTACATTTTAGAAGTCATTTTCTCTGGTTTAGATTGGTTTTAATGTCTGGAGATGAGAGAAAATATAAGTTAACAGCAATGCTGAAATGGAGCTGAATTGTAATAGCCTTATTTCCATTTACATATAATTACAAGCAAATTATTGTCATAAAACTTCTGAAAAAGGCATTAAAAATGTTCTTTGATGGTTTCTTTAACTTTCTGTCAGGAGTACCTTATATCCACCAAATACTGTGATTGGCTCTTTGCAATAAGAAAGCAACCTGGTCTCAGTGATCACTGGCATACAATTGTAAGATTGCACAAATAGAAAACTAGCTTTGTATAGATTACAAATACTTATGATACGAGAAGAAATGGTGAGGTCAGCCAGGTGCTGGGTACAAGACAAGGCGTTCTTACAGAAGTAGATTTGATTGTCACGAACTTTGGGCCATAAAGCATGACTTTCAATGAGCTTTGTAGACTGGTAGCAGGTGTAGCGATAACAGTGTTGAGAATGTCGCGGAAGCAACTAAGTTCATCATAAGTGGCTGACGGGATAACCGAGGATGACAGTGACCTTCTCACATAGAGAACTGCATCAGCTCTATATAAGCATTACAGCTTACAGGAAGTAGTCTCCAGGACGCTCGAGATTGAGACCATCATTAATCAAGAAAAAGAGGATACAAATGTGCTCAAAGAGCTAGTCATTGTTGTGAAGCCAAAAGGTTATTTATGACACCTTATTAGCAACAGCAGAGAACAATTATTCTAAGATGTAAGAAGGATGAACTTTATATGTCAGTTGGAGCTCATAGAGAGAGAGAGTCTATATCAGTGCTTCAAAAACCTAGGAGGATTCTACTTCCTTTGGAGGTCGAGGTTAGGTTTATGTCCATGTCATCCGGTTTTGAATTCAGTATGTCTTAATATATCTTACTATACGAAGACTCTGGATTAGTTGTCAATGTTGTACAACGTTACAGAGCTTGGTAGTTGTATCGTGTATGCACAATGTGGTGGTGGCTTTATCCGATTCTACTTAAATTTTAACAGCTTTTTGGCACAGATGAGAGATGCTGTAAACTCGATATGGTTTAAACACGCGGTTAAGTACATTCCTTAGTTGTTTGGATGCTGGATAAATTTAAATGTATCAAGATAACTCGTTATTAAGATACTCAGGCTCAAAAGTACAATTTTACCTGTTTGAGCCTAAAGTTATTCTGAAAGTACACGTTGATACTAATAAGTTATATTTTCAACTATTACTTGACCTAAAATCAGATTCAAAATCACGATATTATTAATTAATTAGTTTCGGACTTTCATTTTAGCTGCTTACGAAACTACAAAAATTATTTGATGCAGCCATATTAATTTCTCTAAGTGGAAGAAACCAAATACTTTTGGTCACAAATGAAAACATCTCTCGACATAGTAGATACGTATCAGTTAATTAGATTGTTATTTTTACAGATTTACATTTGGTTACAGTGCGGGAGCGGTAGTACTTTACGGTGGTACTTAGTAGTGTTGGTGACAACAAAATCCCAGAGATAGGCCTAGTACGAAATAGTACTTACAGGTAACTGATCAAAATTCCAGAGAGTGTCATCACAAATCCTCATTTAGGCACCTATTTTGCAATAGTCTGGGGTATATTTTTACTTAAACATAAAATATGTGTGATATTTAGTTATAAAAAATATACTTTAAAACATTGAAAATATTAATTAAATTATAAACATTATAAGAGCAGTTCTTTTTGTATTTGGACGACCAACCTTCCCATTTTAAATAGCCAAAAATAGTAAAATAAATTCCCACTAATAAAAGCACATGTCTATTAAAATGTCAATAAATACTATTGAATACAATTTTTTTATGGTAATGGTAATAGTCAATTTCAATGTCAACTTTATCATTAATACAGTATAGTTATACTTTATACCTGAATAAAATAGTACTGTCGTGAATTATTTTATTAATTAAAGTTAATTATTGCATGAAACGCGTTTAAAACATAAAAAGGCATATTTTTGTTACATACTCTTTCTGACAGCAACGGTTTACGTCGTGAAATCTTTAGAAAAACATATTGTAATGGGATTACGGGACATTTCACGTTATTAATTTCAATGTTGGCTGCAGTGATGCGGCTGCTGTCAAAACATGGAACTAAGATCGCCTGCTGTTGTCGCTCTTCAGTCCATTGCAAGTGAGATTAGGTGTAGGCTGAGTTCAATTTATTTATAGTTTGTTCGAGATGTAATTCGTAGTGAACAGTTCTATTATTCAACGTGTGTGTTAGGTTTTGTCGGGTTGTGAGAATATTGTTCTGTGAATTTTTATTAATTACACCATCCGGAGGATTTACCTGAACCAACACATTTGTGTTTTCCTCTCGATATAGTTTATTGTGAGTACTGTATCGCTTTGTTTACCTACATTTAATTTCAGTATAATAATTTTTATAATGAGGCAAAGTACTCGTGTGGTGTTGAGATACGTCAAAAGTAAATGCTGAATTAAACATTAGGATAAGAGATTACATCCTACAATTGTATACTTTCACAAGCTAATGACCTTAAGCATGGCTATTTTAGAATGGGTTTCGCTTAAGAAATTCAAGAGAGATGAATAAAAATAAATGTTGTACATTATTTTTATATTTTATTTAATAGCTTTAACATCATAACAAGTTATAATAATTAAATTTTTAATTCTATGCTCATCCAATATCTAGTAAGCTTGAGATTTTGTAACAATAATTTTAAATTAATTTGCTTCCAATAATTGACGGCTTTTTTGTTGTGACTGCCACCAATATCTTTGTAAATTATGAACAAATTTAAATATGGCTGTAATATATATATATATAATATAATATAATTTGTGGCCTTTTATATATATAATCGGAGCAACGTTATTAGATACTACATGCTTAGTCGATACTAAAACCTTTGACTATGTTTGAAATTTTGGTTCAAAATACCCGAGTATGATAAAGAGCTAAAAGTTAAAGATAAAGTCGCAACTTAGGCATTAGCCTGCACTTTTGGCAGAAGAAGACATATCCCTCGAGGTAGCATCTAAAAATGAAGCTCAGATCACGTGAACACCAACTCCTCTTCAGGATGGATGAGATAAGAAGTGGCACAGCTCGTTATCAATAAAGCTTAGTAACATTCAGTAAGATCAACGATGGCTTTCCGACACTTCGTTTTCATGTTTCTTACTTTCTAAGGTCCAGTTAAATAAAAAAAAACCTGTAATTGCTTGATTACTTTAACTTACCTTATAATAGTGTCCTTTCTATAATTCGTGGTAATAATGACAGACCATATATTGTTAGCAGTGTATTAATGGTCTTTGATAGTTTTAGTAGGTGTTTCAAAACCCAATATTCAGTCTAACACAATTTCATTTATTTTAGTGAAATCTTTAACGAAATTCTTTGTTTTTAACGATGGCAGGATTGTGAAGGAAACACGATTTTTTCGGACATTTGCCATCGTTCAGTGATACAAAAAAAAATCAGTAACATTATGTTTCGAGATCTGGAATCTGATCTCTTCTTCAGGTAAATAACTAACCGAACACATAATTACAAACTAGGTTAAAATAACCAAACCATACCAGAGCATTGTGACACGCGCAAGTCAGGAAACACAACCACCATGTTGTGTGTCAACTTCACTAACTCAAAAATGCACTTAATAAAAAATTATGAAATACTCTCGTAATAAATTAAAGTATGTTCAGTACAAAGAGGTACATTTAACATTCATCAATTATGGAAAACAAATTTTCAGTTTGTTTTAAACGATATGTTATGTTGTAGATGGAGCTTGTATTGGTACTGATAACTATGGAAATGTATGGAGTGTTTGTATGAGTGGTCACGGTATAAATGTAGGCTCAGTCATCACTCACCTGTGCACCTTAGTGATCTTTACATGTTCCATAACATTTTATGTACGTCTTGAACTCATTTTTGTTTATAAATATAGTAAAAATTTTCATTATCAAAAGAAACAAAAAACGACAAAAAATATATTTGTTGACCAAAATCCTTAAAGGCATCCTTTTTTACAATACCTTAATGTAAATGTAAATTAATATTTTTAGAATACCTTTTTTGTTAAATTGTAATTTATAATAGGTTTATATAGAACATTAATTATTTAAAATATTTAAAATCCTAATAAAAATTATCGCACACCCTCTTTTATGTTATAGTTCTGCTGCTAAATCGCATTTAACTCAAAGTTTATACTTTATTTAGAGTTAAAACATAGAGGGTAAACACTTAACTTTAATATATATTCAAATTAAGTTTAATTTAATTAAGTTTAAGCCCTTTTACAATGTCCTAAACATGTTTTATTGCGTTGAAATCAGTTCTTGGTGGTTGTTCCGACTTTATGAAGGTAGTCCGTTACAACCCGAGTGCTGTGTGGATACGCATTGTCATACATGTATAAGGATGAACTCATCACCTTTGAAATGGTGTATAGTACCACATGTTATTACAAAATTTCTATAACATATAGAAGTTGCCGTAGGACAGTCTTCAGTACTGTGCAAGCCTCAAAAGAAAATCCCTCTCAGAAACATACTCAGTCCGCCTCCGAAAGACTCCTGTGGAGACATGTAGGCTTGAGAAAATCTCTGCTTCACACCACCCCATTGATGTCCATTAGAACCAAACAGACTTACCCTGACTTTGTCTGTACAAAGTACATATATCTAATGCAATGTCCAATGTCGATGTTCTTGAGCAACTGAAGGACTCCATTGAATTCTAGTGAGTCTTGGGCCAGTACTTCTTGAACAAGGCAACAATAGTTGGATCAGAAATTTGATAATACGGACAGTCATAGCTATTTCCCATAGCTGAGAGCTTGTATTGATCTATCTCGTTAAAGCATCAAGTTTCAAAAACTAATCATGCTTCTGGTTTGTTACTTTGGAATGACCTTCTAAATCACGCCTGTCTACGATCAGAAACTGTCTCATGGAAACGAGGCACAGTTCTACTACCTGTTGTACGATGTAAGCCTAGCTGCCTGGACAAAGAAAATCCAGAGCCTTGCTAGGTTCAGAATACAGCCACTCTTCTTAGGAGTTGAAAAGAAATTACTGAGAATCATCCTCTATCAAATCTAAAATAAAGAATAGATAAGTTAAGCAATTGATAAAGGTAACATTCTCTAGTACCTAACTAATAATGCCTTTATCTAATTAAAAAATCATTTATTTGTTTTTGATATGACATCTCTTTCTTGGAGGTCAAAACAAACAACTGAAAGGTAAGTAATACTCTGATTCAATTAAGTTATTGTAAGTGATAAAATAAAAAGGCGTGTGTTAATTTGGAGCACGATTTTATTTGATACCAAACATCAGGAAAGCAAATATTAATGTATTTCTTAATTATGTTACAAAATGGTTTTCCTGAGAAATAAATTTATATCGCCATTTTACTTTGTTTCCAAAAAAATAAAATTAATACACAAAGTATCCAGTTGGATACAAAACAGCTATTGTGTCAGTTGTGACTAAAAGAAACAAACACACTTGGTCCAGCTTGAGTCTGATACTATGCCAAATTTCATGTTCCTCCAAGAACCAAATTTCATAATCTTCCTCTTTTGTTGAGTTCCTTGTTGCTATTTTAAAAAATTTGTACAAGCAACAAAATTTAAACTTATATTTCAAAATAAATCCAGAATTGTGTTTTAATGTGTTTCTATAATGTGCAAGCCTCCATAAAATAGTACACATGGCCAAAGTCATGTCAATGTGTATATACATTTTTATTGCAATTTTAAAATTTAATCATATATTTTTTTATCAAATTGGAGATTTTGTGGGAAAATTAACAGAATAAAATATTTGGGAGGATTCCAGGAAACTGCCTATAAGAATTCATTTAAAAACAAAGTGAGTAAATTACTATCAGATGTCAATGTCTTGTGAATAAAAATATGATAAGAGATAAGACGAGTTCATAAGCTGCTGATATTGTTAATCATAATAATACTACAGAATTTAAAAAATTGCAGCTCACTGTTGTGGGTGGGACCTCTCATGTGTTAAGATACAGAGCATGAAACTATAATATGTAATTATAATTAATATACAAGATGTGTTCAAAAAGTAACAGGAATTTTCATTTTTGAAAACATATTTATTTGTCTACATTAATGTTGTCACCTTCAATTAGAGTATACTCCATTCAATTTAATAGTTCCCATCAGATCCAATCCTCGAAACACTTCTTAAAAGCGATCTTTAGTCTTTAGCTCTTTCAGTGATGCATTTTTAATGTAATCTATGTAAAACGACATCCCTTTAGGCTCCTCTTTGTTTTTGGGAAAAAGTCACAAGGAGCCATGTCTGGAGAATATGGAAGGCTGGGGCATCGTTACAGTACTCTTCTTGGCAAAAGATTCACGAACAAACAATGAAGTATGAGCAGGTGCATTGTCATAATGCGAAAGCTATGAAATTTTGCCACAAATCCAGGCCAAAAATTTTTCGGGTTGCTTCATGCAAACGGTGTTAAACTTGCAGGTAGTATTCCTTCACCGTTTGACCTTGTGGCAAGAATGCACGATGCACTATACCATTAAATTGAAGAACATAGTGAGCATAACCTTCATGTTCAACTGCACTTTTCGAGCCTTTTTCGATTTTGGTAATCCAGAATATCTCCACCGGGATGATTGATCCTTAGTTTCGACGTCATATCCATAAACTCATGATTCATCACATTTTGTAATACATTTAAGTAATTCTGTATTATCTTTGACTTCATTTACAATGACTCCTGAGCAACTTCCATTCGCTGCTGTTTTTATAGAAACTTGTGAAACTTCATACATGTGAGGTAGAAGTACTACTAAACCAAGTAACACACAACAAACTTCACTAAAGATAGAATGAGGGACATTTCCTGGAGGGTCATGCACAATCAGTGATGTTGGCTGTGTTGAAATCATTGTTCATGCAACATTTCAGTCAATGGCTCAATTTGTTCTTGATATATGATATAGACAGACAGACAGAAGAGAAGTTTTACCAGACCTCTGAATACAAGTAGATGCTCAAGTTCAGCTAAACTCCATATAGGGACATCCACTTTCATTAAACTCGATCTTAGTATAAAAATAAAGTTTCATTCAAGATTAGAAATCTGTAGCTAAATTATTGTTCTTGAAATATCCTTGTGAGTGATAAGTTTCACTCCTACCTAACGATGCCTATATGTAGATATGAAGTTCCAAGCATAATTTCAAATCTATAGCTCAATTTTTTCTCCAGGTATGCAAAATTTTGTCTACAGTTTAATTTGTTCTTCAGATTTTCATATGTGATAGGTTTCATTAACACTCAGCCACATGTTATGGTCAAGTGTGTAGCATCAAACTTGAAGGTAGACTAATGAAACTTCATACAAAATCTCAAATCTTTATCTCAATTTCTTTTCAATGTCCAGTAGACAGATTTACAGAAGAGAAATATTCCCAGTAATAGGCTTCACTACTGCTAAGCCAACAAGGAAGTATTCTTTAATCACAATGACATAAGTATATTGCCATCCCTATAAATTTACATTGTTAATCTTTAAATCCTTCACGGATTAGTTTAACAGTTTTCATGGATTAAGTTTTCAGACTCGGGACAAAAATAATTTTTTGTAGAAACCCGTTTTTCTGCCACACTTTGATATAAAACTGTATGCGTGATGGTAAATTCGCACAAAATACTCTTTTAATGATTTTATGGCAGAAAAAGACAAGGTAATAACAAATAAGTTTGTATTTGTTGTATAAGTTTGTTTGTGTTTTTGCTCCAATTTTGTGAATACATCTTCAAACCATCCAGTACAAACATAGTCCTTAGTGGATATATTCACATCTGTCATCGAATGGTTAAATCATAGAGGATTCATGAAGCAATTATTTCTGTTCTGTTTATATACATTGTACCGCAAATCGTATCATTGCTGTTCCGTCATTTTACAATACGAATACAGATTTCAGAACATAACCTAAAAACAGCTTATCTCGGTTCGGTTCCTTTGGTCTTTGATTTGGTTTGGTTTACTTCTGTCACTTGGACCGGTGCTGTTAGCCTTTGTGTCCTCAATGTTTCATATTTAATGTAGGCAAATGAAGTTTTCCTCAGAAAGAAGCCAACATAGTAATAATAAAAGACTTAAAGTGTAAAGAAAGAGTGGGTTTAGTTTTGGCAATCTAAATGATCTAATAAAAATACAGGTGCAGTACCTGACTTTCTTACATTAAAACTTTTCTTAACGTACAGAATAGAGCCATTTTGAGCCTAAAAATATTTATTAGGTTTTAGGTGTTTCTAATCACAATATAAACTGGTTTAACCCAACTATATTCCAAAACTTCAACTTGCATATTTCTACATTTAAATTGTCTACATTCAATTTTAACTAATCAAATGTTTAAATTTAGTCACGGAGTAGGGCCTAGAATTTAGAAAATCAGTTAAAACAGTTAGGTTTACGCTAAATTTATTTTTATATTTGTATAAAGAAGAATTGAAGGAAGTGGTTTTAATATCATCTAAATAATGTATCATTTAGTTGTTTTTTAAATCTGAATTTTCAACTTTAAAGCAAAAACAATAAAAGATTATATTAAATTTGTAATAATTTTAATGCGATTTGTATTGATAAGGGTTTATTGTAAATTTAATTACTTATAAACTTTTAATTCGATTAGTTAAAAATTTTTATTTCTTGTTCAAGTTTGTCCAATATTGTTAACCCGCGATGAACATTATTATACCATTCACATTCTTATAACAGTATTTACTAATTCCAGCCAGCCCATTTTGATAAACCATTTTAAATTTTTAAACTTTCTGGTATATTATGTTTTAACCTCAATTCTATTGTTACTTTGAACCCAATTTGAAACAACCAATTCAGAGGAAAGGTTATCATTGGGAGATAAGAAGTTCCTCCCGACCAAGACAAACAGTCTGACTCAGTAGATGGAAGCTGTTACAGTGATTGTTCCTGAATAATCATGTTTATGTGAAGTCTAATAAATAGTATAACTGTAATAGGGATAGATTGGAGAATGATCTAGCAGCAAAATTAGATATGGAATGATGAAAAATATTCTGGAGTTTAAGAGTTGCTTTAAGGTTGTTGAACTAGTTATTTGTTAGTGATGGATTTGGTTTTTGAGGGCTTTAGGTTTATAATAGTCACTTGAAATACACAAAATAGGCTAACAAGCTGCACTCTTTTCATCATGATCTTTGGAAAATGCAGTAAATGTTTTTTAACACAGTCTGGAAGCATTAATGTGGAGTGTTGGACTCCCTTGAAAAACTTGGTTATTTCATTTTTTTTATTTCAACCTGTTTGTGTTTTTTTTTACTAAGGTAATATCCTTTATTTCATTAAAAATAATAACATTTTTCTTAAATAAAAAAGTAATAAAAAAATAGGACGGTATAGCTGAATTTGTGTATAGTTTATTGGTATATTAGTAAATTAGACACAAGTTTAATTCATTAGTATGTGTTATTTATTAAGTAAAGAAGTACACCTCCAGTAACAAGCTAGGGTGCTCCACTAATAAAAAGAGCCATAATTGTTGGAAGCATGTCCATAAATTTTCCATAATTCCTCAGTAATAATTCACCCGCCCTGTTTCTGGGCTCAAGTCATGCACCATCTAAATTATCATCCATTAAATCATTATAGTTCAATGTTCAGGGTGCTTTCATACTCATGTTATTATTGTAATAGACGGTTATATAATAAATGTTCTAGTTTGAGGGAGTTTTATTTTTTGTAACTTCTTTTTTTATCAAAATACCTTAATAAGTTGAACTTTCATGTAACTAGTTCAAAGTAAATTTTATTTATTTGGATCTTTATTTATTTTAATTTTGAGGGTGTTTTACAAAAACGTTTTGTGTGAGAAATATATTAAACATTTCCAGTCTAACCTATCTTACTCAAAGGAAATATTCAATCTGAGATAAACATCCTTGTACAAATGTAAAAAAATGTTAATATCCCATCAACTGCGGCTGTGAATGAGTAGTGTTTCTGCATGTATGCTGCTGTTGTCTCCTCTTGAACAAGCATGAGTACCGTGTGAACACATGTACAGGTACTCTGCAATCCATGATTTAAATTTACATAAGAATGGTAAGAGATGAATGGCATTTTTCAGTTTCAAATAAGATTGTGAGGTTCCTTGTCAGAAGTATTTGAAACATGTTCTTTTTAAGTTACAATGATTTGCATATATCAATTATTTGTGCATGGTTATGGGAATATCTTACAAAAGTTCCAGTATAACTATTTGAAGTGATCTTTGGATGAGCTATGTGTGCTACTCTTCATGTACATCTAAAGCTAATTGTTGTATAGTTGAGAAATATACATGCTTCAGTGTTCTGCTGTAAACGTAGCTCCTCCAGCTATGTAGTTGGCCAAGCTGTGAAGGATTTCCTGGCAATATTTCTTATTTTCTAATCCAATCTGATCTCGAACAACCTCAAGGCAAGAGTGAGTGTATGGGGGGGGGGGAGCAGACTGTGTTTACGTGACCCACAATCCTGCCTTTCTTTAATACAGCAACGCCAAATGTAAGAAGTAGAGCACTTTATTGATTGCTTATTCGTCCAATTCAACTCAGTATCTTCTTTATATTAAAGTATTTACTCATTTGTATTTTTGTAATGAGAAAGAATGTTCCCTACTTTCTCATAAAAAAAAGAACATAGAAATAGGAAACTAAATATTTCTGTCAACAATCACCTGTTATAAACCATATTAAACATTTTGAGGGGTTGTCCCCTGAAGGGGGTAACTTAGAAATTTCAAATAGTAATCCTTCTTTATGATTCATCATTGGGTAGTAATATATAATATAATAGAAAATGAAGGAATTTTGTGAAATTGTAGTCAACATTTTTAACATTTTTTATTTTTGTTGTTTTAAAGTAATTAGGTTTGATAATGTATATAAGTATTAATGTTTACATTAGAATAAACAGTTTTTTCTTTATGTAACTGAATATACAGGATGTAAAATATATAAAATAAAGTATGTTAAATAGTTCTGCACAGGTCTGTTTTGATGCCTCTTTTGTGTATTGACATGTGGGTATAATGACAATTTGTATTTTTGTATTTATGTCTGGCTCTTTTAATATTTACACCAAGGTAAAATGCAGCTGTAATATGTAAACAAGTTTGTATACTGTTTTAACTTTTTATTAAAGAATCGTCAAACTTGATTTGAAAGCAAATAATGCTCAACAATATAATGTCAACTGATTCAGTTTTCAAACCTTCAATGTTTTTATTAAGTTACATTTCTAATCTGAAAAGTAAAGCCTTTATTTGGTAGAAATTCACTAAATTTTTAGTTAATCTGTTTGTGGGATTTCAGTTAGTGTTGAATCCAAGAAAATATATTTAATGATGTCTGTTACACCAAAATTACACAGGAAGCTGAAGACTTCAAAACACGCCACTGTGTCACTGGACTCCTTACTGGGACTATTATCCTCTGCTTATGGTATTGAAGAGTTGGACTCAGCAGTTTTGTTTGATAAGAACAAAGTAAACTGGAAAAATTTAACTGTCGAAAATTTAAAGGCCATCGTGAAGAAAGAAGAAACCGGAGATGACCAGAGGAAGGAATCGGAAAAGATAAGTGTTTCAACTTCGACAACGAGCCTGAAGAAAAACAAAGGTAGTGGGAGAGAGATTGATGTGACACTTGTTTCCATCAAAAGTCTAGAAAGTTTTAAACAAGCGCTAGATAAATCTGGATCAGACATAAACACAACAGACATCACTAAGATAGAAGCCACTGTAGATGGTAAACAAACAACTGATGAGAAAGCCAAAGAGGATGTGAAGCAGACAGATAAGAATTCCAACAAAGATTGTAATAATATGGACATAAAAGAGCAGCCAATAATTTGTGGATTTTTTATTGACGATATCAATCAAAAACTGGTTTTCGACATTCAGTTCACCAAGAAGACCAAGAAAAGTGAAATGATTCCGGATTTCAATTTTAATGAACCTGAAGTATCTATAAATGTTACCGATATATCAAAGCGTGCTACATCGTGTGTGAAATTAACAAAGTCTTGTTTGGTTTCAAATTTTCAGTACTTTGCTGAGGTAGATAAGGAGTACGGATTGGAAAATCTTGACGTCACTTTGGAGTGCAATTTAAATGTTTTTCAGTGGATCGTCCAATGGGTGAAAGCAGATATCGTAATGTGCAAGCCAAACTTGAATTTGAGTATTCTAAAAAACATACTGTCAATGGTGTATCATCTCAGGGTAGAAAATTTACTAGAAGAATGTCTGGACTACTTTCATGCAAATTGTGAAAATGCATTGGGGAATGATAATGATATTGAATATGTTTTCGATGATGAGCTTCTATCTAAATACACAAGCTGGATCTCCAACTCAGAACTTGATGAGATGAATGATAATTTCAGTAGTTTTAAGATGAAAATGTTCTGTTCTCTCATAAAACTTTTGGTCGACCCAAATCCAAGTACAGCTGTCGGTCACTTTTCTTCTCTGGCAACGATATTTCAGTGTGGTAACTGTGACAAGTTTCTGCAAAAGAACATGGTAGATTATATCACTTGCAGGAGCGACTGCATGCAGATGGACTACAACGGAGAGTTAAAACCTCATCACGAGCAGTCGTCCTCATGGGATCTGTCGAGATACATAGAACTGATGTTCGAAGAGTTGGGAAGTTGGAGAGTTGTGTACTGGCGGTTGTGGGGTATGTGTCACTTCTTGACCTGCAACGAATGTTATCTTCCCTACCCACTAAGTCAAAGTGACTGGTGTCCGTATCATACGACCGAAGTGGAGTATTTTCCAATGAATTCTAATCTCTTCTACCCGATTGGGATGTACCAGTGTTGTGGAGAAAAGGCATTCAAGTTCAATACACTTCAACCGTACGGAGGTTGTAAGTTTAGAAGTCATACACCCCGTTTGGATTCAGAAGAAAGGATAAGAATTTTTGAAATATTTCTGAAACATAAGCACTACATAAGTATTCAACCTGTTGAGAACGTTGGTCCAAAGAAATTCGTCAAATTATTGAAAAGGAATAGTGATGTTCTGACACTTCAAGATGATACGCATGTTGATAGTTTTTGGTGGCAAGGGATACTGCTAGCTCCCAAGGTGAAGAAAGATTACTCAGTAATCCCCATGAATGTCTTAAACCACGTGAGAAATAGACCACAAGAAAATAAATGTTTGAAGATTTGCAAACCTTTAAGTTTTGAATCACAAGTACATTTCGGTGTGATGCCATCTTCTACGACAATATTGGTTGTTGAGAAAACGATGAGCGAGAATGAAACAATGCGGTACAAAAAGAACAAAGCAAAATCATCAATTCGCAAAGTGAAGTCAAATATGGTCGCTGGTACAGGAGTAAAACTGAAGAAGAAAAAATCAGTGTGCTCTTATCAACCTACAGAGTCTGTGTGGTCAAACTGTGAGACCAATAAGGATAACCAGGACAACCAAAGGGACTTCGAGGAGATAGCAATGCGGAGCCTGGTGAACATGTTGACTCCAGAGTTCCAGAGATTCACTGGAGACTCGGTTGCCGGCAGTTATCTCCGCCTGGAAGCCCAGTGGTGGCAGGAGCACTCTGGAGATGCCAGATCTGGAAAGAACTCAGGGACAGTTGTAAATCGCACCTTCCCTCTCTCATGGTACAGGAGGCTTACTCTCTGAATTGGATTTTGGCTGTCTTCAAGATTAAATTATTATTATAAATAGATTTTTATGTCAACTAGTTATTTAATCAAATGTGCTAATGTTAATGTAAATTTATGTTATATTGAGTTGTAGATTTTAATTTAAATATTTAAATTAGTAGCTAGTGCTTATAAATTCAATACAGTAAATTAACACCAACAGCCCAAGAAGAAGCAATAAGTAGGCATCACTAACTAAATTTTAGAACTACAAATTGTTTTATTGTTTTACGCTGGAATATTAATTTCTTTTAAAGAAAGAGATGGATTATATATTAATAATTGATACTGTCCATACATGTATAGATACAAAATTCTAAATTTTTACTCCTGGTAACCCCTTTAAAGACCATAAACATTCAAATATCTACCTTTACTTGTTGATTTTTTGCAATTCCAATAGGTGATCGATGCAAGGTGTAAAATACAGCCTACCTGCCAAACCCTACTTAGGTCTTGTACGGGTATATCGGGTATATCGATGTGGGACACCAGATTGTCACTAACCACCGATGGACAATCACGCTAATGACATCACGATTAACGCGCTATACAATCGTCAGAGTTCCTAGCAAGTGTGTAGTCGTTGTGACAGGGAATCAGAGTAGGGTTCTCCTGTGCATTAGTTAGAGTAGGTGTGTCACAGTGACCACCTATGCTCAGTATTTCTGTGGAGGATGTGTTAGTCTGTATTGGAAATTAATGTTAGAATGTCAATACGAGTACTACAGATATCAACGCTTCCCTTCTTTCCTTTGTTGGTTGTGTGTAATAAATCTCATAGAAAACTGTAAACGATGACCAGACCGTAGCTTGTGAAGTTGCGGGTTCCACATCAATATTGTTGGTTGTGTGTAATAAATCTCATAGAAAACTGTAAACGATGACCAGACCGTAGCTTGTGAAGTTGCGGGTTCCACATCAATATTGTTGGTTGTGTGTAATAAATCTCATAGAAAACTGTAAACGATGACCAGACCGTAGCTTGTGAAGTTGCGGGTTCCACATCAATATTGTTGGTTGTGTGTAATAAATCTCATAGAAAACTGTAAACGATGACCAGACCGTAGCTTGTGAAGTTGCGGGTTCCACATCAATATTGTTGGTTGTGTGTAATAAATCTCATAGAAAACTGTAAACGATGACCAGACCGTAGCTTGTGAAGTTGCGGGTTCCACATCAATATTGTTGGTTGTGTGTAATAAATCTCATAGAAAACTGTAAACGATGACCAGACCGTAGCTTGTGAAGTTGCGGGTTCCACATCAATATTGTTGGTTGTGTGTAATAAATCTCATAGAAAACTGTAAACGATGACCAGACCGTAGCTTGTGAAGTTGCGGGTTCCACATCAATATTGTTGGTTGTGTGTAATAAATCTCATAGAAAACTGTAAACGATGACCAGACCGTAGCTTGTGAAGTTGCGGGTTCCACATCAATATTGTTGTTACCCGAGAACCCTTCCCGCATTCGATTCGTGTCGGAGATAATGAAAGAGGCCCATTGATTAAATAATGGATCACTTGGTACTGCAGAGGGGAGATATGACTCATACATAGTCGCCCAGCACACGGTCTGTGCGTGGGTGGCAATGTCCGCACCAGGTCGTGGTAACTAAGCCATTACTTCATATCCTTCAAAGATTACTTAACCCGAATTAGTGTCGGAGTGACAATACTGATAACGTGTTTAAAGTTAGTTTGTTTCTACATGCAGTATGTGTACAATACTGATAACGTGTTTAAAGTTAGTTTGTTTCTACATGCAGTATGTGTACAATACTGATAACGTGTTTAAAGTTAGGTTTGTTTCTACATGCAGTATGTGTACAATACTGATAACGTGTTTAAAGTTAGGTTTGTTTCTACATGCAGTATGTGTACGGTTGGTGATCACTTGGTACTGCAGAGAGGAGATATGACTCATAGTCGCCCATTTATTTGCATTGAAAATTCACAAATAAAATGTTTCAACTTATTATTTCATTCCAATAAATGTATCAACCGTTGATTCATTGATACTGATCTAAATAAGTGATGGATGAAATTACTTTTTAGCGCATTGGGTAAAAGTTTATTTTATGTTGACTTAATTACCCGAGAAATTTAGAAAACAATCAAGTGATAGCCGAAGTCGATTGTCCGATCATTAATCCATATAAAATCAGAGGCAGGGACAACTTTCGACCAACATAGAACTAACGTTATCTCAAAAACTGCCACAACTCTAGTTGGTGTCACACTAGTAAATAAACTTTCTAAAAGTATAAAAATCACACATCAAAATTATTTTTAAATTCGTTAAAAACACCTTTTAGTGCCCTATGTAGTTTACTTTGCTGGTAAAATAATGATAGAGTGTGAAAGTACTGGATCTGGTCAGTGGTAATTGTCTGATTGAATGTATGAACATTTTAGTAGCACTGTAAAACACTAAACAGGGTTATGATTATTTCACGAACAGTGGTAAGATTGTTTTGTGGAATTTTGGGTAGTTTATTTATTATCAGGCCAAAAGAAAAGTGGTTGAGGATGTAGCATTTGCATAATGATGGCTGGAGGCAGTGTCATGTTTTTACTTACATAAAAAATAATAATTTCATTAATAAAAGGATTATTATAATACGTTATTTCCATAGCTTGTATTGAATTTGACATAATTTCCATGGCTCATAAATTAATATACAACCTCGAATAAATTAAGTTAAAACTCGACTACATACAGTAAAATCCACAAGTTAATCTTCTTCCGTCTTTATTACAACTTGGCTATATTTACTGCTTCAGATGTTTTATCGTGGAGCCATCCCAAAATTGTCCTACTTCAGGGACCTCATCTTAAGGTCTGTGGTTTTAAAAATAAACAAAATCCTTCCCAACCAAAAATCAATTGTATCGATTCCCAAAAAACCATTAATTATGTGAGAATTACGAGTATTCTACATGATAAGAAATACGCTGCCAGGAAGGTGACACAGCGGTGTAGCAAGGGCAACAACACCCAATCGTCGCCCGTGCACTGTTAAAGCTGTAATGGACAGCCGCGCGGCGCTGTATAGTATATGACATTAGCGGTATCACCCTATAGTCGAGTTTATCGGGCAGTATTGACACAGCTGTCGGCCCACCCACCTGGCGTCAGTACTAAATATTGTACAGAGAGAATTGCTCTCCTGTTCGTTCCCTGCCTCGGTCCCTTGTACTGTCTGTGTGCGCTGTATAGTATATGACATTAGCGGTATCACCCTATAGTCGAGTTTATCGGGCAGTATTGACACAGCTGTCGGCCCACGTGGTGTCAGTAGGCTACTAAATATTGTACAGAGAGAATTGCTCTCCTGTTCGTTCCCTGCCTCGGTCCCTTGTACTGTCTGTGTGCGCTGTATAGTATATGACATTAGCGGTATCACCCTATAGTCGAGTTTATCGGGCAGTATTGACACAGCTGTCGGCCCACGTGGTGTCAGTAGGCTACTAAATATTGTACAGAGAGAATTGCTCTCCTGTTCGTTCCCTGCCTCGGTCCCTTGTACTGTCTGTGTGCGCTGTATAGTATGTGACATTAGCGGTATCACCCTATAGTCGAGTTTATCGGGCAGTATTGACACAGCTGTCGGCCCACCTGGCGTCAGTACTAAATATTGTACAGAGAGAATTGCTCTCCTGTTCGTTCCCTGCCTCGGTCCCTTGTACTGTCTGTGTGCGCTGTATAGTATATGACATTAGTGGTATCACCCTATAGTCGAGTTTATCGGGCAGTATTGACACAGCTGTCGGCCCACCTGGCGTCAGTAGGTACTAAATATTGTACAGAGAGAATTGCTCTCCTGTTCGTTCCCTGCCTCGGTCCCTTGTACTGTCTGTGTGCGCTGTATAGTATATGACACTAGCGGTATCACCCTATAGTCGAGTTTATCGGGCAGTATTGACACAGCTGTCGGCCCACGTGGCGTCAGTAGGCTACTAAATATTGTACAGAGAGAATTGCTCTCCTGTTCGTTCCCTGCCTCGGTCCCTTGTACTGTCTGTGTGCGCTGTATAGTATATGACATTAGCGGTATCACCCTATAGTCGAGTTTATCGGGCAGTATTGACACAGCTGTCGGCCCACGTGGTGTCAGTAGGCTACTAAATATTGTACAGAGAGAATTGCTCTCCTGTTCGTTCCCTGCCTCGGTCCCTTGTACTGTCTGTGTGCGCTGTATAGTATATGACATTAGCGGTATCACCCTATAGTCGAGTTTATCGGGCAGTATTGACACAGCTGTCGGCCCACGTGGTGTCAGTAGGCTACTAAATATTGTACAGAGAGAATTGCTCTCCTGTTCGTTCCCTGCCTCGGTCCCTTGTACTGTCTGTGTGCGCTGTATAGTATATGACATTAGCGGTATCACCCTATAGTCGAGTTTATCGGGCAGTATTGACACAGCTGTCGGCCCACGTGGTGTCAGTAGGCTACTAAATATTGTACAGAGAGAATTGCTCTCCTGTTCGTTCCCTGCCTCGGTCCCTTGTACTGTCTGTGTGCGCTGTATAGTATATGACATTAGCGGTATCACCCTATAGTCGAGTTTATCGGGCAGTATTGACACAGCTGTCGGCCCACGTGGTGTCAGTAGGCTACTAAATATTGTACAGAGAGAATTGCTCTCCTGTTCGTTCCCTGCCTCGGTCCCTTGTACTGTCTGTGTGCGCTGTATAGTATATGACATTAGCGGTATCACCCTATAGTCGAGTTTATCGGGCAGTATTGACACAGCTGTCGGCCCACGTGGTGTCAGTAGGCTACTAAATATTGTACAGAGAGAATTGCTCTCCTGTTCGTTCCCTGCCTCGGTCCCTTGTACTGTCTGTGTGCGCGGTATAGTATATGACATTAGCGGTATCACCCTATAGTCGAGTTTATCGGGCAGTATTGACACAGCTGTCGGCCCACGTGGTGTCAGTAGGCTACTAAATATTGTACAGAGAGAATTGCTCTCCTGTTCGTTCCCTGCCTCGGTCCCTTGTACTGTCTGTGTGCGCTGTATAGTATATGACATTAGCGGTATCACCCTATAGTCGAGTTTATCGGGCAGTATTGACACAGCTGTCGGCCCACGTGGTGTCAGTAGGCTACTAAATATTGTACAGAGAGAATTGCTCTCCTGTTCGTTCCCTGCCTCGGTCCCTTGTACTGTCTGTGTGCGCTGTATAGTATATGACATTAGCGGTATCACCCTATAGTCGAGTTTATCGGGCAGTATTGACACAGCTGTCGGCCCACGTGGTGTCAGTAGGCTACTAAATATTGTACAGAGAGAATTGCTCTCCTGTTCGTTCCCTGCCTCGGTCCCTTGTACTGTCTGTGTGCGCGGTACAGTATATGACATTAGCGGTATCACCCTATAGTCGAGTTTATCGGGCAGTATTGACACAGCTGTCGGCCCACGTGGTGTCAGTAGGCTACTAAATATTGTCCAGAGAGAATTGCTCTCCTGTTCGTTCCCTGCCTCGGTCCCCTTGTACTGTCTGTGTGCGCTGTATAGTATATGACATTAGCGGTATCACCCTAGTAGTCGAGTTTATCGGGCAGTATTGACACAGCTGTCGGCCCACGTGGTGTCAGTAGGCTACTAAATATTGTCCAGAGAGAATTGCTCTCCTGTTCGTTCCCTGCCTCGGTCCCTTGTACTGTCTGTGTGCGCTGTATAGTAATAATAATAATAATAATAATAATCTCTTTATTGCATTCTTTTAACAATTTTTTACATCGTATCGCAATCGTCAACAGTTTTTATAAGTCTATTTACACGAGTTCATCCACACATTCACACAACCTCATACTTACAATTCTTACATTCAATTGGGTCACAATCGCATTGACCTCAGATCCAGCAATCTCAAATATCCCAGCGGCTTGACATGAATTCATCAACAGAGTAGAAAGCCTTGGACTCCAAAAGGAGTTTGAGACGCGTTTTTAAATTGATTTTTGATTATTGGAAATTTTGATTTCTTCAGGGAGCCTGTTGATTAATCTGACACCAACTTCTTGCGGTAGATTTTGCGCTAAAGTCAATCTGTGTTGATGCGTGCGAAAGTTGTCCCTGCCCTCTAGTTTCATATTGATGAACGTCCCCGCCACGAATCAAAGTGCACCTTGATCTGCAGTACATGATCACCTCAAAAATATAGAGGCAAGGCAAAGTCAGCAATCTCAACTCCCGGAAAGATTCCCTACACGACTCTCTATAATTTAAATGTTTAATGATTCTGACAGCTTTTTTTCTGGAGTCTAAAGACGCGCTCCATTTTGTTTTTTGCACAACTTCCCCAAAGTCTTATCCCGTACGCAAAATGAGCATGGATTAGGCCATAGTAGGCCATTTTTAAAACTTCTGGGGAACAAAATTTTGCTAGATTGCGCAGAGCATATATACCTGAGGTAGCTCTAGCACAGACCCTGTCAACATGATCGCTCCAGGTCAGTCCCTTTGTCTAGAATCATTCCCAAAAAGTTTGTGGAGTTATTTTCTTCGAGAAGGTCGTCATCTATAAATACGGCCGGACGCACCACTCGATCATGCTGACGAAGGCCGAAATTTACTACGATTGTTTTTGACTGATTTGTTTTCAGATTCATTTCAGTTGAAATACTGAATGCAAGTGTTCAGTTCCATGAATGAGGTGATTTCTAGTTCTTCTATTGATTTACTTTTTAAAACAAAAGAGTCTTGTCATCGGCATAATTTGAACCAGCTTTCCATGCTGGATAACTGAATTCAAATCCGCCGACATAAATTAAAAACAGGAGAGGCCCAAGGATAGAACCCTGAGGAACACCGTGGGCTATTTTAATTTTGTTTGAAATGACGCTCGAAATCTCCACGCACTGATGTCGATCCTTAAGGTAAGAACCGATCCATAAAGTGCGGGACACCCCGAATGCCACATTTCTCCAACTGGTGCAACAGTGTTTCGTGGTGCACGCAGTCAAAGGCTTTGGACAAATCGAGAAATATACTAAGCACATGCTCTCGTCTATCCAAACCAATCGACAACATTGTCCAAAAGGTTGTTCACCAGCGTCAAATTGTGGATTTGTTTTTTCTAAATCCAAATTGCTCTGGATTCAGAATTTCGAATTTTTTCCAGAAAGCTTTCAAGCCTTTCGTAGAAAAGTTTTTTCAAAAACTTTACTGAAAACTGGAAGAATTGAGATTGGACGATAATTGCTTGTAAGACAAGGATCGTCCTTTTTGAAAATTGGGGTGATCTTGGCCGTCTTTAAAAGAGATGGAAAAACTTCCAGTCTCCATGAAAAATTTATCAATTTTGTTAGAGGACTCAAAATATGCTTGAAGCATCGTTTGAGTAGCCATACTGACATCCCGTTGGCGTCACTGGTCTTTTTTGATTTCAGTCCTCTGTATGACACGTGCTACCCTCCTCTTCACACACAGGAGCCAAAGCCATGGACCGCAACTGGTCCCCCCCAGTCTCTCCTCCGTGAGACTGAGGATTCTTAAATGACGAATTCGTAAAAGCAAACGGTTGAAAAGTATTTGTTTGAACTCGTTTGCCACTTTTAATTTATCTTCAACAATTTCATTATTAATTTGGATTGCAATAGATTTGGAACACTTGTTGGAACCTCCATCTCGAGAAAAGTTATTAATTATTTTCCAAGCCGTTTTGGAAAAATTTTTCACAGGTACCCAAGGCTCTATTGATGTCATAGGCTTTTGCAGCTCTTATGACCTTCTTATAGATTCTCCGATACCTTCTAAAAAACATTTTGAAATCATAATTTTGAGTATTGGTGAAGATTTTATAGAAGAATTGGAGCCTTTCTCGAGATATAAGAATTCCTTTAGTTATCCATGAATTTTGCAGCTTTTTACTGTTTTTTGTTTTCCCTGAACGGGCATGCAACATCCAGATAGTGACTGAATGTGTCACTAAATGACTGATACATGTCATCGACATTTCCACACCCACTCAAAGACTCCCAAGACTCGGTTTTTAAACATCTATTCAGGTGGCAAATGTTTTGGGAAGTAATTGCCCTAGTAATTTTGAATTTTGGATTTTGATTTTCCAGTTTGCATCCATGAATCACGACTTCCTGCGCAAAGTGATCAGAGATCGCAGAACTTAATACAGAGACTGTTGTGTTAGGAATATTGGTGATCACATTGTCGATGGCAGTACGCGTCGTGGCTGTCACTCGTGTTGGCAAATTCACGGACCAATTTAGATTGAAAGAATTTAGAAGATCGCGAAGCCGCTGGGTAAGGGGGTCGGTGTGATCCAAAACATTAATGTTGAAATCGCCAATTATTACAAACCTTGTTGATTTAAAGGAGAGACCACTCAGAAGGTGTTCCAAGCTCTCGAAAAAAGAATCTCTAGAGCCATTGGGGGATCTATAAAGTCCAATGATAGTTATTCTTGCGGAAGAGTTGGACAAGATTGTGATGTCTTCAGCTTCAAAAATTCATGTCCGAACTGTTTTTAATTCTGAAATCTTCAAATTTTGAGGAATTTTTCATAAAAATCGCACACACCACCGCCCCCTTTACAGCTGGTTCGACAGAAATATTTAGCCAATTCAAATTTTGAATCTTAAAAAGATGTATTGAATCGGATTTGAAACCGTGCTCTGAGACTATAACACACCTCTGGTTTAAGCTCTTCACACATGAATCTCTAGCTCTTCAACCTTGTTGGTTTGCCAATTTGGGCGTTTTGGTGAATCAATTTTATTGTTTCAGTTGCCAATTTTAAATTTTGGATGTTTTTTAAATGTTGATTTTGAATTTTGTTGCGTTTTTGGAGCTGGATCTGAAGTCATCCCTAGGTCGGCTTCACACATGTATGACCAGAACCAGTTTTTTGAACATAGGAGAGCCTTCTTTTCGAGAGTCTCTGTCAGGTGTAGTTACGCCCTAGCTGCCTCCGCATATGAGACAAGCTGGAGCCTTGAAGACCGTTGAGAGGCAGCAGCCGGCTCCCAGGGGGTTGCAGCAGGTGGCGGCACGGCGGCTGGAGGGACGGCGGTCACTAGGAGTGGCTTCTCTGGTTCCGGAGGGACAGGTCTCAGCCGAGCGAGGCTCTCCACAATCATTCCAGCCAGTATCCCGCTTTTCCCTCGCATTGAGAGGTGCATACCGTGTCTTGTGAAATGCCTGCGACCGATCCTATTGAAGTTTAGGACCTTGATGTTGTGTCGGATTGCGAGCTCTTCAATGTAGGCATTTACAAGTGCGGTCTCATCGTGAATAGAGTGGTCCGGCACCAGATCGTGTCGGCGTGGAAGGTGACAAGAACGATGTCAGTGTTGATTGGTCTGGCCGTGATGTAGGTCTCCAGGTGACTGTAGATATTGTTCTGTTTTCCCACCGCCAGTATATGACATCATATATGTCATATGATCTAAGTATATGACATTAGCGGTATCACCCTATAGTCGAGTTTATCGGGCAGTATTGACACAGCTGTCGGCCCACCTGGCGTCAGTACTAAATATTGTACAGAGAGAATTGCTCTCCTGTTCGTTCCCTGCCTCGGTCCCTTGTACTGTCTGTGTGCGCTGTATAGTATATGACATTAGCGGTATCACCCTATAGTCGAGTTTATCGGGCAGTATTGACACAGCTGTCGGCCCACGTGGTGTCAGTAGGCTACTAAATATTGTACAGAGAGAATTGCTCTCCTGTTCGTTCCCTGCCTCGGTCCCTTGTACTGTCTGTGTGCGCTGTATAGTATATGACATTAGCGGTATCACCCTATAGTCGAGTTTATCGGGCAGTATTGACACAGCTGTCGGCCCACGTGGTGTCAGTACTAAATATTGTACAGAGAGAATTGCTCTCCTGTTCGTTCCCTGCCTCGGTCCCTTGTACTGTCTGTGTGCGCTGTATAGTATATGACATTAGCGGTATCACCCTATAGTCGAGTTTATCGGGCAGTATTGACACAGCTGTCGGCCCACCTGGCGTCAGTACTAAATATTGTACAGAGAGAATTGCTCTCCTGTTCGTTCCCTGCCTCGGTCCCTTGTACTGTCTGTGTGCGCTGTATAGTATATGACATTAGCGGTATCACCCTATAGTCGAGTTTATCGGGCAGTATTGACACAGCTGTCGGCCCACGTGGTGTCAGTAGGCTACTAAATATTGTACAGAGAGAATTGCTCTCCTGTTCGTTCCCTGCCTCGGTCCCTTGTACTGTCTGTGTGCGCTGTATAGTATATGACATTAGCGGTATCACCCTATAGTCGAGTTTATCGGGCAGTATTGACACAGCTGTCGGCCCACGTGGTGTCAGTAGGCTACTAAATATTGTACAGAGAGAATTGCTCTCCTGTTCGTTCCCTGCCTCGGTCCCTTGTACTGTCTGTGTGCGCTGTATAGTATATGACACTAGCGGTATCACCCTATAGTCGAGTTTATCGGGCAGTATTGACACAGCTGTCGGCCCACGTGGTGTCAGTAGGCTACTAAATATTGTACAGAGAGAATTGCTCTCCTGTTCGTTCCCTGCCTCGGTCCCTTGTACTGTCTGTGTGCGCTGTATAGTATATGACACTAGCGGTATCACCCTATAGTCGAGTTTATCGGGCAGTATTGACACAGCTGTCGGCCCACGTGGTGTCAGTAGGCTACTAAATATTGTACAGAGAGAATTGCTCTCCTGTTCGTTCCCTGCCTCGGTCCCTTGTACTGTCTGTGTGCGCTGTATAGTATATGACATTAGCGGTATCACCCTATAGTCGAGTTTATCGGGCAGTATTGACACAGCTGTCGGCCCACGTGGTGTCAGTAGGCTACTAAATATTGTACAGAGAGAATTGCTCTCCTGTTCGTTCCCTGCCTCGGTCCCTTGTACTGTCTGTGTGCGCTGTATAGTATATGACATTAGCGGTATCACCCTATAGTCGAGTTTATCGGGCAGTATTGACACAGCTGTCGGCCCACGTGGTGTCAGTAGGCTACTAAATATTGTACAGAGAGAATTGCTCTCCTGTTCGTTCCCTGCCTCGGTCCCTTGTACTGTCTGTGTGCGCTGTATAGTATATGACATTAGCGGTATCACCCTATAGTCGAGTTTATCGGGCAGTATTGACACAGCTGTCGGCCCACGTGGTGTCAGTAGGCTACTAAATATTGTACAGAGAGAATTGCTCTCCTGTTCGTTCCCTGCCTCGGTCCCTTGTACTGTCTGTGTGCGCTGTATAGTATATGACATTAGCGGTATCACCCTATAGTCGAGTTTATCGGGCAGTATTGACACAGCTGTCGGCCCACGTGGTGTCAGTAGGCTACTAAATATTGTACAGAGAGAATTGCTCTCCTGTTCGTTCCCTGCCTCGGTCCCTTGTACTGTCTGTGTGCGCTGTATAGTATATGACACTAGCGGTATCACCCTATAGTCGAGTTTATCGGGCAGTATTGACACAGCTGTCGGCCCACGTGGTGTCAGTAGGCTACTAAATATTGTACAGAGAGAATTGCTCTCCTGTTCGTTCCCTGCCTCGGTCCCTTGTACTGTCTGTGTGCGCTGTATAGTATATGACATTAGCGGTATCACCCTATAGTCGAGTTTATCGGGCAGTATTGACACAGCTGTCGGCCCACGTGGTGTCAGTAGGCTACTAAATATTGTACAGAGAGAATTGCTCTCCTGTTCGTTCCCTGCCTCGGTCCCTTGTACTGTCTGTGTGCGCTGTATAGTATATGACATTAGCGGTATCACCCTATAGTCGAGTTTATCGGGCAGTATTGACACAGCTGTCGGCCCACGTGGTGTCAGTAGGCTACTAAATATTGTACAGAGAGAATTGCTCTCCTGTTCGTTCCCTGCCTCGGTCCCTTGTACTGTCTGTGTGCGCTGTATAGTATATGACATTAGCGGTATCACCCTATAGTCGAGTTTATCGGGCAGTATTGACACAGCTGTCGGCCCACCTGGCGTCAGTATACTAAATATTGTACAGAGAGAATTGCTCTCCTGTTCGTTCCCTGCCTCGGTCCCTTGTACTGTCTGTGTGCGCTGTATAGTATATGACATTAGCGGTATCACCCTATAGTCGAGTTTATCGGGCAGTATTGACACAGCTGTCGGCCCACGTGGTGTCAGTAGGCTACTAAATATTGTACAGAGAGAATTGCTCTCCTGTTCGTTCCCTGCCTCGGTCCCTTGTACTGTCTGTGTGCGCTGTATAGTATATGACATTAGCGGTATCACCCTATAGTCGAGTTTATCGGACAGTCAATTCAATTCAATGGTTTTGCATAAAAAACAATATCAATTGCATCGCAATCGTTATGAAATTTAAAAGATACAATTTTGCATTCGTCGTTACAGTGGCTCTCATGAGACGTACCGTTTCACCCGAATTCTATTTCATTACGTAATTTTCCCACTCTAATCACATGGTCAGTTAATTAGGTGGTCCCCCAATCGTTTAACATGAATTCGTCTGTACTGAAAGTTTTTGAGATCAGAGCATTTTTCAGACGAGTTTTAAATGCCTTAGGCATTGTGGCATTTTTTATTGAATTTGGCAAGTTGTTGAACTGAACTCCTGCCTGCGAATGCAATCGTTAATAAGCCACCGTCCTGTGTCTTCCAGTACGGTAGTTATTCCTGCATCTATTGTCATAAGAGTGTACGTCACTAGCTCTTATAACCTCGTATGTTGATTTGAAAAAAGATATATTTCCAGAATATAGAGGCAGGGATGCGTCAACAGTTTGAGATTTTTGAATACTGGTCAGAACTACTCTCTTTGTTGAAGTTTTGCAATTATTCTAACGGCTTTTTCTGCAAGGTGGACATTCTATGAAAATGTACGTTTGCACAACCTCCCTGTAGATTATTCCATAATACGCAGTCATCAGTACCTGAATTGGGCAGTATTTGGAAAGCTGCCTCAGAACATTAATGCCTGAAGGCAGTTTTGAACAGACATTGTCGACGTGAGAATTCCATGTCAGCCCTCTATCTAGGTACATCCCAAGGAATTTAGTCGAGAGGACGTGTTCGACTTCAGTTTCATCTAACATGACTGTTGGATCCCAATTTGAGTCTGTATTTCACAAACAAAATTTGATGAAAGTTGACTTTGATGGATTTGTTTTGGGATTGAGCTCGTTGAAGTGCTGGATTGTATTGTTGAGCTCTGTGAATGTCACAATTTCCAGTTCTGGGATTGATTTTGAGCTGAAACAGAGAGTTGTGTCATCTGCGTATTGGACAATTTGCCCGTTATTAAGCGATGGGCCAGCGTCATTGACATACAATAAGAAGAGAAGTGGACCGAGTATGAAAACTTGAGGGACTCCACAGCTCAGGCACTCCTACCCCGATTGCATGTTTGAAATTTTGACGAATTGTTTTCTATAACCAAGATACGATTTGAGCCAATCGAGAGGCACTCCCCGTATCCCGTAATATTCCAGTTTTTTTAGTCAAGGTGTAATGATCAACGCAGTCAAAAGCTTTAGAGAAGTCTAGAAACACACTAAGTGTGTCTCTTTGACCTTCAAGTCCATCCACTATCAAGTCAACTAGACGCACGACTGAGTATAATGTTGACTTTCTACTTCGGAATCCGAACTGATTTATTGATAGCACTTTGTGACTCTCCAAAAAAATCACGATCCGAATTAAGAAGGCCTTTTCAAAAACTTTGCTGAAAGACGGCTAGATCGGAATCAGACTGTAATTTTGAACGGAACACGGGTCGCCTTTTTTGAAAACTGGGGTAACTTTGGCCGTTTTGAGAGAGGAGGGAAAAGTTCCAGAGCGAAAAGAGATATTAATTAGGTGTTCGAGTAGCTTCAACAAGTGATTTGAGCACTGTTTTAGAAGCTACGTTGACACATAATTCAAATCATTCGACTTTTTTGGATGGAAAATCTCTTATTACTGTGACAAAATGTCCTTCTGTGAAGTACTGATACACCGGAAAATGTTAAGTTGAACACGTTTTCCATTTCATTGTTCCTCAAATGAACATGGGGAATTTGTACGGATGCTCTATCACCGCCAGTGGAACTGTAATCAGTTCTGTATGGACATGTTGTGAGCATCTTAAACGGTACACACACATTTCACTTGTTTTATGTATTAAAACATAACAATGTTTTCTTATTGATTAAAATTGTGTTTTATATAATGTGTCTTGATTAAAACAATTAAGTAAATAAAATAGAAATAAAAATAGTTGTAAATAAATAGATGGGATGGAAAGGTGACTGTGTAACCCTGAACTCATTAGGAATGCAAAGATTAAAATTATTCGAGAGTGACCAAGCTTACAGTAATACGTAGGTTCATTCATTTCAGGCTGAAGGCTGTAGATACCGCATCCAAGCTATGTCCTCGGGCGGATTGTGTCGTGTGTAGATGAAGTGGGGCTGGCATTTAAGTGTTCCTGCGTAGCATTCTACATACATTTTATTAAAACAAATGCTGTTTATCATTGTATTTTTACATTGTATTACCAGTAGTTTATTGGAATGTAAATACACATTTTTATTTCACCTAATTTGTATCTTAACAAATGAAAATTTGTTACACAGATGGAGAAATCGAGACCGTGCGAAAAAATTATGTTCGAAAATGGTTTCAATGTCGGATACCTGGCATAATTTTTCTAATAAAGCTGTGAAGTTTGAAACTGTTGTACAAGTCTTCCTATATCGCTTGTCCATCTATAGAACTAGACCTTGCCCTATTAAACGGAACGTTGGGACCCACAAGCGTAAGGTTAGTTTGACAACTCAGTTTGAACTGTCCGACTCTAGCGCGGCTGGCGGCAGCTGGCCACGACCTGAGACTGTGTAACCTGCACGCGATCTCGAACTAGCAGGTGGTAATTGTACAACAACGGTGATTATAAGGGCCGTGATTTCAGTTATCTTTGATTGGGGCTGTTTGCGAAGTCGAGCTATAATTCATCCTATAGCTGTAATAATGTTAATTTTACAAAGCTAGGGACAGGTTGTAGCAAATGCTCAATGTATATTCCCATTGCATATAGTTTTTCTTCTCGATAGATTTAGTTTCAAAAAACAAGTATTGAATGAAAATATAAATAAACACGAACACTTTAACTTTGAACCCTCGTTACTTCCCAAATAGCAACAATGTCAGTTTTAGCCAGAGTAACAGTATCTTTCTTATTTTTAAATAGTTGTATTATTATTAGTGCACTTTTGTTTACAAATACGGAACCGTGGGAAAAGTGCAAAGTAAAGCTGTATAACTATTTTCGTTTCAAAAATTGCGTATAAAAATTTAATACATTCTGGTGATTATAAAATAGTATTAAAAACTATTGGTTCTCCAGAAAAAAGTATGTAGTGATTTTACAAAATAATCTGATTAAAAAAGTAGTTTTATCCAATAAAACCAAATCAAGATTAAATTTTGCATATTTGTTTCTTCTTTTTTATAACATATTTAGCCATATCTAAATATCCAAATACAGCATTTGGTTTGTTCGAATTTTAAAGTGATACCCGTATCCTTCTGTTTCGGACTCCCACTGTCAAACCCGAGTGTTACTGAGAACTGAGAGGACGGTTTATTAGTCGTACAACTCTCGGTTGTTTGTTTATGTATTTGTTTAAGTGATACCCGTATCCTTCTGTTTCGGACTCCCACTGTCAAACCCGAGTGTTACTGAGAACTGAGAGGACGGTTTATTAGTCGTACAACTCTCGGTTGTTTGTTTATGTATTTGTTTAAGTGATAACCCGTATCCTTCTGTTTCGGACTCCCACTGTCAAACCCGAGTGTTACTGAGAAGTGAGAGGACGGTTTATTAGTCATACAACTCTCGGTTGTTTGTTTATGTATTTGTTTAAGTGATACCCGTATCCTTCTGTTTCGGACTTCCACTGTCAAACCCGAGTGTTACTGAGAAGTGAGAGGACGGTTTATTAGTCATACAACTCTCGGTTGTTTGTTTATGTATTTGTTTAAGTGATACCCGTATCCTTCTGTTTCGGACTCCCACTGTCAAACCCGAGTGTTACTGAGAACTGAGAGGACGGTTTATTAGTCATACAACTCTCGGTTGTTTGTTTATGTATTTGTTTAAGTGATACCCGTATCCTTCTGTTTCGGACTCCCACTGTCAAACCCGAGTGTTACTGAGAACTGTAAGAGGACGGTTTATTAGTCATACAACTCTCGGTTGTTTGTTTATGTATTTGTTTAAGTGATACCCGTATCCTTCTGTTTCGGACTTCCACTGTCAAACCCGAGTGTTACTGAGAACCTGAGAGGACGGTTTATTAGTCGTACAATCTCTCGGTTGTTTGTTTATGTATTTCGTTTAAGTGATACCCGTATCCTTCAGTTTCGGACTCCCACTGTCAAACCCGAGTGTTACTGAGAACTGAGAGGACGGTTTATTAGTCGTACAACTCTCGGTTGTTTGTTTATGTATTTGTTTAAGTGATACCCGTATCCTTCTGTTTCGGACTCCCACTGTCAAACCCGAGTGTTACTGAGAACTGAGAGGACGGTTTATTAGTCGTACAACTCTCGGTTGTTTGTTTATGTATTTGTTTAAGTGATAACCCGTATCCTTCTGTTTCGGACTCCCACTGTCAAACCCGAGTGTTACTGAGAAGTGAGAGGACGGTTTATTAGTCATACAACTCTCGGTTGTTTGTTTATGTATTTGTTTAAGTGATACCCGTATCCTTCTGTTTCGGACTTCCACTGTCAAACCCGAGTGTTACTGAGAAGTGAGAGGACGGTTTATTAGTCATACAACTCTCGGTTGTTTGTTTATGTATTTGTTTAAGTGATACCCGTATCCTTCTGTTTCGGACTCCCACTGTCAAACCCGAGTGTTACTGAGAACTGAGAGGACGGTTTATTAGTCATACAACTCTCGGTTGTTTGTTTATGTATTTGTTTAAGTGATACCCGTATCCTTCTGTTTCGGACTCCCACTGTCAAACCCGAGTGTTACTGAGAACTGAGAGGACGGTTTATTAGTCGTACAATTCTCGGTTGTTTGTTTATGTATTTGTTTAAGTGATACCCGTATCCTTCTGTTTCGGACTTCCACTGTCAAACCCGAGTGTTACTGAGAACCGAGAGGACGGTTTATTAGTCGTACATCTCTCGGTTGTTTGTTTATGTATTTGTTTAAGTGATACCCGTATCCTTCTGTTTCGGACTCCCACTGTCAAACCCGAGTGTTACTGAGAACTGAGAGGACGGTTTATTAGTCGTACAACTCTCGGTTGTTTGTTTATGTATTTGTTTAAGTGATACCCGTATCCTTCTGTTTCGGACTCCCACTGTCAAACCCGAGTGTTACTGAGAACTGAGAGGACGGTTTATTAGTCGTACAACTCTCGGTTGTTTGTTTATGTATTTGTTTAAGTGATACCCGTATCCTTCTGTTTCGGACTCCCACTGTCAAACCCGAGTGTTACTGAGAACTGAGAGGACGGTTTATTAGTCGTACAACTCTCGGTTGTTTGTTTATGTATTTGTTTAAGTGATACCCGTATCCTTCTGTTTCGGACTCCCACTGTCAAACCCGAGTGTTACTGAGAACTGAGAGGACGGTTTATTAGTCGTACAACTCTCGGTTGTTTGTTTATGTATTTGTTTAAGTGATACCCGTATCCTTCTGTTTCGGACTCCCACTGTCAAACCCGAGTGTTACTGAGAACTGAGAGGACGGTTTATTAGTCGTACAACTCTCGGTTGTTTGTTTATGTATTTGTTTAAGTGATACCCGTATCCTTCTGTTTCGGACTCCCACTGTCAAACCCGAGTGTTACTGAGAACTGAGAGGACGGTTTATTAGTCGTACAACTCTCGGTTGTTTGTTTATGTATTTGTTTAAGTGATACCCGTATCCTTCTGTTTCGGACTCCCACTGTCAAACCCGAGTGTTACTGAGAACTGAGAGGACGGTTTATTAGTCGTACAACTCTCGGTTGTTTGTTTATGTATTTGTTTAAGTGATACCCGTATCCTTCTGTTTCGGACTCCCACTGTCAAACCCGAGTGTTACTGAGAACTGAGAGGACGGTTTATTAGTCGTACAACTCTCGGTTGTTTGTTTATGTATTTGTTTAAGTGATACCCGTATCCTTCTGTTTCGGACTCCCACTGTCAAACCCGAGTGTTACTGAGAACCGAGAGGACGGTTTATTAGTCGTACAACTCTCGGTTGTTTGTTTATGTATTTGTTTATTTAGTTTGCAGAGCCTTTGATTGAAGGTAAAACGTTTAATCTCGGAAATCCAATATCACCGTAACCAAGGTTTTGAAATGGATGCTTGTTTTGATGGCTCGGGGCGCTTGCGGTGCTGGACTCCTGGTCGTCAGTGTACACTTGAGTACATGTGTATATTACCTTTCAGATATATGTTTATTGACGGTACAGGACCGTTTTATTATCTTCAACATTGATTCAGTTATCAACTCATACCATTCATTGAATTATTTGCTATGTTTCTTCTTCGTGTCCAATGAACTTGATATGCTCGTACATCTTCCCTCTTAAGGTATAAATTAATTTTGTTTTTGTTTGTATATTTTAAGTCTGATGTAAGAATGTGGATAGATTGTTTTAGAGTAATAAAACTTTAAATACATATTTTAATAATTTGACTTGTAATACTGATTCTATTTTTATTTGTTTTTGTTTCTTTATGAAATACAATGGCACTTTGGTAATTCGAAACTCGAGGGACTAGACAAAAATTTAATTATGCAGACTTAATATTATATTATTATTATTATATAATTTATTATATTTATTATTATAATTGCAGAATTACAAGTCTACTCTGTTAAAACTTTCTTGTGCGGTTTTGTAAAAAGCTGTGGTTATAAATTCACGCTTTCCACGTGAAAGGTCTGAAAATGACGTTCAAAGTGCAATCGCAAAGAGTAACACGCACTGACACAAATTTAAATTCATAAAGTTTGTTTTTTATTATTTAGTGTAAGGGTTTTCGACAAAGAATTGGATGCATAAATTAATTTCCATGTAGGTTTCTATTTCCAAGTCATTTTTGACTTAGATCTTAGACAGAGATCAGCGTATTGAACAAGATGTCCACTTTGAATAGTTTTGTTCAAATTGTTATCATAAATCAAAAAGAGAACATTTAATATCAAGAGTGTGTTATAGTGTTGCAGTATTAGTACCGTGCCGATATACTGTAGGCTCGTATCTCCCAACCATTGTCCGGGTAGACCCCCAGTCGTGTCGTTGGTAGAACTGTCACGCTCCTCGCTTCCTGCCAGTGTCCTCACTCGAGAAGGCTACAGCGATACACGGTAGCCGACAATTACATTGCTTCACTACTTGGCAACACAAACCACTTGGTATTCGTCTATGGAAAACACTCGTGAATACCGAAAATCTTATACATCAAATATGTTCTTAAAGTATCATTAGCTGTAGTAGTCATTATTATTCCGATGCGAATTTCCAAACCGAAAGTATGTTATGAGCTGTGTTAAGACGAGGGAATGAAAGAGGCACACTTAAAGAAATCGATTTAGTTCTAAAATTAAAAGCGATACTTGGAAGAGATATTTCGTCCGTAGTGTAGTTTGCGTTCAAAGTTTCTGACAGTTTTCCTCGAAAGGACGCTAGTGATTTATTTTCTAAAGATGTTGTGTCCATTGAACATCCGCCAATTCCCTGTCAAAGAGGTCGTGTTTCGAATTGGGGAATGGCCACTTCTACTATTGGAGTATCTTCACCGCATGACTGATCTCACTAGTTGTGAAACAGGAACAGTGAGGTTATACAGTATACAGTACAGTCGACGTGAAAAACGATGATTAATTGTAAAATGGCATATAACCATATGAGCGTGTGCTTTGGCGATTTACTTATTACGTTAAGGAATAGATGATTAAATTAACTTTAGAGAAACAATGTGTGTACCATGGTTCCTTCTTCAAGTTTCTTTCTTGCTTATGTTCTATTGTATTTTATAGTAAGAGACACATACAGGGTGTAAACTAAGTCCTGACACGTTTTGATATATTCCAAACGGATTGAGATATCTATTTAAAACCTTCACCGTTCACCATACTTACTTTTTTAGATTTTTTAATGATACAAAAATTCCCTCCCTCTCCTTTTCAAGTACGTGGGTGGGTAACTGCAATCCCCGTCATGTGACATAATAGAAACACAATGACATGAAGAACATCTCTACTACGTTCCTAGCAGTAGTTATGGGCAAATAACCTCTTACATTTTAGGCTTTCACTTCCTCACTTGTCCTTTCAGTTGCATTTGAGCAGTTGGTCGCTTAAGTTTTCTACAAAATATTTGAATAGAGTTTACTTTATCGTTGTTCCTAAAACAACGACTTAAATAAAGCAGAATATCAGTTGGTAACGACGTTTATTCAATAACACTTCGAGCCTCAAACTTAAGGGGTTATTTGCCCATAACTTGCTAGGAACGTAGAGATGGTGTACTCATGTCATTGTGTTTATATTAAAGATACCATTAAAATTATATGTCACAAGAAAGGGAGTTGCAATTTGAAAATCTAAAGTTACCCTTCCCCCGCATCCTCCTTTGAAAGGAGGGGGAATTTTATATCATTCAAAAAATTATTAGAATAATTATGGCGAAGGTTGTACATCGATATCTTAATCCGTTTGAAATATACCCAGGCGTATCAGGACTTACTTTACACCCTGTACATGCAAGCCTACTGCTGTTTATTGCACCTACCTGTATATATTATAGTGAAGGTTGTACATCGATATCTTAATCCGTTTGAAATATACCCAGGCGTATCAGGACTTACTTTACACCCTGTACATGCAAGCCTACTGCTGTTTATTGCACCTACCTGTATATATTATAGTGAAGGTTGTACATCGATATCTTAATCCGTTTGAAATATACCCAGGCGTATCAGGACTTACTTTACACCCTGTACATGCAAGCCTACTGCTGTTTATTGCACCTACCTGTATATATTATAGTGAAGGTTGTACATCGATATCTCAATCCGTTTGAAATATACCCAGGCGTATCAGGACTTACTTTACACCCTGTACATGCAAGCCTACTGCTGTTTATTGCACCTACCTGTATATATTATAGTGAAGGTTGTACATCGATATCTTAATCCGTTTGAAATATACCCAGGCGTACCAGGACTTACTTTACACCCTGTACATGCAAGCCTACTGCTGTTTATTGCACCTACCTGTATATATTATAGTGAAGGTTGTACATCGATATCTTAATCCGTTTGAAATATACCCAGGCGTATCAGGACTTACTTTACACCCTGTACATGCAAGCCTACTGCTGTTTATTGCACCTACCTGTATATATTATAGTGAAGGTTGTACATCGATATCTTAATCCGTTTGAAATATACCCAGGCGTACCAGGACTTAATTTACTCCCTGTACATGCAAGCCTACTGCTGTTTATTGCACCTACCTGTATATATTATAGTGAAATTTTGCATGAGTTTAAAAGATAGTTTCGTACGACAAAACTAGTATTAAAATTATTGATTGACATCTCTTTCCATTTGTAATTAATAATAAATCTAAATGGCCAGGCTTGCAACATGTCTCCTACTATAGTACTAAAAACAACTAAACACTGTTCTTTGTTTTCAGGTAAGGATGGAGGCAAAATATGGAAGTACTTTAGTGTAGAAGTCTCAAATTTGGTAAGCTTCTTATTCAAAATGAAATAAAAATTTATACACTGTATTCAACCTAGTGTTTTCGAATAATGACACTTTTTTATTCGTGTTTTAAAACACGTTCAGGGAGAACAATCAAATAATTTATGACGTATATGTTCATGATCTTCAACTTTTGGAAATTGTATTTTTATTTTCGTCGAAAACGTGGTTGGGCTTAGATCAAGTACATATATGTTCCTTGGTGAGTCCAGTGAGATCATAAGAGCTGTTCTACGGATTTAACTGGATTCCGAACCACTGAGGTGTACATTCAACTCTTGTCCTGAAACTGGCGGGCAGTGACTGATGGAATGCCAATGTGGCTGCTGCCGCTGCCGGCTGAATACTTTCCTGTTTTCGCCGCACCAAAAATACTTCCGCTGACGCACAAACCGCGCTGACGTGTCCCTTGCTGCCGCCTACGGCTGCCCGCCAGTGGGCGGAGTCGCTTGCACCTTGCTACACCAGACGCTGTGTACAGGTGCCGACAAATAGTTGTACCCTCGTAACTACTGGAGGGCTAATTGTGTACGAGACGAGACGTTTACTACACGCGGGAACAGCTGATCTAAAACTGTTTTATTTCTTTGTAACTTATATGTTATTTTTTTTTAATGCCCGATTTTCAACGTTAGAAATTAGTTTCAAGTTAATTTTAATTTTGTTTCGGACAACAAAGGCACGTTAACAAGTATGGCGGTTTCCGTGCCTTAACCACGTTTAACCGCGGACCCCCAGAGAAATAAAGTCCAGTTCTTATACCGAACCGTTGTGCTAAGAGACAGCTTACCTTGATTAAATAAAGTAGACGCCGCGTCGCCTCCTTCCAGAAATTGCCGTTTCGGATGTGGTTTCAGTTTTGCATCGGACTCCATTGTAAATTTGAATGCGGAACTTAAAGGTTATTATTAATGTTGGTTAATTTGAAAGAAAACTAGGATTTCGGACATTTTCATCGTTATACTGTATGCACACTCCGTTTCGAGGATTGGAGTCCACCCCCTTCTTCAGGTGTAAACAACAACCCTGTAACTATCGTAAAATTCTCAAATAGCAATCAGTGTCAGTGTCGTGGGTTTGTTAGCCCAGCACACATAAGTAAGTTATTGAACGTTTCACTATGGCGGCCATTTACATTTATTTACGAAATGTTCCTGTGCTAAGATGGCGTTTAGTGTACAGTTAAGATTATCTTGTATCCCTAATTTATCATAACTTCGATTGTTCTACTGTATCAAGGTAACGATTGTTCAAAAATGTTAAATGATTTTAAAGTACTAAAACAGTTTTAGCTGCTAAATCAAATTTTAGTTCAGATCTCGTTAACGTTTGAACATTATTCTATGGACTTTAAACATACATTTACAGTTTTAAATAATAAGTAAACCCAGTAAAAAATATAGTTGTAGTTTATAGTTGTAAAAAATTGAGGGCCAATTAGCATTGTACAAGATCACTATTAGTTTTACGTAGGATCTGTACATAAGCGTCCTCTACACAAGAATGAAATCAATCATGGATTTAAGCGGGCTTCTATATTATGTTAGCTTTACACGCTTAAACCAACCAGATACGTAAATAATAACAATGAGCTTGTGACGCACAACAAGATAAAGAGATTTACAATGGTCACGTGTTACGAGCGTGTAATTGACGCGCCTTATCCTCGGTCCAGAAGTGTCCGAGTGATTATAGATTACAAGTCGGACAGTGGTACATTACAAAAGTATATTTAACTAATGCCTAAGTTTCCGGAAAGCAATTATTAGCCTACATTTTAAACCGAAACAACTAATTTGTCACGTCGGTTTGGTCAGCTATGACACCTGTTTAAGGAATGATATTACAGGATGTGACACGACGTTTGTATAAGTATGGCCAACAAATCGTGTGGTAGCTGCCTCGCACGTCTTCAGATGCCTTTCTTTCGACTGCGCTGGAAATAGGTTCCATTCAGATAATGTGTCAATTGTTTGGGTGCTGCTCAGTTTGTCAGGCAGCATTGTTCACGTCATACCTGTTGGCACCGAGTCGTGTCATTTATTTCCGTCTCGGCACTTCCCTCCCTCGTCTGTCGGCTGTCAGTCAGCTGGTGGACAGACGGTCCGGCCCGTCCTCGGTCCGCCGTCCCATATCTAACAGTGTCAGGCAGCATTGTTCACGTCATACCTGTTGGCACCGAGTCGTGTCATTTATTTCCGTCTCGGCACATCCCTCCCTCGTCTGTCGGCTGTCAGTCAGCTGGTGGACAGACGGTCCGGGCCGTCCTCGGTCCGCCGTCCCATATCTAACAGTGTCAGGCAGCATTGTTCACGTCATATCTGTTGGCACCGAGTCGTGTCATTTATTTCCGTCTCGGCACATCCCTCCCTCGTCTGTCGGCTGTCAGTCAGCTGGTGGACAGACGGTCCGGGCCGTCCTCGGTCCGCCGTCCCATATCTAACAGTGTCAGGCAGCATTGTTCACGTCATACCTGTTGGCACCGAGTCGTGTCATTTATTTCCGTCTCGGCACATCCCTCCCTCGTCTGTCGGCTGTCAGTCAGCTGGTGGACAGACGGTCCGGCCCGTCCTCGGTCCGCCGTCCCATATCTAACAGTGTCAGGTCGCGCCTCGTGGCTCGAATCGGGATTAAAATCCAAGGCCGTAAAGGACACGACGTGCGTCCCCACAAGGTTTTTTTATTTCCGGTAAATCGGCTTCCGCTTCGCTTCATCGTGACGTCGGACAATTTCCTCCGTGAGTCCTATCACTAACTTTGTAAATTGTGGTCCGATGACTGTTTTTGTTTCACTACTACATTGTAGGTTGGTAAGAACAGAAGAGAGGAGTTTTCGTACACGAGTCCAAGATGAGAAATCTGGGTTTGATTATTGCGATAACAACCCAAAGGTTGTCCTAAGTTGTCGAGACATGGTAATGTAGTTGCTCAAGATACAAATACTTATTTTTATGTAAATCTATCCAAATCGATCAGCTGACAAGACACTTTTTTAATGTGGTTCTATTACCGTAGGAAACACAACAAGATGAAGCAAATCGAGCTGATTTTGTGTTCTCGAATCTCACAAGAAACGCCATGCCTTTTTCTCGTGATCTGATCGCTAACCAAACAGATGAAGCAAATCCAGCTGATTTTGTGTTCTCGAATCTCATAAGAAAACGCCATGCCTTTTTCTCGTGATCTGATTGCTAACCAAACAGATGAGGCAAATCCAGCTGATTTTGTGTTCTCGAATCTCACAAGAAACGCCATGCCTTTTTCTCGTGATCTGATTGCTAACCAAACAGATGAGGCAAATCCAGCTGATTTTGTGTTCTCGAATCTCACAAGAAACGCCATGCCTTTTTCTCGTGATCTGATTGCTAACCAAACAGATGAGGCAAATCCAGCTGTTTTTGTGTTCTCGAATCTCACAAGAAACGCCATGCCTTTTTCTCGTGATCTGATCGCTAACCAAACAGATGCAGCAAATCCAGCTGTTTTTGCGTTCTCGAATTTCACAAGGAACGGCATGCCTTTTTCTAGCGATCTGATTGCTAACCATACAGATGAAAAAAATCGTTTTGTCTTGTGCTCTCAAGTCTGACATGGAACAGTACGTATTTTCCCTTCTTTTCATTGACTGATTGCGTTTCAAACAGACTTAGAAAATCCAGCTAATTATGTAACCTTTTGTTCTCGGATCTCACATGATACTGTTACGTCTTGTCCTCGTGATCTGATTGGCTTATCGCTATCCAAACTGATTAAGCAATCACAACGGATTCTTTAATCTTGTTTTCTTAATCAATACTACAAGGAATATAACAGGTAATGTATTTAAGTTATTTGGTCATTCCTGTTTTGTACAACGCATGCCAAGAAATTAACAAACACACATGCTCACATAAGTAATATTTTGTCGTATTATTTACTCATACATTTTTTATTCAATTACATTTGATTTAATGATGTTAAAATTCTCTGTGCTTATCATATGTAAATTATATATAAGTCTATTTAAATGCTAACAACCTACTTTAGTGACGTAAGCATGTTATCAGTTTGGGAATAAGCCATATAGGATAATTTCGAGAAGGGATCGTTATCATATTTAAATTTAATTATTATTTTTACAATACAAACATTATGTTGTTTGGAACAGGCAGCTTTCTCCCTTTGTTTTTTTGAAGCAAGAGTTCGTTGCAAATTTAAAAACTACACTTGAGTCAATCCATATATTAAAGATATCACATTTGACCTGGATTATAATGAAACGTTAAAATTCTTGTCTGTGTCCACTGATTCTATCAACGCAACTGATGGTGGGTGCGTTGAACTATAACTTCAAATCAGTTTATGATTACATATCTACGATTGATAGTGTGTATCGTTAAACGTTTAATTGTCATTGTCTAGCCCAGTAATACGATAAAGACTTTGGGTATCAGAAGACCGAACGGTCCACTCTCCACTCTCGAGGCTGGGCTTGACGAGTTTTGCTTCAGTTCACCTAACTATTATTGTAGCGTCTGGTATCTGACGCTGACTCAGACTTGACTCCTGGAATCTGCAGTCATGTTCGTCTGAAGAGATCCAAAGAAAGTCGACGATGAAGAAGCTCAAAACGAAACATTTACATTTGGATACCCAGCGGCCGAACCGGTACATTTTCCACTCTCGACGCTGGGCTTAACATAACGCCTCCTGAGTTGTGGTAACAATATTTTTACCTCATGGTATATTTAATTTCTCGTTACTAAGTATTTGAAAGAACCTTCTTAAATCGTCATATTATCCGTCCGTCTGTGCGATAACTCTTGGTAGAAAGATCATAGATACTTGAATAGGTTCCTTTTAGTCAAATAGAGAACTCTAGCCGGGCGTCCATCTGTGCGATAACTCTTGGTAGAAAGATCATAGATACTTGAATAGGTTCCTTTTAGTCAAATAGAGAACTCTAGCCGGGCGTCCGTCTGTGCGATAACTCTTGGTAGAAAGATCATAGATACTTGAATAGGTTCCTTTTAGTTAAATAGAGAACTCTAGCCGGGCGTCCGTCTGTGCGATAACTCTTGGTAGAAAGATCATAGATACTTGAATAGGTTCCTTTTAGTCAAATAGAGAACTCTAGCCGGGCGTCCGTCTGTGCGATAACTCTTGGTAGAAAGATCATAGATACTTGAATAGGTTCCTTTTAGTCAAATAGAGAACTCTAGCCGGGCGTCCGTCTGTGCGATAACTCTTGGTAGAAAGATCATAGATACTTGAATAGGTTCCTTTTAGTCAAATAGAGAACTCTAGCCGGGCGTCCGTCTGTGCGATAACTCTTGGTAGAAAGATCATAGATACTTGAATAGGTTCCTTTTAGTCAAATAGAGAACTCTAGCCGGGCGTCCGTCTGTGCGATAACTCTTGGTAGAAAGATCATAGATACTTGAATAGGTTCCTTTTAGTCAAATAGAGAACTCTAGCTGGGCGTCCGTCTGTGCGATAACTCTTGGTAGAAAGATCATAGATACTTGAATAGGTTCCTTTTAGTCAAATAGAGAACTCTAGCCGGGCGTCCGTCTGTACGATAACTCTTGGTAGAAAGATCATAGATACTTGAATAGGTTCCTTTTAGTCAAATAGAGAACTCTAGCCGGGCGTCCGTCTGTGCGATAACTCTTGGTAGAAAGATCATAGATACTTGAATAGGTTCCTTTTAGTCAAATAGAGAACTCTAGCCGGGCGTCCGTCTGTGCGATAACTCTTGGTAGAAAGATCATAGATACTTGAATAGGTTCCTTTTAGTCAAATAGAGAACTCTAGCCGGGCGTCCGTCTGTGCGATAACTCTTGGTAGAAAGATCATAGATACTTGAATAGGTTCCTTTTAGTCAAATAGAGAACTCTAGCTGGGCGTCCGTCTGTGCGATAACTCTTGGTAGAAAGATCATAGATACTTGAATAGGTTCCTTTTAGTCAAATAGAGAACTCTAGCCGGGCGTCCGTCTGTGCGATAACTCTTGGTAGAAAGATCATAGATACTTGAATAGGTTCCTTTTAGTCAAATAGAGAACTCTAGCCGGGCGTCCGTCTGTGCGATAACTCTTGGTAGAAAGATCATAGATACTTGAATAGGTTCCTTTTAGTCAAATAGAGAACTCTAGCCGGGCGTCCGTCTGTGCGATAACTCTTGGTAGAAAGATCATAGATACTTGAATAGGTTCCTTTTAGTCAAATAGAGAACTCTAGCCGGGCGTCCGTCTGTGCGATAACTCTTGGTAGAAAGATCATATATACTTGAATAGGTTCCTTTTAGTCAAATAGAGAACTCTAGCCGGGCGTCCGTCTGTGCGATAACTCTTGGTAGAAAGATCATAGATACTTGAATAGGTTCCTTTTAGTCAAATAGAGAACTCTAGCCGGGCGTCCGTCTGTGCGATAACTCTTGGTAGAAAGATCATAGATACTTGAATAGGTTCCTTTTAGTCAAATAGAGAACTCTAGCCGGGCGTCCGTCTGTGCGATAACTCTTGGTAGAAAGATCATAGATACTTGAATAGGTTCCTTTTAGTCAAATAGAGAACTCTAGCTGGGCGTCCGTCTGTGCGATAACTCTTGGTAGAAAGATCATAGATACTTGAATAGGTTCCTTTTAGTCAAATAGAGAACTCTAGCCGGGCGTCCGTCTGTGCGATAACTCTTGGTAGAAAGATCATAGATACTTGAATAGGTTCCTTTTAGTCAAATAGAGAACTCTAGCCGGGCGTCCGTCTGTGCGATAACTCTTGGTAGAAAGATCATAGATACTTGAATAGGTTCCTTTTAGTCAAATAGAGAACTCTAGCCGGGCGTCCGTCTGTGCGATAACTCTTGGTAGAAAGATCATAGATACTTGAATAGGTTCCTTTTAGTCAAATAGAGAACTCTAGCTGGGCGTCCGTCTGTGCGATAACTCTTGGTAGAAAGATCATAGATACTTGAATAGGTTCCTTTTAGTCAAATAGAGAACTCTAGCCGGGCGTCCGTCTGTGCGATAACTCTTGGTAGAAAGATCATAGATACTTGAATAGGTTCCTTTTAGTCAAATAGAGAAACTCTAGCCGGGCGTCCGTCTGTGCGATAACTATTTCGTTACGTTATGTTTGAAATATCCCTGCATGGTCTGTGTGGAGATGTCCTCCACCGTAGCGTAGAGGTAAGGCTGTGCCTCTCACCGAGAAGTCACGGGTACAGTTCCCGAGGAGGTCAACCAGAATTTGCGAATTGTTTTGCCGCTATTTTCCTTAAAAACGTTCCGTTTCGTCTAACTGATTGAAATGTTCCATAAGTAGAAGAAACTTCTAAAGTGGTTCGTCAAATTAACACTGAGAACAGACGGACAGCCTTCTCCTGTTTTCGAAAGGCGCACATTTCAGGCTAAACACGCAAATACCTGCATGTGTAGAAATTTGTGTAAATTTTACACTGTCGCCTTTTTGTAACAATGTTGTAGAAAATTAGTTAAAAAACAATAGCGCCTTAGGTATTTGATAAGTTATTGGAAACAACAATTACACACAAAATGGTGTTTAAACCATACAGAGAATGACTGATTTACACCAATCTAGCATTTATCGCTGAAATCAACATCAGCCTTTATAAGTTAAATACTATACATTTCTACGTTCTATCTTGCTCGCAGTAACAGGCTTGGACATGTCCCAAACACAGCACATTGTCGAGTACACCAGCTCTGTAAACTGTGTCTGGGTCCGCAGCCAAACAACTACAGCCGTGTCCTACTATCTTGCTCGCAGTAACAGGCTTGGACATGTCCCAAACACAGCACATTGTCGAGTACACCAGCAATGTATAATGTGTCTGGGTCCGCAGCCAAACAACTACAGCCGTGTCCTACTATCTTGCTCGCAGTAACAGGCTTGGACATGTCCCAAACACAGCACATTGTCGAGTACATCAGCTCTGTAAAATGTGTCTGGGTCCGCAGCCAAACAACTACAGCCGTGTCCTACTATCTTGCTCGCAGTAACAGGCTTGGACATGTCCCAAACACAGCACATTGTCGAGTACACCAGCTCTGTATAATGTGTCTGGGTCCGCAGCCAAACAACTACAGCCGTGTCCTACTATCTTGCTCGCAGTAACAGGCTTGGACATGTCCCAAACACAGCACATTGTCGAGTACATCAGCTCTGTATAATGTGTCTGGGTCCGCAGCCAAACAACTACAGCCGTGTCCTACTATCTTGCTCGCAGTAACAGGCTTGGACATGTCCCAAACACAGCACATTGTCGAGTACACCAGCTCTGTATAATGTGTCTGGGTCCGCAGCCAAACAACTACAGCCGTGTCCTACTATCTTGCTCGCAGTAACAGGCTTGGACATGTCCCAAACACAACACATTGTCGAGTACATCAGCTCTGTATAATGTGTCTGGGTCCGCAGCCAAACAACTACAGCCGTGTCCTACTATCTTGCTCGCAGTAACAGGCTTGGACATGTCCCAAACACAGCACATTGTCGAGTACATCAGCTCTGTATAATGTGTCTGGGTCCGCAGCCAAACAACTACAGCCGTGTCCTACTATCTTGCTCGCAGTAACAGGCTTGGACATGTCCCAAACACAGCACATTGTCGAGTACACCAGCTCTGTATAATGTGTCTGGGTCCGCAGCCAAACAACTACAGCCGTGTCCTACTATCTTGCTCGCAGTAACAGGCTTGGACATGTCCCAAACACAGCACATTGTCGAGTACACCAGCTCTGTATAATGTGTCTGGGTCCGCAGCCAAACAACTACAGCCGTGTCCTACTATCTTGCTCGCAGTAACAGGCTTGGACATGTCCCAAACACAGCACATTGTCGAGTACATCAGCTCTGTAAAATGTGTCTGGGTCCGCAGCCAAACAACTACAGCCGTGTCCTACTATCTTGCTCGCAGTAACAGGCTTGGACATGTCCCAAACACAGCACATTGTCGAGTACATCAGCTCTGTATAATGTGTCTGGGTCCGCAGCCAAACAACTACAGCCGTGTCCTACTATCTTGCTCGCAGTAACAGGCTTGGACATGTCCCAAACACAGCACATTGTCGAGTACACCAGCTCTGTATAATGTGTCTGGGTCCGCAGCCAAACAACTACAGCCGTGTCCTACTATCTTGCTCGCAGTAACAGGCTTGGACATGTCCCAAACACAGCACATTGTCGAGTACATCAGCTCTGTATAATGTGTCTGGGTCCGCAGCCAAACAACTACAGCCGTGTCCTACTATCTTGCTCGCAGTAACAGGCTTGGACATGTCCCAAACACAGCACATTGTCGAGTACACCAGCTCTGTATAATGTGTCTGGGTCCGCAGCCAAACAACTACAGCCGTGTCCTACTATCTTGCTCGCAGTAACAGGCTTGGACATGTCCCAAACACAGCACATTGTCGAGTACATCAGCTCTGTATAATGTGTCTGGGTCCGCAGCCAAACAACTACAGCCGTGTCCTACTATCTTGCTCGCAGTAACAGGCTTGGACATGTCCCAAACACAGCACATTGTCGAGTACATCAGCTCTGTATAATGTGTCTGGGTCCGCAGCCAAACAACTACAGCCGTGTCCTACTATCTTGCTCGCAGTAACAGGCTTGGACATGTCCCAAACACAGCACATTGTCGAGTACACCAGCTCTGTATAACTGTGTCTGGGTCCGCAGCCAAACAACTACAGCCGTGTCCTACTATCTTGCTCGCAGTAACAGGCTTGGACATGTCCCAAACACAGCACATTGTCGAGTACATCAGCTCTGTATAATGTGTCTGGGTCCGCAGCCAAACAACTACAGCCGTGTCCTACTATCTTGCTCGCAGTAACAGGCTTGGACATGTCCCAAACACAGCACATTGTCGAGTACATCAGCTCTGTATAATGTGTCTGGGTCCGCAGCCAAACAACTACAGCCGTGTCCTACTATCTTGCTCGCAGTAACAGGCTTGGACATGTCCCAAACACAGCACATTGTCGAGTACACCAGCTCTGTATAATGTGTCTGGGTCCGCAGCCAAACAACTACAGCCGTGTCCTACTATCTTGCTCGCAGTAACAGGCTTGGACATGTCCCAAACACAGCACATTGTCGAGTACACCAGCTCTGTAAACTGTGTCTGGGTCCGCAGCCAAACAACTACAGCCGTGTCCTACTATCTTGCTCGCAGTAACAGGCTTGGACATGTCCCAAACACAGCACATTGTCGAGTACACCAGCTCTGTATAATGTGTCTGGGTCCGCAGCCAAACAACTACAGCCGTGTCCTACTATCTTGCTCGCAGTAACAGGCTTGGACATGTCCCAAACACAGCACATTGTCGAGTACACCAGCTCTGTATAATGTGTCTGGGTCCGCAGCCAAACAACTACAGCCGTGTCCTACTATCTTGCTCGCAGTAACAGGCTTGGACATGTCCCAAACACAGCACATTGTCGAGTACACCAGCTCTGTATAATGTGTCTGGGTCCGCAGCCAAACAACTACAGCCGTGTCCTACTATCTTGCTCGCAGTAACAGGCTTGGACATGTCCCAAACACAGCACATTGTCGAGTACACCAGCTCTGTATAATGTGTCTGGGTCCGCAGCCAAACAACTACAGCCGTGTCCTACTATCTTGCTCGCAGTAACAGGCTTGGACATGTCCCAAACACAGCACATTGTCGAGTACACCAGCTCTGTAAACTGTGTCTGGGTCCGCAGCCAAACAACTACAGCCGTGTCCTACTATCTTGCTCGCAGTAACAGGCTTGGACATGTCCCAAACACAGCACATTGTCGAGTACATCAGCTCTGTAAACTGTGTCTGGGTCCGCAGCCAAACAACTACAGCCGTGTCCTACTATCTTGCTCGCAGTAACAGGCTTGGACATGTCCCAAACACAGCACATTGTCGAGTACACCAGCTCTGTAAACTGTGTCTGGGTCCGCAGCCAAACAACTACAGCCGTGTCCTACTATCTTGCTCGCAGTAACAGGCTTGGACATGTCCCAAACACAGCACATTGTCGAGTACACCAGCTCTGTAAACTGTGTCTGGGTCCGCAGCCAAACAACTACAGCCGTGTCCTACTATCTTGCTCGCAGTAACAGGCTTGGACATGTCCCAAACACAGCACATTGTCGAGTACACCAGCTCTGTAAACTGTGTCTGGGTCCGCAGCCAAACAACTACAGCCGTGTCCTACTATCTTGCTCGCAGTAACAGGCTTGGACATGTCCCAAACACAGCACATTGTCGAGTACACCAGCTCTGTAAACTGTGTCTGGGTCCGCAGCCAAACAACTACAGCCTTGTCCTACTATCTTGCTCGCAGTAACAGGCTTGGTCATGTCCCAAACACAGCACATTGTCGAGTACATCAGCTCTGTAAACTGTGTCTGGGTCCGCAGCCAAACAACTAAAGCCGTGTCCTACTGTATTGTGTAGGCCTACTTGTAGTGCAAACTATCTTAAAGCGTCTTGAATTCATGTTGCGGAACAAAGTTTATGCTACTCAGTTTATTTCTGAATTTGCTTTATGTACAAGCGCATTACACTTGTACAGAGGTGGGAGGTACTTGACCTACAGCTGCGAGTGTGAAACCTATACACGCCACTCAGCGCGACATTTCCCTCCTCCTCCACTCTGTCCGTAAATGACCGCGACAATGTACTAATATTGCTGTATGTACAAGCGCATTACACTTGTACAGAGGTGGGAGGTACTTTGACCTACAGCTGCGAGTGTGAAACCTATACCACGCACTCAGCGCGACCTTTCCCTCCTCCTCCACTCTGTCCGTATAGACCACGGCAATCTACTAACTAATACTGCTTTATGTACAAGCGCATTACACTTGTACAGAGGTGGGAGGTACTTGACCTACAGCTGCGAGTGTGAAACCTATACACGCCACTCAGCGCGACATTTCCCTCCTCCTCCACTCTGTCCGTAATGACCGCGACAATGTACTAATATTGCTGTATGTACAAGCGCATTACACTTGTACAGAGGTGGGAGGTACTTGACCTACAGCTGCGAGTGTGAAACCTATACACGCCACTCAGCGCGACATTTCCCTCCTCCTCCACTCTGTCCGTAATGACCGCGACAATGTACTAATATTGCTGTATGTACAAGCGCATTACATTACACTTGTACAGAGGTGGGAGGTACTTGACCTACAGCTGCGAGTGTGAAACCTATACACGCCACTCAGCGCGACCTTTCCCTCCTCCTCCACTCTGTCCGTATAGACCACGGCAATCTACTAACTAATACTGCTTTATGTACAAGCGCATTACACTTGTACAGAGGTGGGAGGTACTTGACCTACAGCTGCGAGTGTGAAACCTATACAACACGCCACTCAGCGCGACCTTTCCCTCCTCCTCCACTCTGTCCGTATAGACCACGGCAATCTACTAACTAATACTGCTGTATGTACAAGCGCATTACACTTGTACAGAGGTGGGAGGTACTTGACCTACAGCTGCGAGTGTGGAAACCTATACACGCCACTCAGCGCGACCTTTCCCTCCTCCTCCACTCTGTCCGTATAGACCACGGCAATCTACTAACTAATACTGCTTTATGTACAAGCGCATTACACTTGTACAGAGGTGGGAGGTAACTTGACCTACAGCTGCGAGTGTGAAACCTATACACGCCACTCAGCGCGACATTTTCCCTCCTCCTCCACTCTGTCCGTATAGACCACGGCAATCTACTAACTAATACTGCTTTATGTACAAGCGCATTACACTTGTACAGAGGTGGGAGGTACTTGACCTACAGCTGCGAGTGTGAAACCTATACACGCCACTCAGCGCGACATTTCCCTCCTCCTCCACTCTGTCCGTAATGACCGCGGCAATCTACTAACTAATAGTGCTGTATGTACAAGCGCATTACACTTGTACAGAGGTGGGAGGTACTTGACCTACAGCTGCGAGTGTGAAAACCTATACACGCCACTCAGCGCGACATTTCCCTCCTCCTCCACTCTGTCCGTAATGACCGCGGCAATCTACTAACTAATAGTGCTGTATGTACAAGCGCATTACACTTGTACAGAGGTGGGAGGTACTTGACCTACAGCTGCGAGTGTGAAACCTATACACGCCACTCAGCGCGACATTTCCCTCCTCCTCCAACTCTGTCCGTAATGACCGCGGCAATCTACTAACTAATACTTGCTGTATGTACGAGCGCATTACACTTGTACAGAGGTGGGAGGTACTTGACCTACAGCTGCGAGTGTGAAACCTATACACGCCACTCAGCGCGACATTTCCCTCCTCCTCCACTCTGTCCGTATAGACCACGGCAATCTACTAACTAATACTGCTTTATGTACAAGCGCATTACACTTGTACAGAGGTGGGAGGTACTTGACCTACAAGCTGCGAGTGTGAAACCTATACACGCCACTCAGCGCGACCTTTCCCTCCTCCTCCACTCTGTCCGTATAGACCACGGCAATCTACTAACTAATAGTGCTGTATGTACAAGCGCATTACACTTGTACAGAGGTGGGAGGTACTTGACCTACAGCTGCGAGTGTGAAACCTATACACGCCACTCAGCGCGACATTTCCCTCCTCCTCCACTCTGTCCGTAATGACCGCGGCAATCTACTAACTAATACTGCTGTATGTACGAGCGCATTACACTTGTACAGAGGTGGGAGGTACTTGACCTACAGCTGCGAGTGTGAAACCTATACACGCCACTCAGCGCGACATTTCCCTCCTCCTCCACTCTGTCCGTAATGACCGCGGCAATCTACTAACTAATTAGTGCTGTATGTACAAGCGCATTACAACTTGTACAGAGGTGGGAGGTACTTGACCTACAGCTGCGAGTGTGAAACCTATACACGCCACTCAGCGCGACATTTCCCTCCTCCTCCACTCTGTCCGTAATGGACCGCGGCAATCTACTAACTAATACTGCTTTATGTACAAGCGCATTACAACTTGTACAGAGGTGGGGAGGTACTTGACCTACAGCTGCGAGTGTGAAACCTATACACGCCACTCAGCGCGACATTTCCCTCCTCCTCCACTCTGTCCGTAATGACCGCGGCAATCTACTAACTAATAGTGCTGTATGTACAAGCGCATTACACTTGTACAGAGGTGGGAGGTACTTGACCTACAGCTGCGAGTGTGAAACCTATACACGCCACTCAGCGCGACATTTCCCTCCTCCTCCACTCTGTCCGTAATGACCGCGGCAATCTACTAACTAATACTGCTGTATGTACGAGCGCATTACACTTGTACAGAGGTGGGAGGTACTTGACCTACAGCTGCGAGTGTGAAACCTATACACGCCACTCAGCGCGACATTTCCCTCCTCCTCCACTCTGTCCGTAATGACCGCGGCAATCTACTAACTAATAGTGCTGTATGTACAAGCGCATTACACTTGGTACAGAGGTGGGAGGTACTTGACCTACAGCTGCGAGTGTGAAACCTATACACGCCACTCAGCGCGACATTTCCCTCCTCCTCCACTCTGTCCGTAATGACCGCGGCAATCTACTAAACTAATAGTGCTGTATGTACAAGCGCATTACACTTGTACAGAGGTGGGAGGTACTTGACCTACAGGCTGCGAGTGTGAAACCTATACACGCCACTCAGCGCGACATTTCCCTCCTCCTCCACTCTGTCCGTAATGACCGCGGCAATCTACTAACTAATAGTGCTGTATGTACAAGCGCATTAACACTTGTACAGAGGTGGGAGGTACTTGACCTACAGCTGCGAGTGTGAAACCTATACACGCCACTCAGCGCGACATTTCCCTCCTCCTCCACTCTGTCCGTAATGACCGCGGCAATCTACTAACTAATACTGCTGTATGTACGAGCGCATTACACCTTGCGACAGAATTAAGGTTGCGTTCTTGATGGCAAATACTAGAAATTTTGATGACAGGACTTTTTCAAAGACAGGCTTGCGTAGATTCTTTATATAAATAATTGTTTTCCTTAATAGAAGTTACGCTTGTTGGTATAATTAGTTTATTAGCGTTCCCTTCTCAAGCCCAAGATTATAGCTATTTCAACTTTGCCCTTGAAGTTTTCAGGGAAACACTGCAGGGTACCATTAAGACCCTTCCTTTGGGCTCCCCAAAAAAGTCTGTTTGTATCTGCTTATCTGGTAGCCTTCTCTATTATGTCAAACCTTTGTGTCTGCCACTGAAGTGGTTGAAATCGTACCTCAGCGACAGATACAAGTTTGTGGAAATTTCTAATGTTCAGTCACAGAGAGAGTGAAACTCTTTGAAAAGGGATCTATCCTTGGACCTGTTCTGTTCTTAGTTAATGTGAACGATCTTGGACTATCAATTCAGAATGGAAAAATAGTCCAATACGCGGACTAAATGACAAAATAGTCCAATAATGGCAAAATAACGTTAAAATTCCGCCTTCTAGCCAGCAGGGTAAGTAAAATTTGAGTGGTTTCAGGGTAAAACAAACTACATTAATTTTATCTCCTCATATGTTCGGATCAATCTGTCCTCAAAAAGTGATGCATTGTGGTCCAAAAAAGTAAGTGATCACTTGCATCCAAATTACACTCGCTACAAAGTTTCGTTATTGTGATCTGAAGTGGTGATTTGTGGAAAACAAAACGTTATATTGTGAAGCGGTGTGAAGCTGTATGATTTCACGATATCGAAGGAAAGTGCACACGAGGGAGGCGAGACTGGAAAGAAAGAAGTCGGCCACATCATTTGTACTTGTCGGGTGGACAATGTACTGTACGCGGGTTTCACTACCCTCCACTGCTGCTCTATCTGGCTGGCGGTTTAATCTTTAACGCGTTTTTCAACCGCAAACTCTAACACATCAATCGTGTATCCTAACTCCGTAACTGAAACACAAATATGGTTTAATACACTTACTAAAACTAAATGTTTCTCAGTTGTTAATGGTCCACCTCACATCCGATTTGAAATTAATTGTCGAATAATTCAGTGGCTATAACCATTATACAACGATTAGCATCAGAGGTCACTAGTTCAATACAACGGTCTCTAGACTATAGTCCTATAGGAGAGGTGCGACCAATCAATTAAGAAAGATTCGCAACCGTCAGTTTAAAATGTAGAGAGCCGTGCAGAGGTGCCTTCAGGAGTCTGGGATTACTGACTTTGCTTGCCTCTATATCCTGGAGGTTGCCCTGTATTGTAGATACAAATGCGAGTTGACACATGGTAGTGACGTCCACGGATATAATACGAGGGGAAGGGACAACCTGAGAGTTCAGTCTCACAGAACGATGGCTTATGAACAACTTTCATCTCAGGTTGATGTTAAAGTGATCCACAGAATCCCGGTGTATATCAAAGAATTGGCAACAAAGAAAAATTTCAAATCTCGATTAAAAAATATTTTAGTTTCGAATGGGTTTCATTCCGTTGAAAGGTTCATGATCGCTGGGAACATTAACACAATATTGTTAACTCAGTTGCCGAGATGAATGAAATATTTATTGTTGCCGATAGTAAAAGAGAGTTGTGCAATTAATGTAACGAGTCGAAATAAATGTTCTATAATCAATAGGAATATACATAATTTTATTAATATAAGCTATATGACAGGTACATGAAATAGGTACAATTGCACAAATAGTCTAATACAATAAAGGAAATTTGAATTTGTACAGGTTTTCCGATTCCGCGGGTGTTGCGTTGTCCTAATTTGTAATGAAGTGCAAAACCAAGATCATTTTGATTCACTCCAAAGCTGTAATACAGAGAATTTCTTTTGTCAAACTTGTTCTTGATAGTTTGTGTAAATTCCAGCCATGTTGCCAATCAACCCACAAAAATCACAAAACCAATGATTGGTATGCCGGATATTTAAATGCATAAATGACGCATGATGGTTCTAATTTGAATATAGCAACTCTAAGATGGAAACTGTTAGTTTTCTACAACCATCTTTTATCAAGCTATGATTGTCAACTTTAGTGTAAACGCGTCTTTACAGACAATCTTACAAGGAATTGGTTTTTACCTCTATCCTTGTTGTGTAAGCTCTGCTCCCAAACGGTGTACTTGGCCACCCACCTGTGTTCCCAATGTGGACCATGTCGCCCCAGATCATCTTGAATTACTCCAAGAGAGATGAGGTAGTGAATTGGTTTTTACCTCTATCCTTTGTTGTGTAAGCTCTGCTCCCAAACGGTGTACTTGGCCACCCACCTGTGTTCCCAATGTGGACCATGTCGCCCCAGATCATCTTGAATTACTCCAAGAGAAATGAGGTAGTGAATTGGTTTTTACCTCTATCCTTGTTGTGTAAGCTCTGCTTCCAAACGGTGTACTTGGCCACCCACCTGTGTTCCCAATGTGGACCAAATGCGCTCTAACCACGGGGATTCGTGTCTTAACTATAATGGCGAGTTTGTAAAATGAAACTTCCAATGCCAAGTTCAGTTCTCTGACAGTGTTGGAGTACCTGGGGTTATCGTATCCGAGAAGTAATGTATGAAGTAGATATTAACGTCGCCCAAGTCGGTTCATTACAGCAATTTGAAATCATTTAGTGCTAATAATATGTGGATCAATTGCTCAATTAATCGTGTTTCTATTGTGTCCCGAGCGTCAATAGAGAAACCTGGCCATTGATAACAGAAGCCTAGTTTAAACTGTTGAAGCTTGGGACCCCAGAACGGCTTCACATCGATTCACTAGATCTTGTTAGTTTATTTTGTGGATCTGTTGTTTAATGCCTGCTTCTACAAGTGTCCGTCGTTTGGCTGTAATGACGAGCTCTAAAGTGACTAAGGGTCCTTGAAAATCAATATTCGTCTCAACGGTGTCAATACTATGGAAATGGGGTGAAAACTTTCTTACCGCATCAGAGAATCAGTAAAATAAATTCAGAAGCACACTGAACCCTTTATTATTGAAAGTGCTGTACGATGAGAATTCCGTACCTGCGTACTGTACGTTTTATTTAATTTGTTGTCACAGTTGTCCGATAAATCAATTAATGAAAAAATTGACCTCGTCGGTGGCACAATACCCTCGTACTTTTACACGAGGCTCGCAGCTTCTACTGCAAAAACCCTTGACATTGTCGTCGGAATAATGTACACACACAATACAGATGACAGTTACAAATTGCGCTGGCTGGATTTTGTCCCTGGTCGACCTCATGTGTTCTTTATCGTGCCATGCTTTACTACCGAAAGTTCCCTTAGTAATCAATGTTAATCAGTAGATGTGTTTATACTACGAAACATGAGCCGCTGGACTGTGATTGTTTGTCCACACTACCAGATGTATCTATAAATTATAGTTTTCATTAAACGTCCATTACTTTTACATGTAGTATATAAATTAAATAGAATATAATTATAATGATTTAACGGTATATGGGACATAAATAGTAACAATTCAATAAACATTGTCCCGACCAAACATTTAGAATTTTAAATGTTTAAAAATCATAATTATGGAGCTTAAAAAGTGGACAATCGAAGCAAATAAGTATGATATACATTGATACTCACTGTTCAAGCTTTAAACGAGATTATGGAATGTGTTCTGGGAGATTTCTTAAGCCTTCAATTACCTGTTATCGTTAAAAGTGTGTTTAATATTTCAAAGCACTTTTTCTACATTTGATATGGAGTGTTTGCGTTCTCTAAAGCTCATAAATAATTGGCTATGGTTGTATTAGAAAACTGTACATACATCCACAAATTTGAACTAAGTAATCTGTTACTCAGATGGACCACTTACACAGAATTTCATAATATTACATAATATGAGGGGGTGTAACTAATGTTTTTGTCTTCGCTATCTTCTATTACAGCTGGTGTAAAAAAGACAAGACGTTTACAGCACAGCTGATAAGGTAAATTTCGTATTTGTTGAAAAAATTGAATTTCATGCTAAAAAACACGAGCGATATTTGAATTCCACGGTGACATTTTCTTAATAAATAACAATTTTTAGTATTTTATAGTTGACGTTATATTATAGTGTAGCTTGCACACTGTTGGTAAGCCTGTATGTGCCTCAGGTCGCCCTATGCTGCTAGTATCCGCCTCGAGTATCCCCCAGCCTGTGGTCGGTGGTCGGTACGCCACAGGTCTGTATAAATTACACATCGGTGCTGATGTTATTCAAGGACAGGCGCTCCTTGGACCATCAATACAAGTGTATACAGTATTGCTACAGGCTTGGCTATATTATAAGAATGGGGGTCACAAGAACTCACTTGCCGGGCGAGGATGCTACCGGTACACCACAGAAACAGTGAAATACAAAACCATTAATTGTTGGTCAAAAACTAAGACTTCTGTGGTGTCATAATAGTATTTTCGCTGGGCAAGCGAGAGATTCGGGTTCAGGCCTCCGAGTACTTTTTCTTCACATAAAACCTTATAATATTTTAAAAGCAAATTGATTAAAAAAGTAGAAATTGTAACAAAATCCAAAATCACCTGTAGGATGCCTTTGTATAAAAATGTTTTGAAATTAGCTACAAGAGGAGAAAGAAGAATAGCCGTTTCAGCCCAGATAATAAAGTGTGTGAGGACTGAACATACTACTATGACAGCTAGCTGAGAGACCCACCATGTATACAACTGCTATGACTGAAACTGTAGTAGTCTCTGCCTTCAGCCTCAAGTTGTCCACTCACGTACTGATACACAGTGATACATATCAGCCCAGATAATAAATTGTGTGAGGACTGAACATACTACTATGACAGCTAGCTGAGAGACCCACCATGTATACAACTGCTATGACTGAAACTGTAGTAGTCTCTGCCTTCAGCCTCAAGTTGTCCACTCACGTACTGATACACAGTGATACATATCAGCCCAGATAATAAAGTGTGTGAGGACTGAACATACTACTATGACAGCTAGCTGAGAGACCCACCATGTATACAACTGCTATGACTGAAACTGTAGTAGTCTCTGCCTTCAGCCTCAAGTTGTCCACTCACGTACTGATACACAGTGATACATATCAGCCCAGATAATAAAGTGTGTGAGGACTGAACATACTACTATGACAGCTAGCTGAGAGACCCACCATGTATACAACTGCTATGACTGAAACTGTAGTAGTCTCTGCCTTCAGCCTCAAGTTGTCCACTCACGTACTGATACACAGTGATACATATCAGCCCAGATAATAAAGTGTGTGAGGACTGAACATACTACTATGACAGCTAGCTGAGAGACCCACCATGTATACAACTGCTATGACTGAAACTGTAGTAGTCTCTGCCTTCAGCCTCAAGTTGTCCACTCACGTACTGATACACAGTGATACATATCAGCCCAGATAATAAAGTGTGTGAGGACTGAACGTACTACTATGACAGCTAGCTGAGAGACCCACCATGTATACAACTGCTATGACTGAAACTGTAGTAGTCTCTGCCTTCAGCCTCAAGTTGTCCACTCACGTACTGATACACAGTGATACATATCAGCCCAGATAATAAAGTGTGTTAGGACTGAACATACTACTATGACAGCTAGCTGAGAGACCCACCATGTATACAACTGCTATGACTGAAACTGTAGTAGTCTCTGCCTTCAGCCTCAAGTTGTCCACTCACGTACTGATACACAGTGATACATATCAGCCCAGATAATAAAGTGTGTTAGGACTGAACATACTACTATGACAGCTAGCTGAGAGACCCACCATGTATACAACTGCTATGACTGAAACTGTAGTAGTCTCTGCCTTCAGCCTCAAGTTGTCCACTCACGTACTGATACACAGTGATACATATCAGCCCAGATAATAAAGTGTGTTAGGACTGAACATACTACTATGACAGCTAGCTGAGAGACCCACCATGTATACAACTGCTATGACTGAAACTGTAGTAGTCTCTGCCTTCAGCCTCAAGTTGTCCACTCACGTACTGATACACAGTGATACATATCAGCCCAGATAATAAAGTGTGTTAGGACTGAACGTACTACTATGACAGCTAGCTGAGAGACCCACCATGTATACAACTGCTATGACTGAAACTGTAGTAGTCTCTGCCTTCAGCCTCAAGTTGTCCACTCACGTACTGATACACAGTGATACATATCAGCCCAGATAATAAAGTGTGTGAGGACTGAACGTACTACTATGACAGCTAGCTGAGAGACCCACCATGTATACAACTGCTATGACTGAAACTGTAGTAGTCTCTGCCTTCAGCCTCAAGTTGTCCACTCACGTACTGATACACAGTGATACATATCAGCCCAGATAATAAAGTGTGTTAGGACTGAACATACTACTATGACAGCTAGCTGAGAGACCCACCATGTATACAACTGCTATGACTGAAACTGTAGTAGTCTCTGCCTTCAGCCTCAAGTTGTCCACTCACGTACTGATACACAGTGATACATATCAGCCCAGATAATAAAGTGTGTTAGGACTGAACATACTACTATGACAGCTAGCTGAGAGACCCACCATGTATACAACTGCTATGACTGAAACTGTAGTAGTCTCTGCCTTCAGCCTCAAGTTGTCCACTCACGTACTGATACACAGTGATACATATCAGCCCAGATAATAAAGTGTGTTAGGACTGAACATACTACTATGACAGCTAGCTGAGAGACCCACCATGTATACAACTGCTATGACTGAAACTGTAGTAGTCTCTGCCTTCAGCCTCAAGTTGTCCACTCACGTACTGATACACAGTGATACATATCAGCCCAGATAATAAAGTGTGTTAGGACTGAACGTACTACTATGACAGCTAGCTGAGAGACCCACCATGTATACAACTGCTATGACTGAAACTGTAGTAGTCTCTGCCTTCAGCCTCAAGTTGTCCACTCACGTACTGATACACAGTGATACATATCAGCCCAGATAATAAAGTGTGTTAGGACTGAACATACTACTATGACAGCTAGCTGAGAGACCCACCATGTATACAACTGCTATGACTGAAACTGTAGTAGTCTCTGCCTTCAGCCTCAAGTTGTCCACTCACGTACTGATACACAGTGATACATATCAGCCCAGATAATAAAGTGTGTTAGGACTGAACATACTACTATGACAGCTAGCTGAGAGACCCACCATGTATACAACTGCTATGACTGAAACTGTAGTAGTCTCTGCCTTCAGCCTCAAGTTGTCCACTCACGTACTGATACACAGTGATACATATCAGCCCAGATAATAAAGTGTGTTAGGACTGAACATACTACTATGACAGCTAGCTGAGAGACCCACCATGTATACAACTGCTATGACTGAAACTGTAGTAGTCTCTGCCTTCAGCCTCAAGTTGTCCACTCACGTACTGATACACAGTGATACATATCAGCCCAGATAATAAAGTGTGTTAGGGACTGAACATACTACTATGACAGCTAGCTGAGAGACCCACCATGTATACAACTGCTATGACTGAAACTGTAGTAGTCTCTGCCTTCAGCCTCAAGTTGTCCACTCACGTACTGATACACAGTGATACATATCAGCCCAGATAATAAAGTGTGTGAGGACTGAACGTACTACTATGACAGCTAGCTGAGAGACCCACCATGTATACAACTGCTATGACTGAAACTGTAGTAGTCTCTGCCTTCAGCCTCAAGTTGTCCACTCACGTACTGATACACAGTGATACATATCAGCCCAGATAATAAAGTGTGTTAGGACTGAACGTACTACTATGACAGCTAGCTGAGAGACCCACCATGTATACAACTGCTATGACTGAAACTGTAGTAGTCTCTGCCTTCAGCCTCAAGTTGTCCACTCACGTACTGATACACAGTGATACATATCAGCCCAGATAATAAAGTGTGTGAGGACTGAACATACTACTATGACAGCTAGCTGAGAGACCCACCATGTATACAACTGCTATGACTGAAACTGTAGTAGTCTCTGCCTTCAGCCTCAAGTTGTCCACTCACGTACTGATACACAGTGATACATATCAGCCCAGATAATAAAGTGTGTTAGGACTGAACGTACTACTATGACAGCTAGCTGAGAGACCCACCATGTATACAACTGCTATGACTGAAACTGTAGTAGTCTCTGCCTTCAGCCTCAAGTTGTCCACTCACGTACTGATACACAGTGATACATATCAGCCCAGATAATAAAGTGTGTGAGGACTGAACATACTACTATGACAGCTAGCTGAGAGACCCACCATGTATACAACTGCTATGACTGAAACTGTAGTAGTCTCTGCCTTCAGCCTCAAGTTGTCCACTCACGTACTGATACACAGTGATACATATCAGCCCAGATAATAAAGTGTGTGAGGACTGAACATACTACTATGACAGCTAGCTGAGAGACCCACCATGTATACAACTGCTATGACTGAAACTGTAGTAGTCTCTGCCTTCAGCCTCAAGTTGTCCACTCACGTACTGATACACAGTGATACATATCAGCCCAGATAATAAAGTGTGTTAGGACTGAACATACTACTATGACAGCTAGCTGAGAGACCCACCATGTATACAACTGCTATGACTGAAACTGTAGTAGTCTCTGCCTTCAGCCTCAAGTTGTCCACTCACGTACTGATACACAGTGATACATATCAGCCCAGATAATAAAGTGTGTGAGGACTGAACATACTACTATGACAGCTAGCTGAGAGACCCACCATGTATACAACTGCTATGACTGAAACTGTAGTAGTCTCTGCCTTCAGCCTCAAGTTGTCCACTCACGTACTGATACACAGTGATACATATCAGCCCAGATAATAAAGTGTGTTAGGACTGAACATACTACTATGACAGCTAGCTGAGAGACCCACCATGTATACAACTGCTATGACTGAAACTGTAGTAGTCTCTGCCTTCAGCCTCAAGTTGTCCACTCACGTACTGATACACAGTGATACATATCAGCCCAGATAATAAAGTGTGTTAGGACTGAACATACTACTATGACAGCTAGCTGAGAGACCCACCATGTATACAACTGCTATGACTGAAACTGTAGTAGTCTCTGCCTTCAGCCTCAAGTTGTCCACTCACGTACTGATACACTGATACACAGTACATACTACTATACAGCCTGAGAGACCACCAGATATGATAAAGTAGTCTCTGTGTGTGAGACTGACAGTGATACATATCACTACTACTACTATGACAGCTAGCTGAGAGACCCACCATGTATACAACTGCTATGACTGAAACTGTAGTAGTCTCTGCCTTCAGCCTCAAGTTGTCCACTCACGTACTGATACACAGTGATACATATCAGCCCAGATAATAAAGTGTGTTAGGACTGAACATACTACTATGACAGCTAGCTGAGAGACCCACCATGTATACAACTGCTATGACTGAAACTGTAGTAGTCTCTGCCTTCAGCCTCAAGTTGTCCACTCACGTACTGATACACAGTGATACATATCAGCCCAGATAATAAAGTGTGTTAGGACTGAACGTACTACTATGACAGCTAGCTGAGAGACCCACCATGTATACAACTGCTATGACTGAAACTGTAGTAGTCTCTGCCTTCAGCCTCAAGTTGTCCACTCACGTACTGATACACAGTGATACATATCAGCCCAGATAATAAAGTGTGTTAGGACTGAACGTACTACTATGACAGCTAGCTGAGAGACCCACCATGTATACAACTGCTATGACTGAAACTGTAGTAGTCTCTGCCTTCAGCCTCAAGTTGTCCACTCACGTACTGATACACAGTGATACATATCAGCCCAGATAATAAAGTGTGTTAGGACTGAACATACTACTATGACAGCTAGCTGAGAGACCCACCATGTATACAACTGCTATGACTGAAACTGTAGTAGTCTCTGCCTTCAGCCTCAAGTTGTCCACTCACGTACTGATACACAGTGATACATATCAGCCCAGATAATAAAGTGTGTGAGGACTGAACGTACTACTATGACAGCTAGCTGAGAGACCCACCATGTATACAACTGCTATGACTGAAACTGTAGTAGTCTCTGCCTTCAGCCTCAAGTTGTCCACTCACGTACTGATACACAGTGATACATATCAGCCCAGATAATAAAGTGTGTTAGGACTGAACATACTACTATGACAGCTAGCTGAGAGACCCACCATGTATACAACTGCTATGACTGAAACTGTAGTAGTCTCTGCCTTCAGCCTCAAGTTGTCCACTCACGTACTGATACACAGTGATACATATCAGCCCAGATAATAAAGTGTGTTAGGACTGAACATACTACTATGACAGCTAGCTGAGAGACCCACCATGTATACAACTGCTATGACTGAAACTGTAGTAGTCTCTGCCTTCAGCCTCAAGTTGTCCACTCACGTACTGATACACAGTGATACATATCAGCCCAGATAATAAAGTGTGTGAGGACTGAACGTACTACTATGACAGCTAGCTGAGAGACCCACCATGTATACAACTGCTATGACTGAAACTGTAGTAGTCTCTGCCTTCAGCCTCAAGTTGTCCACTCACGTACTGATACACAGTGATACATATCAGCCCAGATAATAAAGTGTGTTAGGACTGAACGTACTACTATGACAGCTAGCTGAGAGACCCACCATGTATACAACTGCTATGACTGAAACTGTAGTAGTCTCTGCCTTCAGCCTCAAGTTGTCCACTCACGTACTGATACACAGTGATACATATCAGCCCAGATAATAAAGTGTGTGAGGACTGAACGTACTACTATGACAGCTAGCTGAGAGACCCACCATGTATACAACTGCTATGACTGAAACTGTAGTAGTCTCTGCCTTCAGCCTCAAGTTGTCCACTCACGTACTGATACACAGTGATACATATCAGCCCAGATAATAAAGTGTGTTAGGACTGAACGTACTACTATGACAGCTAGCTGAGAGACCCACCATGTATACAACTGCTATGACTGAAACTGTAGTAGTCTCTGCCTTCAGCCTCAAGTTGTCCACTCACGTACTGATACACAGTGATACATATCAGCCCAGATAATAAAGTGTGTGAGGACTGAACGTACTACTATGACAGCTAGCTGAGAGACCCACCATGTATACAACTGCTATGACTGAAACTGTAGTAGTCTCTGCCTTCAGCCTCAAGTTGTCCACTCACGTACTGATACACAGTGATACATATCAGCCCAGATAATAAAGTGTGTTAGGACTGAACGTACTACTATGACAGCTAGCTGAGAGACCCACCATGTATACAACTGCTATGACTGAAACTGTAGTAGTCTCTGCCTTCAGCCTCAAGTTGTCCACTCACGTACTGATACACAGTGATACATATCAGCCCAGATAATAAAGTGTGTGAGGACTGAACATACTACTATGACAGCTAGCTGAGAGACCCACCATGTATACAACTGCTATGACTGAAACTGTAGTAGTCTCTGCCTTCAGCCTCAAGTTGTCCACTCACGTACTGATACACAGTGATACATATCAGCCCAGATAATAAAGTGTGTTAGGACTGAACATACTACTATGACAGCTAGCTGAGAGACCCACCATGTATACAACTGCTATGACTGAAACTGTAGTAGTCTCTGCCTTCAGCCTCAAGTTGTCCACTCACGTACTGATACACAGTGATACATATCAGCCCAGATAATAAAGTGTGTGAGGACTGAACATGTACTACTATGACAGCTAGCTGAGAGACCCACCATGTATACAACTGCTATGACTGAAACTGTAGTAGTCTCTGCCTTCAGCCTCAAGTTGTCCACTCACGTACTGATACACAGTGATACATATCCTTAAAAATAAATCGTTATTATACAATTATCGTTTAGTGTGTCTTATAGTTTTCAGACAACTTTGCGAAATAATAATATTGTATTTATCTTTTTCTTAACCAGAAAATGTTTGTTTAATGTGTCCTTAAAGTGTTTGGTAAAATGTTTAAAAAGTGTACATAATTCCAAAATGTACAAATGTGTGTGAATTTTAAAAATTTTGCAAAGAAGAATTGGAATTGATAAAAAATACAGTTAGGCTACATAAGAGTTTGCGATAAAACTATAAACGAATACGCGACTATGTAATTATACTGGAGTGTATCTACACGCGTAATGTGAGGCAAAGTAATTATACTGGAGTGTATCTACACGCGTAATGTGAGGTAAAGTAATTATACTAGAGTGTATCTACACGCGTAATGTGAGGTAAAGTAATTATACTGGAGTGTATCTACACGCGTAATGTGAGGTAAAGTAATTATACTAGAGTGTATCTACACGCGTAATGTGAGGTAAAGTAATTATACTGGAGTGTATCTACACGCGTAATGTGAGGCAAAGTAATTATACTGGAGTGTATCTACACGCGTAATGTGAGGCAAAGTAATTATACTGGAGTGTATCTACACGCGTAATGTGAGGTAAAGTAATTATACTAGAGTGTATCTACACGCGTAATGTGAGGTAAAGTAATTATACTAGAGTGTATCTACACGCGTAATGTGAGGTAAAGTAATTATACTAGAGTGTATCTACACGCGTAATGTGAGGCAAAGTAATTATACTAGAGTGTATCTACACGCGTAATGTGAGGTAAAGTAATTATACTAGAGTGTATCTACACGCGTAACGTGAGGTAAAGTAATTAGGACTTGATTGTAAATAACACTGATTGTTACCCACATTTGTGTTGTAAACGACTATAACGAATTGGCAAACTTGGTTTCCACCATTCTTCTACTGTTCCACCAAGCACATCTGACGCCAAAGATATGTCATAACGATAACTTAGTTTTTCCTCGATTTGATCTCTGGAGGCAGCACATACTTGTCCATATAATGAATCCTAACCTCTTCCAGGCATATCTCCAGATATCCCTTTTGGAATTCTTCAACAACATGCGCAAGTACAACAGCAGCAGCAACAACACCATTTCTATAACATTGTTACTGTAAACTACATGTAATGGTATCGCTCGGATAAGCTTGTCTGATAACACTGATCACGAGTCTACAGATCTGCGTCACGAGGAATCCCCATGTATTCCTCACCACAAGATGACAGATGAGATATTACATACACTTCCTGTCATGTGTGGCCTCACTTTCGCAGTATGTGTGAAGATTTCATTCCGAGCATGTGTAATATTAGCAACAAAATTTGACTATTAGAAAGAAATAAAAAGAAAAGAAAAAAGTAAAGAAATAAAAAAGGGTTAAAGCTTCTTTGGATATTTCTCATTCTTTTAATGCAGATTACTCATACATTATGATGAGTTATAATACGAGTATATTTTATCCATGTGAACGCTGTAGGTTTGTACTATTGTTTGGAGTCTGCAAATAAATTACAACCCTATGTAGTAAACATGTCAATTTTGTATAATCTTTGATTTTTTTATTTTGAATTAATAGCCCTTTGACATGTCTTCCCTAAAATATAAAAATGTAGAAAAGGTTTTTTACAACTCCATGAGGAATTTCAATTAGGAAATTTAGGCAACTTTGTTCCCAGACCCAAATCAACACGGCTGAAGATAAATATGTGAATTTGTTACGAAATGTAGGCCTAGATAAATTGTAGCATCAAGAAAAGATGTTTTTACATTAATTTATTACTTACGGTAATTTGATTTTAACCACATTTAATGTAATAGAATATGTTTTAACTGTGTTTCTTAATGAAATTAAATTGTTTTGCAAACAATGAACATCCCATAAATTTTTAGTACATAGGCTAATGTAAATATTCCGTATCCTTGAATTCAAGAGTTTTTCTTTAGACCTGATTACAAGAAGTCCCAAAATTCTACTTCAAATTCTTTGCACCCCTCGTGGAATAATAACAATTTTTGTATCTTAGGAAATGGTGTGTTAAAGAACAACGATTCACAGTTTCTTTAAAAGTCAAAAAGATTTTTCCTGCCGAAAACCAATTGATACCATCTTAAGAGCCTTGTTTCTTTTGTAGCCATCTTGATTTTTGGTCAATGTAAATTATTTAAAGTTTCAACGTTTTGATTTATTCTTTGCGTCTCATTTTAAAGAAGCATACTGTTTTGTTACAAATACCTAAATATAATTGACCTTTTCGATGCTATTACTAGTTGTTATTTTATTAACTAATTTTTGTATTAGAACGCTATTTGATTAAACACATATATCATAAAAACACCAAGATCATGTATATGTATATTAGTTGTATGTTTTATATGAGACATTTCGTAAATCTTGTCTAATCACAATTCGGAGAACATGGCTTAACATGCGTTTTTAAATAAGCTTAGAACAGACTTTTACAGTGCGTTTACAACCTATGTACGACTTACGTACTTCAGGAAGCGCTGAAAACTTGGGCGACTCCATGTGAGTATGAGAGGAACAGGTGCAGGTTCATAGGTGTCGTTTTTTTTATTTAAACCTCCATCACTAAAAGTGGGGCGAAACAAGGAAATATCAGAATTGATGGGTTTTGTAAAACCCTACTGTGGCTAGACTGTAGATCGTATTAGGAACAATGGCTGGGAGAATGTTCCACAACAATATTGTTCATGTCAGATTTCAACATTTTTTCAGATTGTGCTTCAGTCTACAAATCGGCTTTAAAAACTGTATATCACGTTGTGTATAACACATGTCGAAATAGCTGATTAAATTTCCTATAGTAATATTTTCATGTTTGAATAAAAGTCACACTACATTATTATTGAATGTAAAGTTACTTTATAAATAAACCTTATTATAAATGTCAAAATGAAACGCAAATACTGTCAAATTAATTATATCGTATTTTTCATTCATTAGTTTTTCCTTTAGCAGTTTTTGGTGTAACTTGAATGTGATTTATTAACTCGTCTGCTCTATAACTTAATCCTTTACTGAGCATGTGGATATATCGTCCTGGCTGTGGCTACTCTCATTGGCGTTAATCACACAGCCCATTTGTCTACTGCCAAGTAAAGAGCTAAGCTATACGCTCAAATGAAACAAGTTATAAAACGAATTAAAATTGTCAAATTAGCTCCTTGTTGCTTAAAAGTATACAAGGCTATAGTTTATTCTTGTCTGTTATAGAACTTATACCCATTTATTCGTCCCTATGTAGAAAGTTAAAATTTACAGTTTCTTTCTAAAACTTCCTAGGACCTTGAGTCTCGGTTTACACTCATTTCTCAAAACAACATAAAAAGTGGGAGCGGAGGGAAGGCTGCATATGCCATCATATAAATTAGGGCCTGGAAAATCTTTTATCTGACACCGCCAAGGAATGTGAATTGTGAGTGGACTGTTCACAGTGCTGTCCCTCACTATAAAGAAGAAAGAGGACAGGAAGGTACCCTGGGGTATTCCTGACAGAGTGTGCAGTACGGGTAGCGTGCTGGGGTCGGCAGGCGTTGCGTTCAGCTCGCTTGTTGACCCTATTCACAATGCTTTGTTCCTATCTTTTATATCGTCCCTTTTCTGGTTCAGACCCTTTCCTTTATCGCGAGTTGAGCTTGTGGACTTCACTTTTGTTTCACTTCTTTATCATCATCATCATCGTAAAGCCACCGCCTGCCTTCTTTCATGTTTAGAGTTCTGTTATGATATAACTACCGCTTGCTGCTAAGCAAGATTACGTGTGTATCACGGATAAAACCACAATCTTTTCAAATTTTTTAATAAAATATTACAATTTATAATTTTTTTTTTTAATAATAATACGCCTATGATTAAAAATATCAACATGTTTTGGCTCCTGAATAAATCATAAAACTATTACTTGTCTTACCACAAAAAACGTTTCAACAACGTATGTATATACTAAACAGGTTTGACACTAAAAATAAAAAATATGTATTTTAATTTTGAATTTGTAATGAATGTCAAGTGTATAGTTATTTACAAATTCATAGTAATATATTTTTGCAATTTTAGTCATGGCAAAACAAAATAAGTAACGAAATACCAGTATACTCCATCAAACACGAAACAACTTCTCTTTAAGTAATTGCTTTATAAACCCCGAACATACAGGATCAGGATCGCAGAATGATTGCTTCATGAGAAATTGTAAACAACGTACTTGCGATCAAAATCCAGTTAAATATAAACTCGATATAATTACCTATCTGTTTGTTAGGGGAAATAGTCGATCCTAAAGAGTATTTTTGTTTTGTAGTTTTATATTATTCTATATATATATATATAAAACAGGAATTACCTCCTTACTTCAGTTTCTCTCCGATTCTTGTATGGCACTTCTCACATATTTACCGTGTCCGCCTGTCCGGCCCAAACGTCACAAATCTTATCTGCACGACGGCTCGTCGTCAGGGCGATGTCGGCGATGAAGGACAGGGTGAGTGTCAAGGGTCTTCTGAGAGTGCGTGAGGGCCAACAAACCCTTGGGGTAAACCCGGCGACCCTTCAGATCCCTTCCTTGTCACGTGTTGACCGACATGAGAGCTCAGTAGTTATTTTAGCATGTTTATGGACCGCATTTAGTCTCGCTTGGATGGTATTCTTTACTGAAATTGTATACTGATATGGCAACGTAAAAAAACGTAGAGCTTAGATTTCCGAGAAACTGCCCGTTCATATGGATGATTATTGTGCCTATTGTTTTTTAATTAACGTTACATAAACTTTATGTAATATTTCAGTGGCTCGGTAAAGTTAGACATCCGCTCTTTTATACGGAATTCGAACCACCCCGATATTGATAGGTCCAAAAAAGACAAAACAAGTTCAAAATCACTATTTAAAGTTACGACCGAAAAGTCAATGTGTTTGTACTACGTGCAGCCATTCCACATTGCCTACACGTTACTACGTCATACTTCTTATGACTATGAAACTGAATGTGTGTAGTACGTGTAGCCATTCCACATTGCCTACACGTTACTACGTCATACTTCTTATGATTATGAAACTGAATGTGTGTAGTACGTGTAGCCATTCCACATTGCCTACACGTTACTACGTCATACTTCTTATGACTATGAAACTGAATGTGTGTAGTACGTGTAGCCATTCCACATTGCCTACACGTTACTAACGTCATACTTCTTATGACTACGAAACTGAATGTGTGTAGTACGTGTAGCCATTCCACATTGCCTACACGTTACTACGTCATACTTCTTATGATTATGAAACTGAATGTGTGTAGTACGTGTAAGTCATTCCACATTGCCTACACGTTACTGACGTCATACTTCTTATGACTATGAAACTGAATGTGTGTAGTACGTGTAGCCATTCCACATTGCCTACACGTTACTACGTCCATACTTCTTATGATTATGAAACTGAATGTGTGTAGTACGTGTAGCCATTCCACATTGCCTACACGTTACTACGTCATACTTCTTATGACTATGACACTGAATGTGGTGTAGTACGTGTAGCCATTCCACATTGCCTACAAGTTTGCGACGATATTCGTACACTGAATTTGGAACGACTGGGTCCTAAATATTAAACGAGGTCGTGAAACGTTGATTGGAAGGTAGGGCCCACGATATTAACACCAAAACACCGTGCCGGTTCGTCGAGGGAGCGGGCAGCCAGCTTTGATTGTAAGACTCCGACCACAGAAACTCCAAGATGTCCTCGCCCTACGGAAGCCAGAAGAGAAGAGAGCAAGAAACCTAATTCCAGATATCTAGAAAACCTGAAAAACCAGAACCAAATCAAACAGGCAGAAATCCACAGAAACATCTAGAAAGAGATAAACCAGCTGGAAAGACAGACGACTCGACCAGCTGTAGGGAAACAGCTCCCGGGCCCGTCCAAAGGCCAATAAAATAAAGTGGCAAACGCCACAAGTTACTACGTCATACTTCTTATGATTATGAAACTGAATGTGTGTAGTACGTGTAGCCATTCCACATTGCCTACACGTTACTACGTCATACTTCTTATGACTATGAAACTGAATGTGTGTGTAGTACGTGTAGCCATTCCACATTGCCTACACGTTACTACGTCATACTTCTTATGACTATGAAACTGAATGTGTGTACTACGTTTAGCCATTCCACATTGCCTACAACGTTACTTACGTCATACTTCTTATGACTATGATACTGAATGTGTGTAGTACGTGTAGCCATTCCACATTGCCTACACGTTACTACGTCATACTTCTTATGACTATGAAACTGAATGTGTGTAGTACGTGTAGCCATTCCACATTGCCTACACGTTACTACGTCATACTTCTTATGACTATGAAAACTGAATGTGTGTAGTACGTGTAGCCATTCCACATTGCCTACACGTTACTACGTCATACTTCTTATGAATATGACACTGAATGTGTGTAGTACGTGTAGCCATTCCACATTGCCTACACGTTACTACGTCATACTTCTTATGACTATGAAACTGAATGTGTGTAGTACGTGTAGCCATTCCACATTGCCTACACGTTACTACGTCATACTTCTTATGACTATGAAACTGAATGTGTGTAGTACGTGTAGCCATTCCACATTGCCTACACGTTACTACGTCATACTTCTTATGACTATGAAACTGAATGTGTGTAGTACGTGTAGCCATTCCACATTGCCTACACGTTACTACGTCATACTTCTTATGACTATGAAACTGAATGTGTGTAGTACGTGTAGCCATTCCACATTGCCTACACGTTTACTACGTCATACTTCTTATGACTATGACACTGAATGTGTGTAGTACGTGTAGTCATTCCACATTGCCTACACGTTACTACGTCCATACTTCTTATGACTATGAAACTGAATGTGTGTAGTACGTGTAGCCATTCCACATTGCCTACACGTTACTACGTCATACTTCTTATGACTATGAAACTGAATGTGTGTAGTACGTGTAGCCATTCCACATTGCCTACACGTTACTACGTCATACTTCTTATGACTATGAAACTGAATGTGTGTAGTACGTGTAGCCATTCCACATTGCCTACACGTTACTACGTCATACTTCTTATGACTATGAAACTGAATGTGTGTACTACGTGTAGCCATTCCACATTGCCTACACGTTACTACGTCATACTTCTTATGACTATGAAACTGAATGTGTGTACTACGTGTAGCCATTCCACATTGCCTACACGTTACTACTTTATACTTCTTATGACTATGAATCTAAATGTTTTATTTAAATATGTATTATAACTGTTCTGTTTTTTACTGATTTTCCATTACATTCATGTTGCAGTAAGGAATTTTATTATTCTTGTATTAAGCTATAGAAATATTTATATTGTTACAAGTTAATGGTTTATATTGCTAGTACCTGATTATAATATTAATTAATATAATTCTTTATATGTTTTCGATAATTGTTGTGGATTGTTTATAGTCGTTTGTTGTTAGCCACATCAATGATTATAATATTAAATATTGTATATTGGTTGTGATTGTGGGTATAAATATATAAATGAAGGATATTTGCCTGGAGACTAAAGGGGTGTTGTATTAATTAACACAATTTTTTAATTACTGTTGTATTAGTAATTTATATTTCCGTTTTTCCTCCTTTGCCCATACATATGGTGATGTACAGTTTTTATTGAATCAAACCATACAATATTCAATATATCTTAATAAGGAAGGTAAAAAATACATATTATGATATAAAGTATAACTGAATGAACTACACTTATGTTTTTCACGTAGCGTAGAGTTTCAAAATACCAACTGGGTATGATAGCCCTAAAATTTATAGAACTAAGACGGACTTTCCTCATCAGATTTGACGATCAGTTCAAAAAGGAAGGTTAAGGTCAAAGCACAGGAACAAAAACAAAAGTGAAGGTTTAGATGTCACAATGCTTGCTCTGTTGACGCAAATGAGGCCAACATCACAACTGGGCTCGCAATGCCCCGGACACTACATGCTTTGTTGAGGGGTACCTCAAGGCTCCGTCTTACGCCCGCTATTGTTCCTTCGCTCTTCCCTGTTTTAATCACCAAAATCCCGCTCCAGCTTTTTGCTTTGTTTTGTTGTTGTTTTTAGAGAGTGCTCTTTCATAATTGTATTACCATCTTCAGTTCATGTATTAGTAGTTTTTGTATTAACCATAAATGTAATACAATTCTAATTTGATATATATAACAGAACTTTATTGTTATATTTTCTTCTGTTTTGATTACCAACAGTTTTATATAGTTTTTTTTATATCTAGTCTGACATTCGAATTCATAATCTTATCAAAAGAAAAATTAACTAATAAAAATCATAAGTGAACCAATTCAAAGGATTATATTTAAAACTATTTTTGGATTATATGGCTCCAACTATTTTAATTTCTGTTGTTTTTGTAATTATACTTACAGTTAAAGACTTTTGTAATTTTGATTGTATGTTATGTTTGAAAAGTCATGCGCTTGTAAGTATGGCCTTTACAAATAGTTACGTTTGATGATTTATCAATTTACTATCCTATTGGGTATCTTGTGTCTAAAACCTGAGGAAGATAATAGATTGAAGGGTTCTAAATGTATTATTTACACAACAGTGACAAAAATAACCAATCAAATGGCGTTAAATCCTTCTAAAACTCTGAATCTTCAAAAGTAAAATAAAAATAAAAAAATTGTCTGTGTGCTTTTCGCTGATACTGGACAGATTTATTGATGTATCAACACTGTATTTGATATCAACTCTACGAACACTGGACAGAGAGCCTGGTTTGTAATGGGGGCCATCGGTAGAATTTGTGTTAGTTTCAGATCTGTAACGAAGGTTGAAGGTTGAAAGCGCGGCTTTGATGCACCTCGGGGTTTAGACAGATAAAAGTTTCAGATCTGTAACGAAGGTTGAAGGTTGAAAGCGCGGCTTTGATGCACCTCGGGGTTTAGACAGATAAAAGTTTCAGATCTGTAACGAAGGTTGAAGGTTGAAAGCGCGGCTTTGATGCACCTCGGGGTTTAGACAGATAAAAGGAGAAGAGCCGCGTGTCACGACTGTCATCCATTACCGTTGTCGTGTTATCAGTTCCTGTTAGATAACAGTGACAGGGCGATAAGGTATCGTGACTGGCGTGGGCGACATTCACACACATCTTTCGATGTTTAAATGATGACTAAATCGTTCGTGCTATTGGCGATAACGTGCCTTTGTTATGTGCACCGGAAGTACTAAATCTTACATGGAGCTAGTTGACGGATCTAGAATAATTGCATCCTTATGATATACAATTGTAATGTTTGAAAATGTTTGCAGTATTGATACAAGTAATAAACGTCATAACGTTTCATGTACACTGCCAGTTTGAGCGTGCGTGTTGAGTTGTTTGTAGCAGACCGTTCACGCTCGCGTGGTTGCGTAAACACTGCGCATGCGCAAACCGGAGGGCGAGCGGCGCGGCGGCAGCTGAACCTACAGTGTAATAATAGTACATAAGGGCCGTCACTGGGGGTGACACAATATTGTAGCACACCTTCATACTCTCAGGGCCGTCGCTAGGCGGGTAGAGCCCACGTTACTTCTTGAGGAAAGTGAAACTATGAAATATGCTCGTAAATAGAGTCAGGCAATAATAAACATATTCATAATAATAATAGTTTAACTCATTAATAGACTGTCACCACATTGTTAGTTAAGGCGTAAATATTGCAGTACATTTTTAACAACAGTTTATATTTCATGTCTTGGTTTTCTGAGACCTTGAGGAAATAGGATGATCATCACATACTCGGAAGTTTGAAGAGAAGGCTATTATATTATGTTATTTATTATCATTCGGCCACATTTAAATAACAAAGGTATTTTATCAAGTACTTCCTACGCTACATTTGCCAGTGTAAACTAAAAGACAAACATTTGTGAATGTGGCCAACATATTATCTTTGGCGAACATCATAATGAGTCATACACAGTTACGTAGATGTAAAGGATATGTGAATGTGGCCAACATATTATCTTTGACGAACATTACAATGAGTCATACACAGTTACGTAGATGTAAAGGATGTGTGAATGTGGCCAACATATTATCTTTGGCGAACATTACAATGAGTCATACACAGTTACGTAGATGTAAAGGATATGTGAATGTGGCCAACATATTATCTTTGGCGAACATTACAATGAGTCATACACAGTTACGTAGATGTAAAGGATGTGTGAATGTGGCCAACATATTATCTTTGGCGAACATTACAATGAGTCATACACAGTTACGTAGATGTAAAGGATATGTGAATGTGGCCAACATATTATCTTTGGCGAACATTACAATGAGTCATACACAGTTACGTAGATGTAAAGGATGTGTGAATGTGGCCAACATATTATCTTTGGCGAACATTACAATGAGTCATACACAGTTACGTAGATGTAAAGGATATGTGAATGTGGCCAACATATTATCTTTGGCGAACATTACAATGAGTCATACACAGTTACGTAGATGTAAAGGATGTGTGAATGTGGCCAACATATTATCTTTGGCGAACATTACAATGAGTCATACACAGTTACGTAGATGTAAAGGATATGTGAATGTGGCCAACATATTATCTTTGGCGAACATTACAATGAGTCATACACAGTTACGTAGATGTAAAGGATATGTGAATGTGGCCAACATATTATCTTTGGCGAACATTACAATGAGTCATACACAGTTACGTAGATGTAAAGGATGTGTGAATGTGGCCAACATATTATCTTTGGCGAACATTACAATGAGTCATACACAGTTACGTAGATGTAAAGGATGTGTGAATGTGGCCAACATATTATCTTTGGCGAACATTACAATGAGTCATACACAGTTACGTAGATGTAAAGGATATGTGAATGTGGCCAACATATTATCTTTGGCGAACATTACAATGAGTCATACACAGTTACGTAGATGTAAAGGATATGTGAATGTGGCCAACATTATTATCTTTGGCGAACATTACAATGAGTCATACACAGTTACGTAGATGTAAAGGATATGTGAATGTGGCCAACATATTATCTTTGGCGAACATTATAATGAGTCATACACAGTTACGTAGATGTAAAGGATATGTGAATGTGGCCAACATATTATCTTTGGCGAACATTATAATGAGTCATACACAGTTACGTAGATGTAAAGGATGTGTGAATGATTACCCCGTGCAGATCTGGATGGGGTGATTTATTCATAAGATGCAAAATCTATTCACAGGCGCCTCACAAGTTTGAGTCCTCAGCAGTCCTGTTCCAGTTAGCGTGCTTAAAGGAGTTTTTCGCGTTTGGAACTCACCAAAATTAACTCAGCATCTATCATTAATGTTGCTATAAAGAAAAACATTAAATAAATCACGTTTTTAAAGTTAATAATGGACTTTTTTATGTATATGATGAAATGTATGTTGTGAGTAGTAAAGATCCAAAAGGATTATGTTATTTGATCTGTTAATGTATTAGTACGGCAATAAATTACGTTAGTAAGTGAAATTTACTAGTGCATGCAAGTGCAGAGTCTTCATTCGTTGCTTTATTTCAACACATGTAGCCTAGCGGTTCATAAAGTGATGTTTTAGAGTTTCTAAAGTGAGACCAAATTTCTAAGTGTCCACGCACTGGTCGTCGAACAATGCCTTTACTTGATCTTGAAATTAACACGGAAGTTTACACATTATCTTGCTACCTCTTTTCGTGTTTGATTGCCAGAACGTGTAGTAGAAGCTCAGACCGAAATGGGTTATACGTTACGTTATCCTATAAGTGAGTGACCTGACCAGTCATGGTTTGCGTCACTAAAACGCCCCTAGTCGCTCGCTTCGCTCTCACTCTCGACTAACAGCCAGCAGAGCTGCATGCGCCGCCCGGCAGCTCAAGTAAAAGTGCTCTTTTGTTTCTCCTAAACAGGGAGTAAAGTGCTATTTATTCATCAACATTGAGAGGGCCAAGGCAAAGGGTCTGTCTCCCTCCCATGCCCCACATTTTTAAATGTAAAAGATGTAAGGGAAGAAAGAATGGTTTTCTCCCTGCTCTCTTTACTTGAACTGTGTTTCGCTAACAGTCTAGGAGCAGAAAGCCAATTTACATTGTGTAGAAGTATTATTCCTAAGGATGAAATTTGCCGTCAGCCGCGCTTTAATTTTAATGGAACTCGAAATGGGTTAACAGTTGTAAACGCTATGTTGTGTCACTTTATATATCTCTTACCTCGATACACAACAAGAGATATATCTCTTACCTCGATACACAACAAGAGATATATCTCTTACCTCGATACACAACAAGAGATATATCTCTTACCTCGATACACAACAAGAGATATATCTCTTACCTCGATACACAACAAGAGATATATCTCTTACCTCGATACACAACAAGAGATATATCTCTTACCTCGATACACAACAAGAGATATATCTCTTACCTCGATACACAACAAGAGATATATCTCTTACCTCGATACACAACAAGAGATATATCTCTTACCTCGATACACAACAAGAGATATATCTCTTACCTCGATGATAACCTCGATACACAACAAGAGATATATCTCTTACCTCGATACACAACAAGAGATATATCTCTTACCTCGATACACAACAAGAGATATATCTCTTACCTCGATACACAATAAGAGTTGTGCCAAAGCCAGACAACAATCTACAAAACACAACTACGTCTCTTTTAACGATCCGTACATGGTTAAAGAGTGTGATTTTTAGTAATGAATAAGGAGTTGGAAAAGAAATATTGAAATTAATTATTGGCATCTTAAGGTTATACGAGTATAACTAACTCAGCGATTGGCGTAAAGACACTACGTTTTGTAGTTACGTTATTAACCAGCTAGTTATCTCCGCTTCATTTCTTTATCCCTTAGTTAACTGTTAAATATATGGATTAAAAAGTTGAGATTAAGAGTGTACTAAAGGAGACGTAAGCTGAAATGTAACGATTGTAATGGACACATAAGGACCTAAGTAGTCAAGAGGTCGACTATGTCATTAATACACAGCCAGCAGAGCTGCATGCGCCAACACATGAGCATGAGCTGTGCGTGTCCACTGAGAAGCGCAGTCTCCAGTGCCAAGTTCCGATCGTTCTCCACCTAATGGTGACGCACGACACAAAATCATCCAGGGATCGTATGACTGACCGTCAGTGGGTACCAATAACATAGCCCAGGCCACTGAAAACGTTGACCGATCTTTTAGCAAATGTCATTAATATTCCAATGAGAAATGTAGTTTACAGAGCCAAATTCTGGTCAAGTGATTGTCCGGATCGTTTGGATCCTCACTCTTACCGCTATGAACCGTCCTCACAACCGTGTTTAGATCAGTTTTGCATGTACATATTGCTGTATTTTGCATTTTGAGTGGGATTCACAGAAAAGTACCACTTTATTTGCAAGGGTTGATTATTATTAATTAGTATTGTACCAAGATAAAGCTGACACAAGGCAGACTTCAGTATGCACCGGTCTCAGACCATCTCCCAAATCAGACTTCCAAACCAGCTAATTATTAGTGACCCTGAATAGTTGTACAGTGATGCATTTACTATCACGCCTCTGGTTTTATATAAATACAAGTGAGGGAAGCGAGTAATCTAGCGAGCGGTTAGGCTGTTTGTCGTCTTTACTCCTCGGTGCATACATTTACTATCACGCCTCTGGTTTTATATAAATACAAGTGAGGGAAGCGAGTAATCTAGCGAGCGGTTAGGCTGTTTGTCGTCTTTACTCCTCGGTGCATACATTTACTATCACGCCTCTGGTTTTATATAAATACAAGTGAGGGAAGCGAGTAATCTAGCGAGCGGTTAGGCTGTTTGTCGTCTTTACTCCTCGGTGCATAAATAACTATTGGCTCTAATTATTAGTGACCCTGAATAGTTGTACAGTGATACATTTACTATCACGCCTCTGGTTTTATATAAATACAAGTGAGGGAAGCGAGTAATCTAGCGAGCGGTTAGGCTGTTTGTCGTCTTTACTCCTCGGTGCATAAATAACTATTGGCTCTAATTATTAGTGACCCTGAATAGTTGTACAGTGATACATTTACTATCACGCCTCTGGTTTTATATAAATACAAGTGAGGGAAGCGAGTAATCTAGCGAGCGGTTAGGCTGTTTGTCGTCTTTACTCCTCGGTGCATACATTTACTATCACGCCTCTGGTTTTATATAAATACAAGTGAGGGAAGCGAGTAATCTAGCGAGCGGTTAGGCTGTTTGTCGTCTTTACTCCTCGGTTCATAAATAACTATTGGCTCTAATTATTAGTGACCCTGAATAGTTGTACAGTGATGCATTTACTATCACGCCTCTGGTTTTATATAAATACAAGTGAGGGAAGCGAGTAATCTAGCGAGCGGTTAGGCTGTTTGTCGTCTTTACTCCTCGGTGCATAAATAACTATTGGCTCTAATTATTAGTGACCCTGAATAGTTGTACAGTGATACATTTACTATCACGCCTCTGGTTTTATATAAATACAAGTGAGGGAAGCGAGTAATCTAGCGAGCGGTTAGGCTGTTTGTCGTCTTTACTCCTCGGTGCATACATTTACTATCACGCCTCTGGTTTTATATAAATACAAGTGAGGGAAGCGAGTAATCTAGCGAGCGGTTAGGCTGTTTGTCGTCTTTACTCCTCGGTTCATAAATAACTATTGGCTCTAATTATTAGTGACCCTGAATAGTTGTACAGTGATGCATTTACTATCACGCCTCTGGTTTTATATAAATACAAGTGAGGGAAGCGAGTAATCTAGCGAGCGGTTAGGCTGTTTGTCGTCTTTACTCCTCGGTGCATAAATAACTATTGGCTCTAATTATTAGTGACCCTGAATAGTTGTACAGTGATGCATGTACTATCACGCCTCTGGTTTTATATAAATACAAGTGAGGGAAGCGAGTATCTAGCGAGCGGTTAGGCTGTTTGTCGTCTTTACTCCTCGGTGCATAAATAACTATTGGCTCTAATTATTAGTGACCCTGAATAGTTGTACAGTGATACATTTACTATCACGCCTCTGGTTTTATATAAATACAAGTGAGGGAAGCGAGTATCTAGCGAGCGGTTAGGCTGTTTGTCGTCTTTACTCCTCGGTGCATAAATAACTATTGGCTCTAATTATTAGTGACCCTGAATAGTTGTACAGTGATACATTTACTATCACGCCTCTGGTTTTATATAAATACAAGTGAGGGAAGCGAGCGGTTAGGCTGTTTGTCGTCTTTACTCCTCGGTGCATAAATAACTATTGGCTCTAATTATTAGTGACCCTGAATAGTTGTACAGTGATGCATGTACTATCACGCCTCTGGTTTTATATAAATACAAGTGAGGGAAGCGAGTAATCTAGCGAGCGGTTAGGCTGTTTGTCGTCTTTACTCCTCGGTGCATAAATAACTATTGGCTCTAATTATTAGTGACCCTGAATAGTTGTACAGTGATACATTTACTATCACGCCTCTGGTTTTATATAAATACAAGTGAGGGAAGCGAGTAATCTAGCGAGCGGTTAGGCTGTTTGTCGTCTTTACTCCTCGGTGCATAAATAACTATTGGCTCTAATTATTAGTGACCCTGAATAGTTGTACAGTGATACATTTACTATCACGCCTCTGGTTTTATATAAATACAAGTGAGGGAAGCGAGTAATCTAGCGAGCGGTTAGGCTGTTTGTCGTCTTTACTCCTCGGTGCATAAATAACTATTGGCTCTAATTATTAGTGACCCTGAATAGTTGTACAGTGATACATTTACTATCACGCCTCTGGTTTTATATAAATACAAGTGAGGGAAGCGAGTAATCTAGCGAGCGGTTTAGGCTGTTTGTCGTCTTTACTCCTCGGTGCATACATTTACTATCACGCCTCTGGTTTTATATAAATACAAGTGAGGGAAGCGAGTAATCTAGCGAGCGGTTAGGCTGTTTGTCGTCTTTACTCCTCGGTGCATAAATAACTATTGGCTCTAATTATTAGTGACCCTGAATAGTTGTACAGTGATACATTTACTATCACGCCTCTGGTTTTATATAAATACAAGTGAGGGAAGCGAGTAATCTAGCGAGCGGTTAGGCTGTTTGTCGTCTTTACTCCTCGGTGCATAAATAACTATTGGCTCTAATTATTAGTGACCCTGAATAGTTGTACAGTGATACATTTACTATCACGCCTCTGGTTTTATATAAATACAAGTGAGGGAAGCGAGTAATCTAGCGAGCGGTTAGGCTGTTTGTCGTCTTTACTCCTCGGTGCATAAATAACTATTGGCTCTAATTATTAGTGACCCTGAATAGTTGTACAGTGATACATTTACTATCACGCCTCTGGTTTTATATAAATACAAGTGAGGGAAGCGAGTAATCTAGCGAGCGGTTAGGCTGTTTGTCGTCTTTACTCCTCGGTGCATAAATAACTATTGGCTCTAATTAGAGTCGAACCGCGTGTCTTCGTGTGGCGAAGCCAACAACTCTGAATCTGCTCATCAAGTTTAAAACTTGCTTAGCTGGCTATATATCGACTATACTTACGTAACTAGTAGTAGTTAACGTACTTACTAGGTTTTTAAATTACACGCGAATTTATTTTCAAATATGGATTGAGACACATATTCATAAGTCGATGGAACATAAGTAAATGTAATTTCCAAACCCCATGGTGAGACCGAAATATTACGAAAATGTAATTGTGTAACCAATGTCTGGACGTCGTGTGAACCGGGAAACTTGTATGTTAGTCAGGATACCATCGCTTAGGTAATCCAGAGTTAAGTTTATTGTAATTTTGTCTGATAAGTCTATGTTTATCGCTTGTTTCTGCCTTTGTAGCTCTGTAGAGGCGCAGCCTGGAGGTGGGTAGAGCACGCTCTTCACTGATCTCTGTAATCTGTTGTTGTAAATACTCGTATATATTCCGTCTGTTCTGGAAGACTTTACACCAGTGAACAGTTCAGTAAAGTGCATATATCCTGTTTGTTTGATGTACTGACACGCTCGTGTCTCGTGGACGCTACCGCAGTGTGATACCAGTAAGTGGTCTGGCTCCAGAACCACTCCAGCTGGAACTGGAGCTTTCTACAGCTCCGGTCGAAATCATGCCGTCGTCCCGAGTCGATGCACTGCTCACTTACCACCTCGTGTCCGACCGTGGAGTCTAACTTTGTCAACTTATGGCACTGTGAACATTTACCATCAAGACTCGGAAGTTATAAGTAGTGTATTGTGTACTTTCACGTGGCATATGTACGTGAAACGTATGCGTTGTTTGGGAAGAACATATTTTACAAACATTGTACAAACTACATGCAAATGTATAATTGTTAACTCATTTGTGGACTCGTATCAAAAATCTCAATGCGTAAAACTGACAGTCAGTATTTATTATATGTTATTATGTATTGTGTATCGCTTGCCATCGTGTGGTGCATGTCTCTTTTGGAAAGCTTTATATACTTTTGTGGAAGGCCAACTATAATTTTGTTACCTCAATGATGTGTTTATGGGTTAAGTTTTACTTCCTAATATAAAAGTAAACTTTCCATTCCGTTTTGTAATGTGTCCACCCGTAGCCTGTTTCTTAGGGCGTAGATAAGATTTCTAAGTTTTAAATTAGATTGAAACGTTTGTTATCCGCCATCACTCTTCTGTTGGTTTGTTGAGTAGTGGAAGTGTGTGAAGTGTGGTCGGGGAAATGGGAGGAGATGTGACAGAACTCCTTGGTGATATCCATTGGCAGTTTCACACCGGTTGTCTATGACTAATACTATATACTACATTCGAAGAAAACAAGTTGAGCGCTTACCCAGCGAATCCTTGTAAAATGAAAGTAGCAATTTCAGAGAGCAACAGTATAACAAATATGTGAAATGTAAGTCATGGGACTATAGTGAGTGGTGTAACCCGAAAATGTTGAGGCGATGTTGCAATATACGAGCAAATATTCCTATCTAGACTAGAAAGAGGACGACAATGATGCAATATAGGATAACCAGACATTGAACTTACATTGTTTATGTACGAGATATCCCGCGGTTTAAGTTGTTTACAGAAGTATTTGGCCCGGAGCCTGTTCTTCCCCCAGCCACAATGCGGTGGGCATAATCTTGCATGTTTTTCGTGTCGTGTCACCCTCATGTGGCCCGGATCCTCCTCTTCCTCAGACACAGCATTAAAATTGATACTTACCTGGCAAGTTATTTCGATTTATAACTAATTATGTATTGTATAACCAACTACGTATTATGCAAGTAAAGAATACCACTACTTGTGCAAACACCGTGGTACTAAGTATGATACTGAGAGACCAGTACAAATAATACTGATGCTGGAAGTGGGTATAAGAAGCAATCATTTAAGAGCCGATTATAATCTCAGTTATCTTGAAATTTTCCCACAAAATAAATGTTAAACTATAAACAATTTTACGCACTTGATGTGGGTAATGACAATGCATGTGACGTATACTCCTATTTGCAGTTAGTTCGCGTACACTCCAGTACACTGTTTGCGTAGTTCCAATTTATTTTTAAATGAATATGTGTCTCATAAATCAATGATTTATAATATTGTGTTGAACACCGAAGAACTATAGTATATTGAACATGTAAAAAATACGGAATACTCTATACAAAATATTTGTCCCTTCAGTATATTATTGTATTTACTAGTACTTATACCATTAAACGTAAATTGTCATGCTTATGGTTACTTTGCATAACATTTAATTTACGAAGGTACTTAAATTATTTTCTACACCATTTAAGTTCCTAACGTTAGTGTTAAACCTGTATACAAAATCCATTTCATAATTTATTAAGTAAAGAATTAATAGTCCTCATCAATATACATAAATAAATCCAACAGAATAATAATAAGCATAATATGAATATATGATGTAAAATAAGGAATAGTGAGAAAGGGTACAGTTTTGGTTGGCCGGTCGGTGTAACAGCTAGCTATATATCAAATAGCGGCTAGACCACACTGCACCCATATGGCACCCGTATATCAGTTCTACAGTTTACATCATAAATACTGATCGGTATTTTGTCTTCCCCTTGTAACTAGCAATACTAGTGGAACATTCAGTGGGGGAGTGAACACTATTGGTTGGCCGGTCTGTGTAACAGCTAGCTATATATCAAATAGCGGCTAGACCACACTGCACCCATATGGCACCCGTATATCAGTTCTACAGTTTACATCATAAATACTGATCGGTATTTTGTCTTCCCCTTGTAACTAGCAATGCTACTGGAGCATTCAGTGGGGGAGTGAACACTATTGGTTGGCCGGTCTGTGTAACAGCTAGCTATATATCAAATAGCGGCTAGACCACACTGCACCCATATGGCACCCGTATATCAGTTCTACAGTTTACATCATAAATACTGATCGGTATTTTGTCTTCCCCTTGTAACTAGCAATGCTAGTGGAACATTCAGTGGGGGAGTGAACACTATTGGTTGGCCGGTCTGTGTAACAGCTAGCTATATATATCAAATAGCGGCTAGACCACACTGCACCCATATGGCACCCGTATATCAGTTCTACAGTTTACATCATAAATACTGATCGGTATTTTGTCTTCCCCTTGTAACTAGCAATGCTAGTGGAACATTCAGTGGGGGAGTGAACACTATTGGTTGGCCGGTCTGTGTAACAGCTAGCTATATATCAAATAGCGGCTAGACCACACTGCACCCATATGGCACCCGTATATCAGTTCTACAGTTTACATCATAAATACTGATCGGTATTTTGTCTTCCCCTTGTAACTAGCAATGCTGCTGGAACATTCAGTGGGGGAGTGAACACTATTGGTTGGCCGGTCTGTGTAACAGCTAGCTATATATCAAATAGCGACTAGACCACACTGCACCCATATGGTACCCGTATATCAGTTCTACAGTTTACATCATAAATGCTGATCGGTATTTTGTCTTCCCCTTGTAACTAGCAATGCTAGTGGAACATTCAGTGGGGGAGTGAACACTATTGGTTGGCCGGTCTGTGTAACAGCTAGCTATATATCAAATAGCGGCTAGACCACACTGCACCCATATGGTACCCTTATATCAGTTCTACAGTTTACATCATAAATACTGATCGGTATTTTGTCTTCCCCTTGTAAGTAGCAATGCTAGTGGAACATTCAGTGGGGGAGTGAACACTATTGGTTGGCCGGTCTGTGTAACAGCTAGCTATATATCAAATAGCGGCTAGACCACACTGCACCCATATGGCACCCGTATATCAGTTCTACAGTTTACATCATAAATATTGATCGGTATTTTGTCTTCCCCTTGTAACTAGCAATGCTGCTGGAACATTCAGTGGGGGAGGGAACACTATTGGTTGGCCGGTCTGTGTAACAGCTAGCTATATATCAAATAGCGGCTAGACCACACTGCACCCATATGGTACCCGTATATCAGTTTTACAGTTTACATCATAAATACTGATCGGTATTTTGTCTTCCCCTTGTAACTAGCAATACTAGTGGAACATTCAGTGGGGGAGTGAACACTATTGGTTGGCCGGTCTGTGTAACAGCTAGCTATATATCAAATAGCGGCTAGACCACACTGCACCCATATGGTACCCGTATATCAGTTCTACAGTTTACATCATAAATACTGATCGGTATTTTGTCTTCCCCTTGTAAGTAGCAATGCTAGTGGAACATTCAGTGGGGGAGTGAACACTATTGGTTGGCCGGTCTGTGTAACAGCTAGCTATATATCAAATAGCGGCTAGACCACACTGCACCCATATGGCACCCGTATATCAGTTCTACAGTTTACATCATAAATACTGATTGGTATTTTGTCTTCCCCTTGTAACTAGCAATGCTGCTGGAACATTCAGTGGGGGAGTGAACACTATTGGTTGGCCGGTCGGTGTAACAGCTAGCTATATATCAAATAGCGGCTAGACCACACTGCACCCATATGGTACCCGTATATCAGTTCTACAGTTTACATCATAAATACTGATCGGTATTTTGTCTTCCCCTTGTAACTAGCAATACTAGTGGAACATTCAGTGGGGGAGTGAACACTATTGGTTGGCCGGTCTGTGTAACATCTAGCTATATATCAAATAGCGGCTAGACCACACTGCACCCATATGGCACCCGTATATCAGTTCTACAGTTTACATCATAAATACTGATTGGTATTTTGTCTTCCCCTTGTAACTAGCAATGCTGCTGGAACATTCAGTGGGGGAGTGAACACTATTGGTTGGCCGGTCGGTGTAACAGCTAGCTATATATCAAATAGCGGCTAGACCACACTGCACCCATATGGTACCCGTATATCAGTTCTACAGTTTACATCATAAATACTGATCGGTATTTTGTCTTCCCCTTGTAACTAGCAATACTAGTGGAACATTCAGTGGGGGAGTGAACACTATTGGTTGGCCGGTCTGTGTAACATCTAGCTATATATCAAATAGCGGCTAGACCACACTGCACCCATATGGTACCCGTATATCAGTTTTACAGTTTACATCATAAATACTGATCGGTATTTTGTCTTCCCCTTGTAACTAGCAATACTAGTGGAACATTCAGTGGGGGAGTGAACACTATTGGTTGGCCGGTCGGTGTAACAGCTAGCTATATATCAAATAGCGGCTAGACCACACTGCACCCATATGGTACCCGTATATCAGTTCTACAGTTTACATCATAAATACTGATCGGTATTTTGTCTTCCCCTTGTAACTAGCAATACTAGTGGAACATTCAGTGGGGGAGTGAACACTATTGGTTGGCCGGTCTGTGTAACAGCTAGCTATATATCAAATAGCGGCTAGACCACACTGCACCCATATGGCACCCGTATATCAGTTCTACAGTTTACATCATAAATACTGATCGGTATTTTGTCTTCCCCTTGTAACTAGCAATGCTAGTGGAACATTCAGTGGGGGAGTGAACACTATTGGTTGGCCGGTCTGTGTAACAGCTAGCTATATATCAAATAGCGGCTAGACCACACTGCACCCATATGGCACCCGTATATCAGTTCTACAGTTTACATCATAAATACTGATCGGTATTTTGTCTTCCCCTTGTAACTAGCAATGCTAGTGGAACATTCAGTGGGGGAGTGAACACTATTGGTTGGCCGGTCTGTGTAACAGCTAGCTATATATCAAATAGCGGCTAGACCACACTGCACCCATATGGCACCCGTATATCAGTTCTACAGTTTACATCATAAATACTGATCGGTATTTTGTCTTCCCCTTGTAACTAGCAATGCTGCTGGAACATTCAGTGGGGGAGTGAACACTATTGGTTGGCCGGTCTGTGTAACAGCTAGCTATATATCAAATAGCGGCTAGACCACACTGCACCCATATGGTACCCGTATATCAGTTTTACAGTTTACATCATAAATACTGATCGGTATTTTGTCTTCCCCTTGTAACTAGCAATGCTAGTGGAACATTCAGTGGGGGAGTGAACACTATTGGTTGGCCGGTCTGTGTAACAGCTAGCTATATATCAAATAGCGGCTAGACCACACTGCACCCATATGGTACCCGTATATCAGTTCTACAGTTTACATCATAAATACTGATCGGTATTTTGTCTTCCCCTTGTAAGTAGCAATGCTAGTGGAACATTCAGTGGGGGAGTGAACACTATTGGTTGGCCGGTCTGTGTAACAGCTAGCTATATATCAAATAGCGGCTAGACCACACTGCACCCATATGGCACCCGTATATCAGTTCTACAGTTTACATCATAAATACTGATCGGTATTTTGTCTTCCCCTTGTAACTAGCAATACTAGTGGAACATTCAGTGGGGGAGTGAACACTATTGGTTGGCCGGTCTGTGTAACAGCTAGCTATATATCAAATAGCGGCTAGACCACACTGCACCCATATGGTACCCGTATATCAGTTCTACAGTTTACATCATAAATACTGATCGGTATTTTGTCTTCCCCTTGTAACTAGCAATGCTAGTGGAACATTCAGTGGGGGAGTGAACACTATTGGTTGGCCGGTCTGTGTAACAGCTAGCTATATATCAAATAGCGGCTAGACCACACTGCACCCATATGGTACCCGTATATCAGTTCTACAGTTTACATCATAAATACTGATCGGTATTTTGTCTTCCCCTTGTAACTAGCAATGCTAGTGGAACATTCAGTGGGGGAGTGAACACTATTGGTTGGCCGGTCTGTGTAACAGCTAGCTATATATCAAATAGCGGCTAGACCACACTGCACCCATATGGTACCCGTATATCAGTTCTACAGTTTACATCATAAATACTGATCGGTATTTTGTCTTCCCCTTGTAACTAGCAATGCTAGTGGAACATTCAGTGGGGGAGTGAACACTATTGGTTGGCCGGTCTGTGTAACAGCTAGCTATATATCAAATAGCGGCTAGACCACACTGCACCCATATGGCACCCGTATATCAGTTCTACAGTTTACATCATAAATACTGATCGGTATTTTGTCTTCCCCTTGTAACTAGCAATGCTGCTGGAACATTCAGTGGGGGAGTGAACACTATTGGTTGGCCGGTCTGTGTAACAGCTAGCTATATATCAAATAGCGGCTAGACCACACTGCACCCATATGGTACCCGTATATCAGTTCTACAGTTTACATCATAAATACTGATCGGTATTTTGTCTTCCCCTTGTAACTAGCAATGCTAGTGGAACATTCAGTGGGGGAGTGAACACTATTGGTTGGCCGGTCTGTGTAACAGCTAGCTATATATCAAATAGCGGCTAGACCACACTGCACCCATATGGTACCCGTATATCAGTTCTACAGTTTACATCATAAATACTGATCGGTATTTTGTCTTCCCCTTGTAACTAGCAATGCTAGTGGAACATTCAGTGGGGGAGTGAACACTATTGGTTGGCCGGTCTGTGTAACAGCTAGCTATATATCAAATAGCGGCTAGACCACACTGCACCCATATGGCACCCGTATATCAGTTCTACAGTTTACATCATAAATACTGATCGGTATTTTGTCTTCCCCTTGTAACTAGCAATGCTGCTGGAACATTCAGTGGGGGAGTGAACACTATTGGTTGGCCGGTCTGTGTAACAGCTAGCTATATATATCAAATAGCGGCTAGACCACACTGCACCCATATGGTACCCGTATATCAGTTCTACAGTTTACATCATAAATACTGATCGGTATTTTGTCTTCCCCTTGTAACTAGCAATACTAGTGGAACATTCAGTGGGGGAGTGAACACTATTGGTTGGCCGGTCTGTGTAACAGCTAGCTATATATCAAATAGCGGCTAGACCACACTGCACCCATATGGCACCCGTATATCAGTTCTACAGTTTACATCATAAATACTGATTGGTATTTTGTCTTCCCCTTGTAACTAGCAATGCTGCTGGAACATTCAGTGGGGGAGTGAACACTATTGGTTGGCCGGTCGGTGTAACAGCTAGCTATATATCAAATAGCGGCTAGACCACACTGCACCCATATGGTACCCGTATATCAGTTCTACAGTTTACATCATAAATACTGATCGGTATTTTGTCTTCCCCTTGTAACTAGCAATACTAGTGGAACATTCAGTGGGGGAGTGAACACTATTGGTTGGCCGGTCTGTGTAACATCTAGCTATATATCAAATAGCGGCTAGACCACACTGCACCCATATGGTACCCGTATATCAGTTCTACAGTTTACATCATAAATACTGATCGGTATTTTGTCTTCCCCTTGTAACTAGCAATGCTAGTGGAACATTCAGTGGGGGAGTGAACACTATTGGTTGGCCGGTCGGTGTAACAGCTAGCTATATATCAAATAGCGGCTAGACCACACTGCACCCATATGGTACCCGTATATCAGTTCTACAGTTTACATCATAAATACTGATCGGTATTTTGTCTTCCCCTTGTAACTAGCAATACTAGTGGAACATTCAGTGGGGGAGTGAACACTATTGGTTGGCCGGTCTGTGTAACATCTAGCTATATATCAAATAGCGGCTAGACCACACTGCACCCATATGGCACCCGTATATCAGTTCTACAGTTTACATCATAAATACTGATTGGTATTTTGTCTTCCCCTTGTAACTAGCAATGCTGCTGGAACATTCAGTGGGGGAGTGAACACTATTGGTTGGCCGGTCGGTGTAACAGCTAGCTATATATCAAATAGCGGCTAGACCACACTGCACCCATATGGTACCCGTATATCAGTTCTACAGTTTACATCATAAATACTGATCGGTATTTTGTCTTCCCCTTGTAACTAGCAATACTAGTGGAACATTCAGTGGGGGAGTGAACACTATTGGTTGGCCGGTCTGTGTAACATCTAGCTATATATCAAATAGCGGCTAGACCACACTGCACCCATATGGTACCCGTATATCAGTTTTACAGTTTACATCATAAATACTGATCGGTATTTTGTCTTCCCCTTGTAACTAGCAATACTAGTGGAACATTCAGTGGGGGAGTGAACACTATTGGTTGGCCGGTCTGTGTAACAGCTAGCTATATATCAAATAGCGGCTAGACCACACTGCACCCATATGGTACCCGTATATCAGTTCTACAGTTTACATCATAAATACTGATCGATATTTTGTCTTCCCCTTGTAACTAGCAATACTAGTGGAACATTCAGTGGGGGAGTGAACACTATTGGTTGGCCGGTCTGTGTAACATCTAGCTATATATCAAATAGCGGCTAGACCACACTGCACCCATATGGTACCCGTATATCAGTTTTACAGTTTACATCATAAATACTGATCGGTATTTTGTCTTCCCCTTGTAACTAGCAATACTAGTGGAACATTCAGTGGGGGAGTGAACACTATTGGTTGGCCGGTCTGTGTAACAGCTAGCTATATATCAAATAGCGGCTAGACCACACTGCACCCATATGGTACCCGTATATCAGTTCTACAGTTTACATCATAAATACTGATCGGTATTTTGTCTTCCCCTTGTAATTTAGCATTGTTGCTTGAACACTGTAGTAGCGTTATATAAATTCTAGTCTTAATTGACGTATATTACAATTATAAGCGTTATGGATACAATCTTTGCTATCCTTGTGTTTTTATTCAAGATATTATGTAATTTCGTGATGTTTCTAACTCTTGAGTTAAAAGTCATTATTGGTCGTGAAGCTCGCTACGAATTTTGCATGTCCTATAACCACTGTCATGAAAAAATTTTACAAACTGATGTTTGTGATATACCTAATACTTGAGAAACATTTCTACAGACATGAGGATCTTCTACAGCAGAGTGTGAAATGTCAAGTGACAATTCTTCATTTGTAGCCGATTTTCGTCGCCAAGGTTTCGGGCAGTGTTTAACGCTGCCTATTTCCTGGAAACATTGGATTGTTTTTTGAACTCCTGATTTAGATACAGGGTTTGTTTCGATTGGTTTTCGATGTTAATTGCAAATGAGTTTCTACGTTTAAAACTTTTGAACCGCCACCCCAAAATCCCATTTTGGGGAAATGGGCAAAGTTGTCACAGTGACTAAAGAGTTCATTTATATTTCCTAGAAAGGTGTCCAAAGTTCCATCAAAAACTAAACCGAGCGTATCCGTACTACTTAACTCACACTGTCCCGAAGATTGGAGTATGCAGTGACAGGGTTGGTACTACTGTTATCCCTAAGAACCCTGAGTTACAGTATATGCTTGGGGTTATGGCGTACTAAACGTTTTGTCAACTGTTACTTGGATGAGTTCATTGCCACATATTGGTTAGTTTTTCATTTTTCTGTACGCTTAACCCTAAATATCCCTTAAGGCTTTTAACACTTGAAAAAGGTGGTGGGTTCCATTCATCAGGAAGGAGGTGGTGTAAACAGTAGTGTTCATTTTTAACACATATTATTCGAAAATCTGTTGTCCATTCAGATTACTGTCAATAATAAATAAACTTTAAACAGAGAATTTTGTCCATTCTGAAACAGTTGCTACATTTAAACTTGTACGAAGCCTTAAAACCTTGGTATTAGTTTGAAATCAAAATGTCTCTGCTTCTACTTAACTCCTTAGCGAGGACAGAGAAGTTACATGTAAGCCCACACATGTGGCCGCCGGAGAACAGTCAGGGCGAGTCGTAGAGGTAGAGTAGATGACAGAGAAGTTACATGTAAGCCCACACATGTGGCCGCCGGAGAACAGTCAGGGCGAGTCGTAGAGGTAGAGTAGATGACAGAGAAGTTACATGTAAGCCCACACATGTGGCCGCCGGAGAACAGTCAGGGGAGTCGTAGAGGTAGAGTAGATGACAGAGAAGTTACATGTAAGCCCACACATGTGGCCGCCGGAGAACAGTCAGGGCGAGTCGTAGAGGTAGAGTAGATGACAGAGAAGTTACATGTAAGCCCACACATGTGGCCGCCGGAGAACAGTCAGGGCGAGTCGTAGAGCTAGAGTAGATGACAGAGAAGTTACATGTAAGCCCACACATGTGGCCGCCGGAGAACAGTCAGGGTGAGTCGTAGAGGTAGAGTAGATGACAGAGAAGTTACATGTAAGCCCACACATGTGGCCGCCGGAGAACAGTCAGGGTGAGTCGTAGAGGTAGAGTAGATGACAGAGAAGTTACATGTAAGCCCACACATGTGGCCGCCGGAGAACAGTCAGGGTGAGTCGTAGAGGTAGAGTAGATGACAGAGAAGTTACATGTAAGCCCACACATGTGGCCGCCGGAGAACAGTTAGGGCGAGTAGTAGAGCTATAGTAGATATACGACTTAAATGCCGGAGTTCGATCAACCCGAGGCTAAATATATCCGGAAAGAGAGAGATTCCGTGGAATGTGACGGGGACTCGGACAGTGGTCGGCCGTGTAGATACTGGAACATCCTGTATGTCCTGGTGTGTAGATCAGTCGAGAGTCATCTTCAGGTCATAGGTAAGTTATCAAGTCATTAAAATGTCTTTCTATAATTTGAAATAAATAATTTTCAAAATAATTTTCAGATCCAAGTTCGTAAACGTTACTGTCATAACTTCTATTTTTAAAATGGCAGATAAAAAAAAGGTTATGACGTTTCCGTCGTATTGTTTTCAGCCTAAACTTAAGCAGTACGATTTATTACATACTAAACCACTGAAGTGTAAAATCGTCGGTTTTACGAGTGTGCTTTATATTTTTGAATATCCCCCGTTACCCATACCAAGTGGGTAGAAGACAGAGATGTAAACACTATTGATTAGGTTTTTTTGACGATTGTATTGTATTTATAAATACGTTTGCAGTACGATAAAATAAAGGACAACACCCTCAATCAAAGAAGTGTGGTGAAAATTATTACTTCGTAGTTCCTTAATAAAAATTTGTTACTTACTTTAGAAGTAAAACCCAAGTATTAGTACTTTATATTTTATGGTATATTAGCTTAATCGTTCCGTAAATAAGCATATAGATAAATTATTTTTTGGGTGAAATTAATTTATGGTAATTTTTATTCATATTTATGTTTATTTTACAAGGAACTAGCATATATTTCTTGAGAGAAAGTAGAGAAAGACCATTTAGTAACGTAGAAGGTGTTTTATCCAGGACCAGGTATTTTATTGTTGAACTTTTATTTATTTATTGCTGATTTTTAATTTATTGTTAACTTGTTATTATTGTTGGGGTTTTATCGATTTACCTTAAAGATAGACTGCTGCCTTAAAGGGCCCCATACACCTGCGAGTCTGGCTCGCGAGCCTGGCTCGCCGAGCTTAGAAACGGACCAAATCCGTCAGTGTATGGACAATAAAGAGCCGAGCCGAGTCAAATTCAGGCGAGCCGAGCCGGATCCGCCACTGCTTGCCGTGCGGCTCGAGTATCAGTTCGCCAGTGTATGGCTCATTACGGATCGGACTCGTGCCCCCACCACCGAAAAATCTGTTCATTCCGTTTTCACTACTGCAGGCCAAACGTTACGCACCACTCGTTTCGCAAAGGTTAAGGTGTTTTGTTTGTTTTGAGTGAACATGGCTGACTCCAAGTTATTTATGAGCCCTGATTTTTTAACAACATTCATTGAAGAGTATCGAAATTTGCCGTGTTTGTGGAAGGTACGAAGTGCGGAGTATTCCAACAAGTTTAAACGGGATACTGCCTGGGAACATCTCCTCCAAATTACGAAAGAAAAAATTCCGAATGCAGAAACTAACTTTGTAAAAAGGAAAGTTGATAATCTTAGGGCAGCATTCAGGAAGGAAATGAGGAAGGTTCGTGACAGCACGAGAAGCGGAGCTTCCGCAGATGATACGTACACCCCAACTCTGTGGTATTTCGAGCTCATGAAGTTCACCGCAGAGCAGGAGCAGCCTCGAAAGACCAAGAGCAATTTGGACGAGGACGAAGAAAATATTATTGAAGAGGAAGGCAGTATTGTTGAGGTAAGTCTGTAATAACTGTTTAAAATATTGTGACAAGTTTATTAATACAGATATTAATACATATTAATGTTATTAACGACTTATCATAAAACAATAACTAATTTCAACAGTTAGTGCATGTGTGTATCTTTAAAAGTTTAATTTTTTGTCACCATTCTGTCTTGAAAGGGAACCTTTCCTGGCCCATTGAGATATTTCACATATTCATCTCGACTTTCACAAGCTTCCTTTGCAGCTGTTGTTGTGTAGGATCTGCGAAGCGTGTGAAAACACCTTTCAGGTTGATCATTTCTCCAGTCACTTGCAATGACACTGGCGCTTTCTATATCTTCCTTGTCTAGCATTGAACTAGGCGTATACTCCGCTCTGTTGTTTGCCCGGAGAAAATTATGTAGAACCACGCAAGCTAGCACAATATCATCTACTTTTGAAGGGTGAAGATTGATAGTTGTATGAAGAATGCGAAATCTAGAAGCTAACACACCAAACGCGTTTTCCACACACCTTCTCGCTCGTGATAGCCTGTAGTTAAAAATTTTTCTTTCATATGTTAATTTTTCTCGAGGGAAAGGTTTTAGTAGATTTTTTCGAAGTGAAAAAGCTTCATCAGCAATAAAAACAAAATTCATATTATACACTGTATTTTCTTCCTTAGGAAGGTCTAATTCACCATATTTCAATTTATTATAAAATGTAGTCTCTTCTATTACCCCTCCATCTGAAACTCGTCCGTTGCAGCCGACATCTACCATAATAAAATTGAGATTTGCATCTACAACCGCTAGTAATACTACACTGTGGTATCCTTTATAGTTGAAGTAGTACGAACCTTCTTCAGCTGGTTTTACAATGCTCACGTGTTTTCCATCAATAGCACCCCCACAATTTGGAAAGTGCCACAAAGATTCAAATTCTTTAGCGATTTTTTGCCATTCCTCGCACGAAGATGGAAACTGAAACCAAACACAATGTATTTAGATTAGGTTATGTGAATGCTCTTAGTACATAGAGTTTGCTTTACCATAATTCCAGTAGCGCCGATCTATTAATATTTCGTTTTCTTTTATAGGAGGAATTAAACGAAGGAGATGTGAACAATGGTGATAACGAACAAACTTTGAATAGGGGTTCTCCGTCTACAGCTGCAAAAAGAAGAAAAACTTCGCCAAAAAAGAAGAAAACCAAAAATGATAGAGCTGAAGAGGAACGGCGCCAGCGTAAGGCTATTCTAGAAAAGGCTTCCGCTGTACTTAATCAACCCGAGGACGACTACAACGACCTAGGTAAAACGTATGCAGCGAAATTGCGCCGCATGCCTGCTTCCCAAAGAGACATTGCGGACAAGTTGATAACTGATGTTCTTTTCAAAGGGCTGCAGAACAATTTAACAAATTCCACAGTTATTATGGATTATGGATATTCAACTACTAGTTCCTGGCGTGTGAGAGATACACCTTCTCCTTATGGTACCTCAAATAATTCAACTTACACCACATCTTCGACTCCTGAACAAGCGAACTATCCAATGCAATCTCAAGAAGATTATGCTTTCTTCTGATAACTTTTCTTTGTTTGTTTAATTTCGTTTTCCGTTTAGTCCTGGTCAGCGTTTATCTTTGAATCCACAGCCCGTTACTATTTTATGTTTGTAGCCAATGGAATATTTATTGTTAAATTGATCATGACGATGTCGATTGCCAACCAATTGTCTAGAGACAAATAACATTTCTGATTGACAAACAAATGACACTGATATTAGCACTCGTGTTGCAGACATTTATTATATTAATTACTCTTTATAATGTCAGATCAATATAAAGTTGTCGGTACAGAGTAATATTCAATTACTACACCAGATCAATGACGGGCGGCCGTATGTATGTCGACCGCGCTGCGCCACTCCGCTCGTGTTGTTGCTTCATTGGATCGATTTATACTCGTTTATATTATCTGTCCGTGTCTCTACTGTCTTGCTCCGATCTTATAAACATTTACATCATTTCTGCAGTGTGTACAGGCGGCCGTGTGTATATCGACCGCGCTGCGCCAATCCGCTCGTGTTGTTGCTTCATTGGATCGATTTATACTCGTTTATATTATCTGTCCGTGTCTCTACTGTCTTGCTCCGATCTTATAAACATTTACATCATTTCTGCAGTGTGTACAGGCGTCCGTGTGTATATCGACCGCGCTGCGCCACTCCGCTCGTGTTGTTGCTTCATTGGATCGATTTATACTCGTTTATATTATCTGTCCGTGTCTCTACTGTCTTGCTCCGATCTTATAAACATTTACATCATTTCTGCAGTGTGTACAGGCGGCCGTGTGTATATCGACCGCGCTGCGCCACTCCGCTCGTGTTGTTGCTTCATTGGATCGATTTATACTCGTTTATATTATCTGTCCGTGTCTCTACTGTCTTGCTCCGATCTTATAAACATTTACATCATTTCTGCAGTGTGTACAGGCGGCCGTGTGTATATCGACCGCGCTGCGCCACTCCGCTCGTGTTGTTGCTTCATTGGATCGATTTATACTCGTTTATATTATCTGTCCGTGTCTCTACTGTCTTGCTCCGATCTTATAAACATTTACATCATTTCTGCAGTGTGTACAGGCGGCCGTGTGTATATCGACCGCGCTGCGCCACTCCGCTCGTGTTGTTGCTTCATTGGATCGATTTATACTCGTTTATATTATCTGTCCGTGCCTCTACTGTCTTGCTCCGATCTTATAAACATTTACATCATTTATGCAGTGTGTACAGGCGGCTGCTTTTGCGTTTCTATTTCCTCTTTCAGGCATCGTCTCGAAAACTTTCGAATTGGTCCATTTCAAATCAGAATAATACAGTAAGTTTACAATGACAGTTGTACAAGACACTAGTGTCGCCTGTTGTGTTTTTCTGGAAATTATCGCCGTTCGTCGTGGAAAGGACAGAATTTTTTAAATAACCGAGCAAATGTGAATTTTGTTTTCAAATATAATTTAAATAAAACGATAGACATGAACTCGCTGTTGCAGTGTAGCCTATAATAGGTTTCTCGTCAATAAATGAGCAATCGAATCGTGTAACAACTGTATCGCAAAGAAAAACAAAGATTTAAATTGCAATGTTAGCTGAAAGAAGAGGAATAATGATCAAAGAAACCGCGGTCTGCAGAGTTGTCTAAATAAGGTTTAAGGGCCCTGGCAGAGGATACGATGAAACCGAGTATTAAAGTGGTGGGGGGAGGGGGAGACCGGCCCGGGGTTGTAGGATTAACTTTTAATTAATTTTTTACGAACATTATTCTTATTGGGTTATATAACTGCGTTCTTTATTTACTTTGCTAATAATAGCTTTTAATCTTCTGGTATTAACAGCCAACTTACTTTCAAACTGTATAAACCTTATCAGGCTCGATGAATACAGCGATGCTTCAAAATAAAATAATATATTAAATGTGGGTATGTAAGTGAACAAGGATTTAGTAAAGTGCAGAACTAGTTTCCAGCCTGTGTAACGACAGTATTGAAACAAATCTGAACCATTACAAACCACCAAGAAAACGTCTTAAGAACCGTAAGGTTAAACATATTGCAGTTTAGCTATTAAACGAAAGCAACGTATATGAGTTATGTGAAACAAAACAAAAAATAAGAGGTGCTATTAAAAAACAAAATTGTTGAAATATCTAAGAAAGTTAGCAGTTATTTTTTTAAACTTTGTGTAATTGTTTTGAAACGTAACTATGCAAAGTGAGACGTTGGCAAGTTGACCTGCCAAACCCAGATGACGCGGATATGTAAACGATAAGAGAGTAGGGGGGGGGCTGAAGCCTGACAGCGTACCCTCTCGCAGGCACCCCTGTGCTTGAACCGTACTTCTCTGCTATTAAATTTGACACGGGGCGGCAGGAACACTTGGACTCGAGTTTCACACAGTTGGTATGTTTCATTAGCCGGACCTTCTATGCTTCTGTATCTAGTCAAGCACGGTAAAGTAAGCAAGAGTAGCAACAATATTCAGGGCGGTTACACCAGCACACTTCCACAATCACGAACTATCACTTTCTGTGCTTCTGTATCTAGTCAAGCACGGTAAAGTAAGCAAGAGTAGCAACAATATTCAGGGCGGTTACACCAGCACACTTCCACAATCACGAACTATCACTTTCTGTGCTTCTGTATCTAGTGAAGCACGGTAAAGTAAGCAAGAGTAGCAACAATATTCAGGGCGGTTACACCAGCACACTTCCACAATCACGAACTATCACTTTCTGTGCTTCTGTATCTAGTGAAGCACGGTAAAGTAAGCAAGAGTAGCAACAATATTCAGGGCGGTTACACCAGCACACTTCCACAATCACGAACTATCACTTTCTGTAGTTGTGTATCTAGTCAAGCACGGTAAAGTAAGCAAGAGTAGCAACAATATTCAGGGCGGTTACACCAGCACACTTCCACAATCACGAACTATCACTTTCTGTGCTTCTGTATCTAGTGAAGCACGGTAAAGTAAGCAAGAGTAGCAACAATATTCAGGGCGGTTACACCAGCACACTTCCACAATCACGAACTATCACTTTCTGTAGTTGTGTATCTAGTCAAGCACGGTAAAGTAAGCAAGAGTAGCAACAATATTCAGGGCGGTTACACCAGCACACTTCCACAATCACGAACTATCACTTTCTGTAGTTGTGTATCTAGTCAAGCACGGTAAAGTAAGCAAGAGTAGCAACAATATTCAGGGCGGTTACACCAGCACACTTCCACAATCACGAACTATCACTTTCTGTGCTTCTGTATCTAGTGAAGCACGGTAAAGTAAGCAAGAGTAGCAACAATATTCAGGGCGGTTACACCAGCACACTTCCACAATCACGAACTATCACTTTCTGTAGTTGTGTATCTAGTCAAGCACGGTAAAGTAAGCAAGAGTAGCGACAATATTCAGAGCGGTTACACCAGCACACTTCCACAATCACGAACTATCACTTTCTGTAGTTGTGTATCTAGTCAAGCACGGTAAAGTAAGCAAGAGTAGCAACAATATTCAGGGCGGTTACACCAGCACACTTCCACAATCACGAACTATCACTTTCTGTAGTTGTGTATCTAGTCAAGCACGGTAAAGTAAGCAAGAGTAGCAACAATATTCAGGGCGGTTACACCAGCACACTTCCACAATCACGAACTATCACTTTCTGTAGTTGTGTATCTAGTCAAGCACGGTAAAGTAAGCAAGAGTAGCAACAATATTCAGGGCGGTTACACCAGCACACTTCCACAATCACGAACTATCACTTTCTGTGCTTCTGTATCTAGTGAAGCACGGTAAAGTAAGCAAGAGTAGCAACAATATTCAGGGCGGTTACACCAGCACACTTCCACAATCACGAACTATCACTTTCTGTAGTTGTGTATCTAGTCAAGCACGGTAAAGTAAGCAAGAGTAGCGACAATATTCAGAGCGGTTACACCAGCACACTTCCACAATCACGAACTATCACTTTCTATGCTTCTGTATCTAGTGAAGCACGGTAAAGTAAGCAAGAGTAGCGACAATATTCAGAGCGGTTACACCAGCACACTTCCACAATCACGAACTATCACTTTCTGTGCTTCTGTATCTAGTGAAGCACGGTAAAGTAAGCAAGAGTAGCAACAATATTCAGGGCGGTTACACCAGCACACTTCCACAATCACGAACTATCACTTTCTGTAGTTGTGTATCTAGTCAAGCACGGTAAAGTAAGCAAGAGTAGCGACAATATTCAGAGCGGTTACACCAGCACACTTCCACAATCACGAACTATCACTTTCTGTGCTTCTGTATCTAGTGAAGCACGGTAAAGTAAGCAAGAGTAGCAACAACATTCAGAGCGGTTACACCAGCACACTTCCACAATCACGAACTATCACTTTCTGTAGTTGTGTATCTAGTCAAGCACGGTAAAGTAAGCAAGAGTAGCAACAATATTTAGGGCGGTTACACCAGCACACTTCCACAATCACGAACTATCACTTTCTGTAGTTGTGTATCTAGTCAAGCACGGTAAAGTAAGCAAGAGTAGCGACAATATTCAGAGCGGTTACACCAGCACACTTCCACAATCACGAACTATCACTTTCTGTGCTTCTGTATCTAGTGAAGCACGGTAAAGTAAGCAAGAGTAGCAACAATATTCAGGGCGGTTACACCAGCACACTTCCACAATCACGAACTATCACTTTCTGTTTTTGGAATATGGATAAACATTTCTTACCCAACTTTTATACGGATAGTTTATGGCGCTCCTAGAAAAATAAATACAAATAAATAATAAATAATTTTACTGGTTTCGTCATAATATACAATAATCATAAATTAGCTGGATTAGAAACTTGCAAACCTCTCATCGCCTCATGTTATAGAAAGGTTGAAGTGATGTGTTTAACATTTGGCACGCGAATGCCGCATCCCTCGAGTGTGAGCATTGTTTTCAATATGCTCGGCCAGGCGTGCAGGCAGGCAGGGCGGCTCCTCCTGTGAGGGCGCTGGGCCGTGGCGAGCCGGGCATCTCTCGCGTGCCGTGTTCCCTCCAAGAAGCCGTACTTTTCCTACCTTAATACAAACAACTTGGTCGAAATATACGCGGTTTAGTGCTCAACTCCTGTAGGAGGATGAAACTAAACTTTTCTTCCCTTTAGAAGGTGTTCTGTCTATTGTTCAGTGATTTACCGAGTTCCCACCTCGAAGTGTTGTAGACCGCTATCATCCCAACTGTCGACTTTATTGGATGACGACTTGTCCGTAGCTGGAGAACTTCACGGATTGTATAATCGATACCTACACTTTTATATTCAGATTATTCACTGAGTCTCACAAGACACAAGACACAGTTGGCTTTGTCGTGTAAAGAAAGCTATACGTTACAGTTCGTTCGATAACTACAAGGTCAAGAGACGACTTGTGTGTAGCTGGAGAACTTCACGGATTGTATAATCGATATCTACACTTTTATATTCAGATTATTTACTGAGTCTCACAAGACAGAGTTGGCTTTGTCGTGTAAAGAAAGCTATACGTTACAGTTCGTACGATAACTACGGGGTCAAGAGACGACTTGTGTGTAGCTGGAGAACTTCACGGATTGTGTAATCGATACCTACACTTTTATATTCAGATTATTTACTGAGTCTCACAAGACAGAGTTGGCTTTGTCGTGTAAAGAAAGCTATACGTTACAGTTCGTTCGATAACTACAAGGTCAAGAGACGACTTGTGTGTAGCTGGAGAACTTCACGGATTGTATAATCGATACCTACACTTTTATATTCAGATTATTTACTGAGTCTCACAAGAAAGAGTTGGCTTTGTCGTGTAAAGAAAGCTATACGTTACAGTTCGTACGATAACTACGGGGTCAAGAGACGACTTGTGTGTAGCTGGAGAACTTCACGGATTGTGTAATCGATACCTACACTTTTATATTCAGATTATTCACTGAGTCTCACAAGACACAAGACACAGTTGGCTTTGTCGTGTAAAGAAAGCTATACGTTACAGTTCGTTCGATAACTACAAGGTCAAGAGACGACTTGTGTGTAGCTGGAGAACTTCACGGATTGTATAATCGATATCTACACTTTTATATTCAGATTATTTACTGAGTCTCACAAGACAGAGTTGGCTTTGTCGTGTAAAGAAAGCTATACGTTACAGTTCGTACGATAACTACAAGGTCAAGAGACGACTTGTCCGTAGCTGGAGAACTTCACGGATTGTATAATCGATACCTACACTTTTATATTCAGATTATTCACTGAGTCTCACAAGACACAAGACACAGTTGGCTTTGTCGTGTAAAGAAAGCTATACGTTACAGTTCGTTCGATAACTACAAGGTCAAGAGACGACTTGTGTGTAGCTGGAGAACTTCACGGATTGTATAATCGATATCTACACTTTTATATTCAGATTATTTACTGAGTCTCACAAGACAGAGTTGGCTTTGTCGTGTAAAGAAAGCTATACGTTACAGTTCGTACGATAACTACGGGGTCAAGAGACGACTTGTGTGTAGCTGGAGAACTTCACGGATTGTGTAATCGATACCTACACTTTTATATTCAGATTATTTACTGAGTCTCACAAGACAGAGTTGGCTTTGTCGTGTAAAGAAAGCTATACGTTACAGTTCGTTCGATAACTACAAGGTCAAGAGACGACTTGTGTGTAGCTGGAGAACTTCACGGATTGTATAATCGATACCTACACTTTTATATTCAGATTATTTACTGAGTCTCACAAGAAAGAGTTGGCTTTGTCGTGTAAAGAAAGCTATACGTTACAGTTCGTACGATAACTACGGGGTCAAGAGACGACTTGTGTGTAGCTGGAGAACTTCACGGATTGTGTAATCGATACCTACACTTTTATATTCAGATTATTCACTGAGTCTCACAAGACACAAGACACAGTTGGCTTTGTCGTGTAAAGAAAGCTATACGTTACAGTTTGGACAATAACTACGGGGTCAAGAGACGACTTGTGTGTAGCTGGAGAACTTCACGGATTGTATAATCGATACCTACACTTTTATATTCAGATTATTCACTGAGTCTCACAAGACACAGTTGGCTTTATCGTGTAAACATAGCTATACGTTACAGTTCGTACAATAACATGTGGGTCAAGAGACGACTTGTGTGTAGCTGGAGAACTTCACGGATTGTATAATCGATACCTACACTTTTATATTCAGATTATTCACTGAGTCTCACAAGACACAAGACACAGTTGGCTTTGTCGTGTAAAGAAAGCTATACGTTACAGTTTGGACAATAACTACGGGGTCAAGAGACGACTTGTGTGTAGCTGGAGAACTTCACGGATTGTATAATCGATACCTACACTTTTATATTCAGATTATTTACTGAGTCTCACAAGACAGAGTTGGCTTTGTCGTGTAAAGAAAGCTATACGTTACAGTTCGTTCGATAACTACAAGGTCAAGAGACGACTTGTGTGTAGCTGGAGAACTTCACGGATTGTATAATCGATACCTACACTTTTATATTCAGATTATTCACTGAGTCTAACAAGACACAGTTGGCTTTGTCGTGTAAAGAAAGCTATACGTTACAGTTTGGACAATAACTACGGGGTCAAGAGACGACTTGTGTGTAGCTGGAGAACTTCACGGATTGTATAATGTTACACTTTTATATTCAGATTATTCACTGAGTCTCACAAGACACAGTTGGCTTTATCGTGTAAACATAGCTATACGTTACAGTTCGTACAATAACATGTGGGTCAAGAGACGACTTGTGTGTAGCTGGAGAACTTCACGGATTGTATAATCGATACCTACACTTTTATATTCAGATTATTCACTGAGTCTCACAAGACACAAGACACAGTTGGCTTTGTCGTGTAAAGAAAGCTATACGTTACAGTTCGTTCGATAACTACAAGGTCAAGAGACGACTTGTCCGTAGCTGGAGAACTTCACGGATTGTATAATCGATATATTCAGATTATTCACTGAGTCTCACAAGACACAAGACACAGTTGGCTTTGTCGTGTAAAGAAAGCTATACGTCACAGTTCGTACGATAACTACGGGGTCAAGAGACGACTTGTGTGTAGCTAGAGAACTTCACGGATTGTGTAATCGATACCTACACTTTTATATTCAGATTATTCACTGAGTCTCACAAGACACAAGACACAGTTGGCTTTGTCGTGTAAAGAAAGCTATACGTTACAGTTCGGACAATAACTACAGGGTCAAGAGACGACTTGTGTGTAGCTGGAGAACTTCACGGATTGTATAATCGATACCTACACTTTTATATTCAGATTATTCACTGAGTCTCACAAGACACAAGACACAGTTGGCTTTGTCGTGTAAAGAAAGCTATACGTTACAGTTCGTACGATAACTACGGGGTCAAGAGACGACTTGTGTGTAGCTGGAGAACTTCACGGATTGTATAATCGATACCTACACTTTTATATTCAGATTATTCACTGAGTCTAACAAGACACAGTTGGCTTTGTCGTGTAAAGAAAGCTATACGTTACAGTTCGTACGATAACTACGGGGTCAAGAGACGACTTGTGTGTAGCTGGAGAACTTCACGGATTGTATAATCGATACCTACACTTTTATATTCAGATTATTCACTGAGTCTAACAAGACACAGTTGGCTTTGTCGTGTAAAGAAAGCTTTACGTTACAGTTCGGACAATAACTACGGGGTCAAGAGACGACTTGTGTGTAGCTGGAGAACTTCACGGATTGTATAATCGATACCTACACTTTTATATTCAGATTATTCACTGAGTCTCACAAGACACAAGACACAGTTGGCTTTGTCGTGTAAAGAAAGCTATACGTTACAGTTCGTACAATAACATGTGGGTCAAGAGACGACCAGGTCGACTTCCGGTGCCTGGCACGCCGCAGGAGGATCCATCCACGTTGACACTATTCTCTTATCACTCAGTGAGTGGCGGAGTGTGGATGTGACACGTGTCGGGACATGCTCACACACACCTCAGAGTGACATCCTCCTACAACAGCCCCTCACGTCTTCCGGTGGGAGAACCACGGATATACAAATTCGATATCGAGTGTGATTTTTGTTATGAATTAAACGTGCGTCTTCCCAAACTACAATATTAGGCTCGTGAACATTTATTCTTCATGTCGACGGATGCTAGCAACAGAACACTACTTATTATAGTAATGTGCATTACTGGATGCTGGACAAAGAAGAGTAACACACGTTCAGTAATGTACTCAGCAGCTAGGCGAGTGTGAGCAATGGAGATGGTACCGTACACTTGAGTAGTTCACATTAATTACGTGTCCACCTGTACACACTCGCCTAGCTGCTGAGTACATTACTGAACGTTTACTGCGGTGACAATCGCTAAGAAACTCACGTTGACTAGTGTACAAGTTGACACGTAATTAATGTGAACTACTCAAGTGTACGGTACCAATCTCCATTACTCACACTCGCCTAGCTGCTGAGTACATTACTGAACGTTTACTACTCTGTCACGGTGCTACATATGATAGTTGGTGACAAGGTGACAATCGCTAGGAAACTCACGTTGACTAGTGTACAAGTTGACACGTAATTAATGTGAACTACTCAAGTGTACGGTACCAATCTCCTTTGCTCACACTCGCCTAGCTGCTGAGTACATTACTGAACGTTTACAACTCTGTCACGGTGCTATATGATAGTTGGTGACAAGGTGACAATCGCTAGGAAACTCACGTTGACTAGTGTACAGGTTGACACGTAATTAATGTGAACTACTCGAGTGTACGGTACCAATCTCCATTACTCACACTCGCCTAGCTGCTGAGTACATTACTGAACGTTTACAACTCTGTCACGGTGCTATATGATAGTTGGTGACAAGGTGACAATCGCTAGGAAACTCACGTTGACTAGTGTACAGGTTGACACGTAATTAATGTGAACTACTCAAGTGTACGGTACCAATCTCCATTACTCACACTCGCCTAGCTGCTGAGTACATTACTGAACGTTTACAACTCTGTCACGGTGCTACATATGATAGTTGGTGATAAGGTGACAATCGCTAGGAAACTCACGTTGACTAGTGTACAGGTTGACACGTAATTAATGTGAACTACTCGAGTGTACGATACCAATCTCCATTACTCACACTCGCCTAGCTGCTGAGTACATTACTGAACGTTTACAACTCTGTCACGGTGCTACATATGATAGTTGGTGACAAGGTGACAATCGCTAGGAAACTCACGTTGACTAGTGTACAGGTTGACACGTAATTAATGTGAACTACTCAAGTGTACGGTACCAATCTCCATTACTCACACTCGCCTAGCTGCTGAGTACATTACTGAACGTTTACAACTCTGTCACGGTGCTACATATGATAGTTGGTGACAAGGTGACAATCGCTAGGAAACTCACGTTGACTAGTGTACAGGTTGACACGTAATTAATGTGAACTACTCGAGTGTACGGTACCAATCTCCATTACTCACACTCGCCTAGCTGCTGAGTACATTACTGAACGTTTACAACTCTGTCACGGTGCTACATATGATAGTTGGTGACAAGGTGACAATCGCTAGGAAACTCACGTTGACTAGTGTACAGGTTGACACGTAATTAATGTGAACTACTCGAGTGTACGGTACCAATCTCCATTACTCACACTCGCCTAGCTGCTGAGTACATTACTGAACGTTTACAACTCTGTCACGGTGCTACATATGATAGTTGGTGACAAGGTGACAATCGCTAGGAAACTCACGTTGACTAGTGTACAGGTTGACACGTAATTAATGTGAACTACTCGAGTGTACGGTACCAATCTCCATTACTCACACTCGCCTAGCTGCTGAGTACATTACTGAACGTTTACAACTCTGTCACGGTGCTACATATGATAGTTGGTGACAAGGTGACAATCGCTAGGAAACTCACGTTGACTAGTGTACAGGTTGACACGTAATTAATGTGAACTACTCGAGTGTACGGTACCAATCTCCATTACTCACACTCGCCTAGCTGCTGAGTACATTACTGAACGTTTACAACTCTGTCACGGTGCTACATATGATAGTTGGTGACAAGGTGACAATCGCTAGGAAACTCACGTTGACTAGTGTACAGGTTGACACGTAATTAATGTGAACTACTCGAGTGTACGGTACCAATCTCCATTACTCACACTCGCCTAGCTGCTGAGTACATTACTGAACGTTTACAACTCTGTCACGGTGCTACATATGATAGTTGGTGACAAGGTGACAATCGCTAGGAAACTCACGTTGACTAGTGTACAGGTTGACACGTAATTAATGTGAACTACTCGAGTGTACGGTACCAATCTCCATTGCTCACACTCGCCTAGCTGCTGAGTACATTACTGAACGTTTACAACTCTGTCACGGTGCTACATATGATAGTTGGTGACAAGGTGACAATCGCTAGGAAACTCACGTTGACTAGTGTACAGGTTGACACGTAATTAATGTGAACTACTCGAGTGTACGGTACCAATCTCCATTGCTCACACTCGCCTAGCTGCTGAGTACATTACTGAACGTTTACAACTCTGTCACGGTGCTACATATGATAGTTGGTGACAAGGTGACAATCGCTAGGAAACTCACGTTGACTAGTGTACAGGTTGACACGTAATTAATGTGAACTACTCGAGTGTACGGTACCAATCTCCATTGCTCACACTCGCCTAGCTGCTGAGTACATTACTGAACGTTTACAACTCTGTCACGGTGCTACATATGATAGTTGGTGACAAGGTGACAATCGCTAGGAAACTCACGTTGACTAGTGTACAGGTTGACACGTAATTAATGTGAACTACTCGAGTGTACGGTACCAATCTCCATTGCTCACACTCGCCTAGCTGCTGAGTGCATTACTGAAAGTTTACCGCTCTGTCACTTAAAACATGTGACTAAGGCGAACTGTGGTTGAAGTTTGAACGTTTGTCTCACGGTCGTGTAAGGGTTGTCCCCATACACGTGGTTAGGATCAATCGATGCCCTAGCGCCAAGACGCCGGTCGCCGCTCTGACGTGCGTGTCCCCCCCCCCCGGCGTCGTGTACAACTTACGCACCCCCCTCCCCTCCACCTCCCGCAGCTACATACCGCCCACCAGGCTGCGGCTTGATATAATCCGATTAGTTTCCCGTATAGGAGATACTTGGCCGTGGGTTGGAATCATTTACTGGGAAATTGGGGAAATTGCTACTCAAAAGTGGTGTCCGGGAAATCGATGTGTGTAAGTTACGTGAATCGGGTTTAAATTTCAAACCAAAGGCTTGAATATCAGTGCGGCTTTTGTTTGTTTAACCCTGACATTTTGCAAGTTTCATTTTAAAGCAGAATTTTTATTGAAAAATAAATAAATTGAGCGTGTCACGTTACTACGTTGGCGGCAGACCGGATATGCTGTAGATTCCAGTCGCACTGGGCGGTCGTTTCTAAGCCTCCGACAATTTATTGGCCCTCAAAATATCTGTGGACTGTTTCTGCCGGAATCATGGTGGCCAATAGGAATGCTAAAAACCCCGAGGGCCACAGTTAATATGATACGGGTATAGAGATGTACCGGCCGTGTGCGGGCGGTACAGTGAAAACCACAAATCGAGGTATCCCTCTAACTGACCATTGCTGCGGACAAACTAGGACATTCCATTATATCACGTCAACTCGTCTCTGTTACTAGAGTCCAGTATGAACACGACGTTTAGTTATAAAATAGAATTAAAAATTTGTAAATGATCTGTTTTCATTTTAGGCTAACTTTTCAAGATTTAAGAGTGCACATCGATGTCAGCTCGTGTCACGATCATTCTTGTGTTTCTCGTGCAAGCTGTACGGTGGGGTTGATAGCTCATTCAAGAGATAAGTTTTCAAAATTTAATATCAAACATGTCGAAGTATAAAGCATCGATATGGTCATGGTGAGGATCCTAATGTTAAAGATGTCATACAACGAGTTCAGAAATATTAAAATGATAATTTTATTGTATATATTTGAATATTTGTACATATTGAAATTCATATAAAACAATTTCCTGCTATATAAATTAAGGTTAATAGCAGTTTGAAATTTAAATTTAAATACTCACAGGTTGAGCAGGCATTCCTGAAGCTATGTTACTGGGACTTGTAGACAACGCTGCTGCCTTGGAAATGCTCTTCTTCAGTGACCCGTGGTATGGTATAGCACTGTGGCGGGTAGATGATGATATTGCCTTAGAAATTTTCTGCTTCAGCGACCCGTGGTATGGTGTAGCATTGTGGCGGGTAGATGATGATATTGCCTTGGAAATGTTCTGCTTCAGCGACCCGTGGTATGGTGTAGTAATGAGTCGGGTAGATGATGATATTGCCTCGGAAATGTTCTGCTTCAGCGACCCGTGGTATGGTATAGCACTGTGGCGGGTAGATGATGATATTGCCTTGGAAATGTTCTGCTTCAGCGACCCGTGGTATGGTATAGCACTGTGGCGGGTAGATGATGATATTGTCTCGGAAATATTCTGCTTCAGCGACCCGTTGTATGGTGTAGCACTGTGGCGGGTAGATGATGATATTGCCTTGGAAATTTAAAGGCACACAAAATATCAGGACACTTAAAATAATCCATTGTACAAAGTAGTTACAAAATCAAACACGTAATAGCATTATAAAACGTAAATCCTGCTACAATTTCCCACTATTTTCCTACGATCTTCACTGAAAAACCTTAGACATAGTAAAGGAGGAAAATAACTTTAACAAAGAAGACAACATAAGATTAAGGAAGAGCTGGCGATGTTCGATAAAGAAGCCATATTGATTGCTGATTAGTAGAGAGCTTCAGCCAATCGACTTCAAGTCTCCGTACATCATTCGATTTGGCATCGGAACGTTGGTAGATTGAAGGTAACTACCCACACTGAGGCCGAACTTCGCAAGATTGTAATTATTGTGTTGCTAATGTTACACGCACGCAGTATCGGATGTTAATATTTTATATGATTTACACAAAGCAAAACAAAATAGAACAATGTACACGTAACACCGTGCTACAGGCTATAGAGCAGTTGGACAGAGACGTGGGTTGTAATAAAGCTTTAGTGATCGATGGTTGGTGTGTAAGTACGTAATGGTGAATATTACCGGAACTCCGTATAACTGAGGCTTTTGGCTCGCTCCAAGTATATTTGTCCGCCGAGATCTCTTATTTAGTCAGTAGCGTAGTTCGCCTGTCACTTCTAAGATACTGAGTGACAAGTAACCCAACTGTTGGTTGTTCATTTATCAGTCTGTTGATGATTTAGTGAGTAGCGTAGTTCGCCTGTCACTTCTAAGATACTGAGTGACAAGTAACCCAACTGTTGGTTGTTCATTTATCAGTCTGTTGATGATTTAGTGAGTAGCGTAGTTCGCCTGTCACTTCTAAGATACTGAGTGACAAGTAACAAAACTGTTGGTTGTTCATTCATCAGTCTGTTGATGATTTAGTGAGTAGCGTTGTTCGCCTGTCACTTCTAAGATACTGAGTGACAAGTAACCCAACTGTTGGTTGTTCATTCATCAGTCTGTTGATGATTTAGTGAGTAGCGTAGTTCGCCTGTCACTTCTAAGATACTGAGTGACAGGTAACCCAACTGTTGGTTGTTCATTCATCAGTCTGTTGATGATTTAGTGAGTAGCGTAGTTCGCCTGTCACTCCTAAGATACTGAGTGACAAGTAACCCAACTGTTGGTTGTTCATTCATCAGTCTGTTGATGATTTAGTGAGTAGCGTAGTTCGCCTGTCACTTCTAAGATACTTAGTGACAAGTAACCCAACTGTTGGTTGTTCATTCATCAGTCTGTTGATGATTTAGTGAGTAGCGTAGTTCGCCTGTCACTTCTAAGATACTGAGTGACAAGTAACCCAACTGTTGGTTGTTCATTCATCAGTCTGTTGATGATTTAGTGAGTAGCGTAGTTCGCCTGTCACTTCTAAGATACTGAGTGACAAGTAACCCAACTGTTGGTTGTTCATTCATCAGTCTGTTGATGATTTAGTGAGTAGCGTAGTTCGCCTGTCACTTCTAAGATACTGAGTGACAAGTAACCCAACTGTTGGTTGTTCATTCATCAGTCTGTTGATGATTTAGTGAGTAGCGTAGTTCGCCTGTCACTTCTAAGATACTGAGTGACAAGTAACCCAACTGTTGGTTGTTCATTCATCAGTCTGTTGATGATTTAGTGAGTAGCGTAGTTCGCCTGTCACTTCTAAGATACTGAGTGACAGGTAACCCAACTGTTGGTTGTTCATTCATCAGTCTGTTGATGATTTAGTGAGTAGCGTAGTTCGCCTGTCACTTCTAAGATACTGAGTGACAAGTAACCCAACTGTTGGTTGTTCATTCATCAGTCTGTTGATGATTTAGTGAGTAGCGTAGTTCGCCTGTCACTTCTAAGATACTGAGTGACAAGTAACCCAACTGTTGGTTGTTCATTCATCAGTCTGTTGATGATTTAGTGAGTAGCGTAGTTCGCCTGTCACTTCTAAGATACTGAGTGACAAGTAACCCAACTGTTGGTTGTTCATTCATCAGTCTGTTGATGATTTAGTGAGTAGCGTAGTTCGCCTGTCACTTCTAAGATACTGAGTGACAAGTAACCCAACTGTTGGTTGTTCATTCATCAGTCTGTTGATGATTTAGTGAGTAGCGTAGTTCGCCTGTCACTTCTAAGATACTGAGTGACAAGTAACCCAACTGTTGGTTGTTCATTTCATCAGTCTGTTGATGATTTAGTGAGTAGCGTAGTTCGCCTGTCACTTCTAAGATACTGAGTGACAAGTAACCCAACTGTTGGTTGTTCATTCATCAGTCTGTTGATGATTTAGTGAGTAGCGTTGTTCGCCTGTCACTTCTAAGATACTGAGTGACAAGTAACCCAACTGTTGGTTGTTCATTCATCAGTCTGTTGATGATTTAGTGAGTAGCGTAGTTCGCCTGTCACTTCTAAGATACTGAGTGACAAGTAACCCAACTGTTGGTTGTTCATTCATCAGTCTGTTGATGATTTAGTGAGTAGCGTAGTTCGCCTGTCACTTCTAAGATACTGAGTGACAAGTAACCCAACTGTTGGTTGTTCATTCATCAGTCTGTTGATGATTTAGTGAGTAGCGTAGTTCGCCTGTCACTTCTAAGATACTGAGTGACAAGTAACCCAACTGTTGGTTGTTCATTCATCAGTCTGTTGATGATTTAGTGAGTAGCGTAGTTCGCCTGTCACTTCTAAGATACTGAGTGACAAGTAACCCAACTGTTGGTTGTTCATTCATCAGTCTGTTGATGATTTAGTGAGTAGCGTAGTTCGCCTGTCACTTCTAAGATACTGAGTGACAGTTAACCCAACTGTTGGTTGTTCATTCATCAGTCTGTTGATGATTTAGTGAGTAGCGTAGTTCGCCTGTCACTTCTAAGATACTGAGTGACAAGTAACCCAACTGTTGGTTGTTCATTCATCAGTCTGTTGATGATTTAGTGAGTAGCGTAGTTCGCCTGTCACTTCTAAGATACTGAGTGACAAGTAACCCAACTGTTGGTTGTTCATTCATCAGTCTGTTGATGATTTAGTGAGTAGCGTAGTTCGCCTGTCACTTCTAAGATACTGAGTGACAAGTAACCCAACTGTTGGTTGTTCATTCATCAGTCTGTTGATGATTTAGTGAGTAGCGTAGTTCGCCTGTCACTTCTAAGATACTGAGTGACAAGTAACCCAACTGTTGGTTGTTCATTCATCAGTCTGTTGATGATTTAGTGAGTAGCGTAGTTCGCCTGTCACTTCTAAGATACTGAGTGACAAGTAACCCAACTGTTGGTTGTTCATTCATCAGTCTGTTGATGATTTAGTGAGTAGCGTAGTTCGCCTGTCACTTCTAAGATACTGAGTGACAAGTAACCCAACTGTTGGTTGTTCATTCATCAGTCTGTTGATGATTTAGTGAGTAGCGTAGTTCGCCTGTCACTTCTAAGATACTGAGTGACAAGTAACCCAACTGTTGGTTGTTCATTCATCAGTCTGTTGATGATTTAGTGAGTAGCGTAGTTCGCCTGTCACTTCTAAGATACTGAGTGACAAGTAACCCAACTGTTGGTTGTTCATTCATCAGTCTGTTGATGATTTAGTGAGTAGCGTAGTTCGCCTGTCACTTCTAAGATACTGAGTGACAAGTAACCCAACTGTTGGTTGTTCATTCATCAGTCTGTTGATGATTTAGTGAGTAGCGTAGTTCGCCTGTCACTTCTAAGATACTGAGTGACAAGTAACCCAACTGTTGGTTGTTCATTCATCAGTCTGTTGATGATTTAGTGAGTAGCGTAGTTCGCCTGTCACTTCTAAGATACTGAGTGACAAGTAACCCAACTGTTGGTTGTTCATTCATCAGTCTGTTGATGATTTAGTGAGTAGCGTAGTTCGCCTGTCACTTCTAAGATACTGAGTGACAAGTAACCCAACTGTTGGTTGTTCATTCATCAGTCTGTTGATGATTTAGTGAGTAGCGTAGTTCGCCTGTCACTTCTAAGATACTGAGTGACAAGTAACCCAACTGTTGGTTGTTCATTCATCAGTCTGTTGATGATTTAGTGAGTAGCGTAGTTCGCCTGTCACTTCTAAGATACTGAGTGACAAGTAACCCAACTGTTGGTTGTTCATTCATCAGTCTGTTGATGATTTAGTGAGTAGCGTAGTTCGCCTGTCACTTCTAAGATACTGAGTGACAAGTAACCCAACTGTTGGTTGTTCATTCATCAGTCTGTTGATGATTTAGTGAGTAGCGTAGTTCGCCTGTCACTTCTAAGATACTGAGTGACAAGTAACCCAACTGTTGGTTGTTCATTCATCAGTCTGTTGATGATTTAGTGAGTAGCGTAGTTCGCCTGTCACTTCTAAGATACTGAGTGACAAGTAACCCAACTGTTGGTTGTTCATTCATCAGTCTGTTGATGATTTAGTGAGTAGCGTAGTTCGCCTGTCACTTCTAAGATACTGAGTGACAAGTAACCCAACTGTTGGTTGTTCATTCATCAGTCTGTTGATGATTTAGTGAGTAGCGTAGTTCGCCTGTCACTTCTAAGATACTGAGTGACAAGTAACCCAACTGTTGGTTGTTCATTCATCAGTCTGTTGATGATTTAGTGAGTAGCGTAGTTCGCCTGTCACTTCTAAGATACTGAGTGACAAGTAACCCAACTGTTGGTTGTTCATTCATCAGTCTGTTGATGATTTAGTGAGTAGCGTTGTTCGCCTGTCACTTCTAAGATACTGAGTGACAAGTAACCCAACTGTTGGTTGTTCATTCATCAGTCTGTTGATGATTTAGTGAGTAGCGTAGTTCGCCTGTCACTTCTAAGATACTGAGTGACAAGTAACCCAACTGTTGGTTGTTCATTCATCAGTCTGTTGATGATTTAGTGAGTAGCGTAGTTCGCCTGTCACTTCTAAGATACTGAGTGACAGGTAACCCAACTGTTGGTTGTTCATTCATCAGTCTGTTGATGATTTAGTGAGTAGCGTTGTTCGCCTGTCACTTCTAAGATACTGAGTGACAAGTAACCCAACTGTTGGTTGTTCATTCATCAGTCTGTTGATGATTTAGTGAGTAGCGTAGTTCGCCTGTCACTTCTAAGATACTGAGTGACAAGAAACCCAACTGTTGGTTGTTCATTCATCAGTCTGTTGATGATTTAGTGAGTAGCGTTGTTCGCCTGTCACTTCTAAGATACTGAGTGACAAGTAACCCAACTGTTGGTTGTTCATTCATCAGTCTGTTGATGATTTAGTGAGTAGCGTTGTTCGCCTGTCACTTCTAAGATACTGAGTGACAAGTAACCCAACTGTTGGTTGTTCATTCATCAGTCTGTTGATGATTTAGTGAGTAGCGTTGTTCGCCTGTCACTTCTAAGATACTGAGTGACAGGTAACCCAACTGTTGGTTGTTCATTCATCAGTCTGTTGATGATTTAGTGAGTAGCGTTGTTCGCCTGTCACTTCTAAGATACTGAGTGACAAGTAACCCAACTGTTGGTTGTTCATTCATCAGTCTGTTGATGATTTAGTGAGTAGCGTTGTTCGCCTGTCACTTCTAAGATACTGAGTGACAAGTAACCCAACTGTTGGTTGTTCATTCATCAGTCTGTTGATGATTTAGTGAGTAGCGTAGTTCGCCTGTCACTTCTAAGATACTGAGTGGCAAGAAACCCAACTGTTGGTTGTTCATTCATCAGTCTGTTGATGATTTAGTGAGTAGCGTTGTTCGCCTGTCACTTCTAAGATACTGAGTGACATGTAACCCAACTGTTGGTTGTTCATTCATCAGTCTGTTGATGATTTAGTGAGTAGCGTTGTTCGCCTGTCACTTCTAAGATACTGAGTGGCAAGAAACCCAACTGTTGGTTGTTCATTCATCAGTCTGTTGATGATTTAGTGAGTAGCGTTGTTCGCCTGTCACTTCTAAGATACTGAGTGACAGGTAACCCAACTGTTGGTTGTTCATTCATCAGTCTGTTGATGATTTAGTGAGTAGCGTTGTTCGCCTGTCACTTCTAAGATACTGAGTGACAAGTAACCCAACTGTTGGTTGTTCATTCATCAGTCTGTTGATGATTTAGTGAGTAGCGTTGTTCGCCTGTCACTTCTAAGATACTGAGTGACAGGTAACCCAACTGTTGGTTATTCATTCATCAGTCTTTTGATGATTTAGCCACGTTCCACTGACAAGTTAACGATCTTGCATCTAATCCAATTGTAGATGTGTTTTGTTGTTTTAAAATCAAGGAATTAAATTTCGCCACAAATGGTATGCCTAAAACTATTGTATTCAGTAAAAATTTTGTCATTTTCAATCCCAAAAAATAAAAAAAACAAAACTAAGACTTTATATTTTAAAATAAAAATGTGTTAAAAATCTAAAAACAATGTTATTTAAATATATTTTTATTCTGTTTGATCTTTTGGATTCATGTCCTAAATTATTTACTAGATTAGAAGTGGATTATTCTTCTGTTATGCAGCGACTATAATCAATGTTTGCGCTTAGCTATTGTAATATAAACAAATTAGTCTCATTCATATGTGGTTAGGTGTAACTAACTTGTACTATACCCGTCGTCCCCTCGCACAAACCTTTGAGCCTGCTCAATTAGTGTAGGACGACAGATCCACCCCTAGGGTCTAGGTCACACTGGCAGGGGGTGGGGAGGGCTGGAACTGTTTATTTATATATTTACACCCCCGGGCTCCTCGTGCTATTTTTGCTCAACTCTTTCTCTCTCCTTCTGTCATCTTCTCTTGAAATGGTGGCCTTTCTTCGGCTTGATTCAAAATAAACGCTTTATTACAATTTGGAGATGTCGCCGAAGTAGTTTTTAAATGTTAAATGGTAATTGTTGTGTTAAATATATTTTAACTCCTGAATTGAATTAAACTTTAACAACGTGTATAAGTTTTCAAATGATGTACGTAATACACTTTCTAAACCATTAATATACAATATAAATTATCTACAGATCTGATTTAATTGATGTAATATCCACGGTAGTCCGATATGTGTAAAGATAACAGGACTTGGAACATTTTCCATCGTTATATGTTACAAAAGGTATAACACAACGTTTCAAGGGTTGGAATCTATCCTCTTCGTCGAGTGGAGGAGTATGAATACTTACAAAAATAAAGAACAGAAAGAAGACGTGTAGAATGACATTGCCATAGGCCTGTTGTTTGTTTTCACTTTTATTTGCTGAAATATGGCATTAAAAAGCAATACATTAAATACTTTGTTAAATCAGTATTTTCACAATAGGTATCACTATATGGTTATTTTGTAATAACAAACCTTGATGCAGATCATGGCTCCTTGAATGTGTTTTACAAAAATATAAGATTTATAGCAGGAGCTCTCCTGTTGATGCACATTGCACAGTTCGTGTTGATATTCAGTAGCCACGATAAAGTACGTGGTACACAAACGTGACACAATCTCAGCAACACACGAAACAGCTGATCTGGTCGTAACATCAGCTATCAGCTAGCGTATCCGTTACAAATATAACAAACGTTGCAAGTGAAGAAGAAGAAGAGACTATGGATACATCCATTGTGGTCGTCATCACTACCGGTGTCGTGTCTCTCGACAGAGAGTTAGAAAGGCTTATTTCTTTAGCTGACGACAAGTCTATAAACGGCGATTAAAACTGTCAATAGCAATGCGAGACACGTTCTCCATAACGCACACGTTCGCGCTATAGAAATGTTAGCTTAGAAAATCTTAACTATACTGGATCCACATTTATTCAATTTCACTTATAAACAAAACAGTGACTATTCAGCCGAAGTGGGACAGGCAACTGGGGATAAGAATCAGATGGCAAGAAACCGAGTCTATTAAATTAATTTACCTCTTTGGTCCGCTAAGGAGTTTTTGAAATTACAAGAAAAATTAAGATAAGGGTTTAGGTTTAGGAGCAGAGATCAAAAACAGTATCAATAAAACCAATGGAACTCACTAACGAGGCATTCAGGGTCAAACAGGGGTAGTAGGATTGAGCGCGTTAAGAAAATCAATGGCACTTACCAAGGTATCTGAAAAATGTAATACGACTTGGCAGATACTCGATGGTATTACTGGAAACATCAATAAACAGTTAAGCAAACATATAATTTCGTTACGAGTTATAAGTAGGATATAAATAGTGTGAGGGTGTAACGGAAGATTGTTCGCGGCAGAAATGTCAGTAGAGACCTCCGACCTAACCTCACCGCTCTGGGGAGGGGAGACCTTCAACCACATACTCGGTTTCCTCAAGAACGGTTTGTGGAGTTCAAATAAAATATGTTCTTTGAATACAGATATTACAATACAAAATATATTTCTTGCAGTTCAACATGTATTCTGCACTCAAAGTTCACACAACACCTAAAACCCATCTGTGAAGGAATAGCTCTATATAGCAACATTTGCAAATGCCTAATAACTGATTTTGCCACAACAACAAAAATGTTAATACTGGTTTTTTATGCCTATAGCTCTGAAAGCAAACATTTGATGACCTCTGATTTGAATAGAAAATGTCTTATTTTGGCCTCTAGAATATACTACGGATATTTTATACGGATGAGAGGCTTTCTGTAAGATTCGTATGTAGTATAGGCTAAATCCTTAACTCCAAATTATGTGGAAAGAATTTGAGCAGGGTTATACGAAAATTTCGGAGGCATTTTAATAAAAAAATAGTCAATTGAACTCAAAATAAAAACTATTTTCATCTCCTCGCCCAAAAATAATTTCACTTGACTGCCTGTTCCATGACTATTAAGACGAAAAAAACACCTTGCTAATTATAAATATGAAATAAAAATCTCTCTGTAAAGTATTGTATAATTTGTAAATAAGTGTATCCAGAAGCAAGGCAAGGTTTATACAGAGCTGCAATGATTGTGTTTGACTAAATCCCTGATCAATTACGTGGGACGTCTGACCTGTTAGTGGGTTGATACTTTACACCTCACTGGAACGGGTCATCCGTATTATTCTATTTTAGCTGTGTTTGACTAAATCCCTGATCAATTACGTGGGACGTCTGACCTGTTAGTGGGTTGATACTTTACACCTCACTGGAGCGGGTCATCCGTATTATTCTATTTTAGCTGTGTTTGACTAAATCTCTGATCAATTACGTGGGACGTCTGACCTGTTAGTGGGTTGATACTTTACACCTCACTGGAGCGGGTCATCCATATTATTCTATTTTAGCTGAGTTTGACTAAATCTCTAATCAATTACGTGGGACGTCTGACCTGTTAGTGGGTTGATACTTTACACCTCACTGGAGCGGGTCATCCGTATTGTTCTATTTTAGCTGTGTTTGACTAAATCTCTGATCAATTACGTGGGACGTCTGACCTGTTAGTGGGTTGATACTTTACACCTCACTGGAGCGGGTCATCCGTATTATTCTATTTTAGCTGTGTTTGACTAAATCTCTGATCAATTACGTGGGACGTCTGACCTGTTAGTGGGTTGATACTTTACACCTCACTGGAGCGGGTCATCCGTATTATTCTATTTTAGCTGTGTTTGACTAAATCCCTGATCAATTACGTGGGACGTCTGACCTGTTAGTGGGTTGATACTTTACACCTCACTGGAGCGGGTCATCCGCATTATTCTATTTTAGCTGTGTTTGACTAAATCCCTGATCAATTACGTGGGACGTCTGACCTGTTAGTGGGTTGATACTTTACACCTCACTGGAGCGGGTCATCCGCATTATTCTATTTTAGCTGTGTTTGACTAAATCCCTGATCAATTACGTGGGACGTCTGACCTGTTAGTGAGTTAATACTTTACACCTCACTGGAGCGGGTCATCCGCATTATTCTATTTTAGCTGTGTTTGACTAAATCTCTGATCAATTACGTGGGACGTCTGACCTGTTAGTGAGTTGATACTTTACACCTCACTGGAGCGGGTCATCCGCATTATTCTATTTTAGCTGTGTTTGTCTAAATCCCTGATCAATTACGTGGGACGTCTGACCTGTTAGTGAGTTAATACTTTACACCTCACTGGAGCGGGTCATCCGCATTATTCTATTTTAGCTGTGTTTGACTAAATCCCTGATCAATTACGTGGGACGTCTGACCTGTTAGTGGGTTGATACTTTACACCTCACTGGAGCGGGTCATCCGCATTATTCTATTTTAGCTGTGTTTGACTAAATCCCTGATCAATTACGTGGGACGTCTGACCTGTTAGTGAGTTGATACTTTACACCTCACTAGAGCGGGTCATCCGCATTATTCTATTTTAGCTGTGTTTTCACTAAATCTCTGATCAATTACGTGGGACGTCTGACCTGTTAGTGGGTTGATACTTTACACCTCACTGGAGCGGGTCATCCGCATTATTCTATTTTAGCTGTGTTTGACTAAATCCCTGATCAATTACGTGGGACGTCTGACCTGTTAGTGGGTTGATACTTTACACCTCACTGGAGCGGGTCATCCGCATTATTCTATTTTAGCTGTGTTTGACTAAATCCCTGATCAATTACGTGGGACGTCTGACCTGTTAGTGAGTTGATACTTTACACCTCACTGGAGCGGGTCATCCGCATTATTCTATTTTAGCTGTGTTTGACTAAATCTCTGATCAATTACGTGGGACGTCTGACCTGTTAGTGGGTTGATACTTTACACCTCACTGGAGCGGGTCATCCGTATTATTCTATTTTAGCTGTGTTTGACTAAATCTCTGATCAATTACGTGGGACGTCTGACCTGTTAGTGGGTTGATACTTTACACCTCACTGGAGCGGGTCATCCGTATTATTCTATTTTAGCTGTGTTTGACTAAATCCCTGATCAATTACGTGGGACGTCTGACCTGTTAGTGGGTTGATACTTTACACCTCACTGGAGCGGGTCATCCGCATTATTCTATTTTAGCTGTGTTTGACTAAATCTCTGATCAATTACGTGGGACGTCTGACCTGTTAGTGAGTTGATACTTTACACCTCACTGGAGCGGGTCATCCGCATTATTCTATTTTAGCTGTGTTTGACTAAATCCCTGATCAATTACGTGGGACGTCTGACCTGTTAGTGAGTTGATACTTTACACCTCACTGGAGCGGGTCATCCGCATTATTCTATTTTAGCTGTTTTTGACTAAATCTCTGATCAATTACGTGGGACGTCTGACCTGTTAGTGAGTTGATACTTTACACCTCACTGGAGCGGGTCATCCGTATTATTCTATTTTAGCTGTGTTTGACTAAATCTCTGATCAATTACGTGGGACGTCTGACCTGTTAGTGGGTTGATACTTTACACCTCACTGGAGCGGGTCATCCGTATTATTCTATTTTAGCTGTGTTTGACTAAATCCCTGATCAATTACGTGGGACGTCTGACCTGTTAGTGGGTTGATACTTTACACCTCACTGGAGCGGGTCATCCGTATTATTCTATTTTAGCTGTGTTTGACTAAATCCCTGATCAATTACGTGGGACGTCTGACCTGTTAGTGGGTTGATACTTTACACCTCACTGGAGCGCGTCATCCGCTTTATTCTGTTTAGCTGTGTTTAACACACTGGAATATTTTGGGGCTTTAAACCCGTTCAACTGTTGATAACGCTTAGAATAATGTTACATCAATGGAAAATGTTTCTTCGCATTTCGTATTTATTTTCAACAATTCTAATACTTTGTTGGAAATTAACTCTTTAAGTTAATTCACTGTCTTTTTTAACAAATTTTCTTTCTAAAGTTTAACTACTCATTTTTGTACGCAGGATATACACAATAAATTTGATTTTCTTAACAAGATACAAATTTTGTAATTATCCACCTCCAGATTTAAGTTCTCTTACACTTAAACCTTAGAATTTCAAGATTCTTGCGTCAGACAGCAAACTTATTTATCACTTAACATACAATAAGGTAAATCTATCTATTAATTTTACTATAGCTCACAATATTAATAATATTTTCTGTTAAGCTAAAATCACATCTCTAGTCTCCATAGTCGGATATGAGTCTGATGACGTAATTGTGTTACAGCATGGCGGTGACGTGACCTGTAGGAAGAATGGGGATGTGTTGCAGTCGACATGGGCCTGACTCCGGGCGTCCCCTTGGTGAGTGCCATTGATTTTCTGAGCATGATTTCGTGGTCTTTCCCGTACCCTTAGTGAGTTCCATTCATTCTATGGTCAGTGCTTCTTGAAAGCATTTCCTTATCTTCTGATCTGTATACTCCGTTTCCTCCCCCACTCTAGGTGACCTTATAGGAAGTACAATTAATTTTATGAATACTATTTCTTGGTCCTCGCTTCTATCTTCAGATCCTTATTTTAAAATTTCTTTTTGATTTCGAAATAATCCTTGGTGGACTAAAGAGGTCTATTAATTTTATGGGCTCGGTTTCTTGTCGTCTGCTTCTTATCTTTAGTTGCCTGTTCTACTCCGCAAGTATATCATTTTTATGTGAAAACTATTCCTTAAGGAAATATCATTTCATATAAAGTAAACAATTTACCAGCAGGTAGAGACTTGAATTAATTAAGATTTTTTAGTTTTGTAGGCCTACATAAATTTTAATTTCGTTTTGGTTACCTCCAAAATAAAATTTTCTTTCATTAATAATAACTTTTATAATTATATGCTTGGCTTGTATGTATGCTGTTCTGATGAAGTGATAAATACGTTCAGATAAGTTGGTAATTACACTTATTGTGTGTTGTAAAACTATATGCTTGGCTTGTATGTATGCTGTTCTGATGAAGTGATAAATACGTTCAGATAAGTTGGTAATTACACTTATTGTTTGTTGTAAAACTATATGCTTGGCTTGTATGTATGCTGTTCTGATGAAGTGATAAATACGTTCAGATAAGTTGGTAATTACACTTATTGTTTGTTGTAAAACTATATGCTTGGCTTGTATGTATGCTGTTCTGATGAAGTGATAAATACGTTCAGATAAGTTGGTAATTACACTTATTGTTTGTTGTAAAACTATATGCTTGGCTTGTATGTATGCTGTTCTGACGAAGTGATAAATACGTTCAAATAAGTTGGTAATTACACTTATTGTTTGTTGTAAAACTATATGCTTGGCTTGTATGTATGCTGTTCTGATGAAGTGATAAATACGTTCAGATAAGTTGGTAATTACACTTATTGTGTGTTGTAAAACTATATGCTTGGCTTGTATGTATGCTGTTCTGATGAAGTGATAAATACGTTCAGATAAGTTGGTAATTACACTTATCGTGTGTTGTAAAACTATATGCTTGGCTTGTATGTACTCGTATGCTGTTCTGATGAAGTGATAAATACGTTCAGATAAGTTGGTAATTACACTTATTGTGTGTTGTAAAACTATATGCTTGGCTTGTATGTAGTATGCTGTTCTGATGAAGTGATAAATACGTTCAGATAAGTTGGTAATTACACTTATTGTTTGTTGTAAAACTATATGCTTGGCTTGTATGTATGCTGTTCTGATGAAGTGATAAATACGTTCAAATAAGTTGGTAATTACACTTATTGTTTGTTGTAAAACTATATGCTTGGCTTGTATGTACTCGTATGCTGTTCTGATGAAGTGATAAATACGTTCAGATAAGTTGGTAATTACACTTATTGTTTGTTGTAAAACTATATGCTTGGCTTGTATGTAGTATGCTGTTCTGATGAAGTGATAAATACGTTCAGATAAGTTGGTAATTACACTTATTGTGTGTTGTAAAACTATATGCTTGGCTTGTATGTACTCGTATGCTGTTCTGATGAAGTGATAAATACGTTCAGATAAGTTGGTAATTACACTTATTGTTTGTTGTAAAACTATATGCTTGGCTTGTATGTATGCTGTTCTGATGAAGTGATAAATACGTTCAGATAAGTTGGTAATTACACTTATTGTTTGTTGTAAAACTATATGCTTGGCTTGTATGTATGCTGTTCTGATGAAGTGATAAATACGTTCAGATAAGTTGGTAATTACACTTATTGTTTGTTGTAAAACTATATGCTTGGCTTGTATGTACTCGTATGCTGTTCTGATGAAGTGATAAATACGTTCAGATAAGTTGGTAATTACACTTATTGTTTGTTGTAAAACTATATGCTTGGCTTGTATGTAGTATGCTGTTCTGATGAAGTGATAAATACGTTCAGATAAGTTGGTAATTACACTTATTGTTTGTTGTAAAACTATATGCTTGGCTTGTATGTATGCTGTTCTGATGAAGTGATAAATACGTTCAGATAAGTTGGTAATTACACTTATTGTTTGTTGTAAAACTATATGCTTGGCTTGTATGTACTCGTATGCTGTTCTGATGAAGTGATAAATACGTTCAGATAAGTTGGTAATTACACTTATTGTTTGTTGTAAAACTATATGCTTGGCTTGTATGTATGCTGTTCTGATGAAGTGATAAATACGTTCAGATAAGTTGGTAATTACACTTATTGTTTGTTGTAAAACTATATGCTTGGCTTGTATGTAGTATGCTGTTCTGATGAAGTGATAAATACGTTCAGATAAGTTGGTAATTACACTTATTGTGTGTTGTAAAACTATATGCTTGGCTTGTATGTATGCTGTTCTGATGAAGTGATAAATACGTTCAGATAAGTTGGTAATTACACTTATTGTTTGTTGTAAAACTATATGCTTGGCTTGTATGTATGCTGTTCTGATGAAGTGATAAATACGTTCAGATAAGTTGGTAATTACACTTATTGTTTGTTGTAAAACTATATGCTTGGCTTGTATGTATGCTGTTCTGATGAAGTGATAAATACGTTCAGATAAGTTGGTAATTACACTTATTGTTTGTTGTAAAACTATATGCTTGGCTTGTATGTATGCTGTTCTGATGAAGTGATAAATACGTTCAGATAAGTTGGTAATTACACTTATTGTTTGTTGTAAAACTATATGCTTGGCTTGTATGTAGTATGCTGTTCTGATGAAGTGATAAATACGTTCAGATAAGTTGGTAATTACACTTATTGTTTGTTGTAAAACTATATGCTTGGCTTGTATGTATGCTGTTCTGATGAAGTGATAAATACGTTCAGATAAGTTGGTAATTACACTTATTGTTTGTTGTAAAACTATATGCTTGGCTTGTATGTATGCTGTTCTGATGAAGTGATAAATACGTTCAGATAAGTTGGTAATTACACTTATTGTGTGTTGTAAAACTATATGCTTGGCTTGTATGTATGCTGTTCTGATGAAGTGATAAATACGTTCAGATAAGTTGGTAATTACACTTATTGTTTGTTGTAAAACTATATGCTTGGCTTGTATGTATGCTGTTCTGATGAAGTGATAAATACGTTCAGATAAGTTGGTAATTACACTTATTGTTTGTTGTAAAACTATATGCTTGGCTTGTATGTATGCTGTTCTGATGAAGTGATAAATACGTTCAGATAAGTTGGTAATTACACTTATTGTTTGTTGTAAAACTATATGCTTGGCTTGTATGTATGCTGTTCTGATGAAGTGATAAATACGTTCAGATAAGTTGGTAATTACACTTATTGTGTGTTGTAAAACTATATGCTTGGCTTGTATGTATGCTGTTCTGATGAAGTGATAAATACGTTCAGATAAGTTGGTAATTACACTTATTGTGTGTTGTAAAACTATATGCTTGGCTTGTATGTATGCTGTTCTGATGAAGTGATAAATACGTTCAGATAAGTTGGTAATTACACTTATTGTGTGTTGTAAAACTATATGCTTGGCTTGTATGTATGCTGTTCTGATGAAGTGATAAATACGTTCAGATAAGTTGGTAATTACACTTATTGTTTGTTGTAAAACTATATGCTTGGCTTGTATGTATGCTGTTCTGATGAAGTGATAAATACGTTCAGATAAGTTGGTAATTACACTTATTGTGTGTTGTAAAACTATATGCTTGGCTTGTATGTATGCTGTTCTGACGAAGTGATAAATACGTTCAGATAAGTTGGTAATTACACTTATTGTTTGTTGTAAAACTATATGCTTGGCTTGTATGTATGCTGTTCTGACGAAGTGATAAATACGTTCAGATAAGTTGGTAATTACACTTATTGTTTGTTGTAAAACTATATGCTTGGCTTGTATGTATGCTGTTCTGATGAAGTGATAAATACGTTCAGATAAGTTGGTAATTACACTTATTGTGTGTTGTAAAATCGACACAATCTTCATGAAGGATCACATCACGTTATTGCAAGGTTATTGTTATTTTAAATTGCTATACCGTAATAGAATGTTTGTACTTACTACATTTAAAATAGTACTTTGTGTAAATATTTTACAATTTCATTTTAGTTTATATTACATAACTCAATCGTTACATTTTTTTATCTGCTTGTCTATACGTTTTTATATTTTATTTCGATAGATAGTGTAGAAAAATAGTAACAGCCTCTTAACCTTTTTAATAATGAACATAAAATCAAATATGTGTTGTTTTGAACCTTTATTAGATCATTTGTCTTTGTCTTTTTTCTTTTATTTGGTCCTATTTAAAAACGAAGGAATGAGCTCTAAAGTATGACAAGGGCACTACTTCGCCAATTCATCGAGGCTACAACAAACAATGCCTGCCGTCAGTGCATGTGGCCTACAGGCACATGTATCAGCCCTACACCGCACATCCTACAGGACATGTCCTTAGTAAATATCCACACTCCCCTTTTCTGGAGTGAAAGACCAATTACAAGTTCCGGCACAAGTTATAACCTCCAATATCACCTATGTCTCGTACCTAATACTGGAATACCTGATATTGTTTCGACCCTTAAGAAGATAAGACATTTATATTGTACTCTGCCCGGGGGACAGTATTCAGACCCATTCCCACTAACATGTGTATACATTGATACAGTTGACCTCTGCCACCCTACTACATGGCTGCCCTGATTCGTCAACTGTCACATAATATACTATTGTAGTCAAATAATTATACGAAGTGTACATCTCCATCACAAAATAACAAATGAACCTAAATACAGTAAAAGTGTTACAAGTTAAAGTAGTGCTGTGATGATTTTAATATAACCCTCTCTACAAGTACAAAGGTTAGCGTTACAATAGTAACAATATTTACTACAGCTCCGAATAAAATACTAATGTTACGGTTTTGTTCTTTTGCATTACTGCAATTATGTGTTTGGAATATCACAAGTAAGGTAGGGGGCCCAAATATCGCCCATGTTCCTAATATCGCCCACTGCAGTAACTTGCTGGTTAGTGCTGCGATCTACCCATAAACGTTTGAACTTCTAACTAGCCGTCAGCTGGAGTAATCTGTTTAAAGTTTGGCAAGGTTGGCGTGTCTCAGTTTTATGTTGTGATTTTTCAAAGATATTCGCCTAATGTGAGTTAAAAAACCCATGTGACTTATTATTAGTATAAAATTAAGAGTTAAGGTAATTACAAAATGTTACTGATCCTATTCAAAAACTTCGGAAACAGCTTTGGTTTAAGTAATATTTTGATCCATTTTATTTTGGCGTGTTTGGCTGCAGTGGCCGCCATGTTTTGTTTGAGGAGCTGTTCCTAATATCGCCCACCGCAGTGTTCCTATTATCGCCCACTAGGCGATATTGGAAACACATTTTTTAAACATTTCGTTCTTTGTTTTTCAGATGGCGCATAGGAAAACATGGGATAAATTAAAGATGAAGGAAGCAGTAATTTCAGTGAAAAATAAAGAAATGGGTTTGCTAAAAGCCTCTAAAATATTTATGGTGCCTAGATCGTCACTAAAAGATTACGTAAAAAAAAGTGAAGACGAACTAGAAAAGCTTCTTTTAGTTCCATTGGGGCGAAAACCTGTCTTGCCGACTGAAATGGAGGATGAGCTTGTAGAGTATTGTCTAAAAATGGAAAGGTCTTTTTATGGGCTCACAGCAAAAGATATCAAAAGAATGGCCTTATCCAACTAGCTATACGAAACAATATTGCCCACCCCTTTTTTCGCAGGAAACAAAAAGTGCAGGAAGGGAAATGGCTACGGCTGTTTTTAAACGCCATCCTGAGTTGTCATTACGGAAACCACAACCCTTGTCCTTGGCCAGAATAAAAGGATTTTCACCTGAAAATGTAAAAAAGTGTTATGATATTCTCAAGCCAGAACTAGAGCGCGTTAATTTCTCACCAACTGGGGTATTTAACGTCCGACGAGACTGGTGTAACAAGTGTACAGCACAAGAGCATGCGAGTTGTACCTTTAAAGGGAAAAAGAGAAGTTCATAAACTGTCATCTGCCGAAAGAGGTCGCCTCATAACCATTGTTGCTTGTATGTCAGCATCAGGAAACTTTGGTTCCTCCAATGCTGGTGTTCCCACGGAAGAGAATGAAGCCTGAACTGAATGGATGGGAGCTCCTCCTGGCAGTATTGCTGCTTGTCATATTTCAGGTTGGATACAGACAGATTTGTTTACTAAATGATTTACACATTTCATTTCTTACGTGAAACCAACTAAAGATGATCCAGTGGTGTTTGATTCTTGATGGCCACACAACTCACAATCGCAATTTAGACTTGATCGATCTAGCTCGTGAAAAATGGCGTCTCATTGGTGTGCCTCCCTCCTCATTCTTCAGACCACATGCAACCTCTGGATAAAACGTTTATGAAGAGCTTCAAGAGTTACTACTACGCCTCAGGAAATTGAGAACTGGCTGGTAAACCATCCATTTATTTAGGAGCCATTACGGTATTTCAAATAGGTGAGTTTGTTGGAAAAGCCTATGAAAAGTCGGCTACATTATCAATCGCCACAAAAGGGTTTGCAGCTACAGGGATTTTGCCATTTAATCCTAACATTTTCACCGATGAAGATTTCCTCCATCACCAACAAAACACTAGAATGGAAGAAGAAGTCCAAGAAATACAGGCACCTCAACAAAAATCGCCAAGCTCAATCACAGTTTCCCCTACAGACATCAATCCTGTACCGTCTCTTTCTCTTCCAACAACATCGAATTCCAGGGCTGGATCAGCAGCTGTTGTCAGTGCTTCCCCCTTTAAAAATGCACTACTTGGGTCCATAGACAGGACAACGAAATGTAAACGGCAGTTTGACTTATGACTCAAGCAAGTCTCAGGCAAAGAAGAAGAAGAGAAACAGAAAAAAAGGGATGCCGTCTCCTGACTCAACTGATGACGACGAAGACCCACCCTATGTGTCAACGGATGACAGTGACAGTAGTTATGGTGATGGTGATGATGCTCAATGTGGACTTTGTGATGGTTTTTTACTCAAGTGACAAAAATGGTGAGACTTGGTTAAAATGTAAGAAATGTTTCCTATGGTTTCATGAAGCTTGTGACAAAAGAAATTCTAAAAAACAAAAGTTTTATGTTTGTCAAGATTGTAAGCCAGTAACTTTTTGCACAACAAATCAAATAATTTTGTACTACTATGATTAAAATTCTTTTTTCAAACAATTTTTAAAATGTTTCTATTAATTTTTCCAATACTATTCCCATATGCGATATTAGGAACACATGTTGGCGATATTAGGAACACTTTTTTTAAGTTAAAACATTCAAACATTAAAACATTTTTTTTTTTAAATGTGAAACTGTGTTGTTTTAGAAAAATATAAGTTACGTTATAAGGTAATTGAATACCTACTTTACGTATTTCAACAATTATTTGAACAAAATGACCCATAATTAACCGTTAACTTAAATTTTCCCTTAAGTGGGCGATATTTGGGCCCCCTACCTTACGTGTATTTGGACTCATTTTCTTTTTTTATATATATAAAAATTACACAATGTAATAAAATTATCTAAATTTAATCATATTTATTGAAACAGTCATTACTGGTGTTAAATAATTCAGTACCTCAATGTATGTTTAATATTCTTGTATTATCAAATTTAATAGATTCATACGTAAGGATTACGTTTATTAAATAGTAAATAGTCCTAACTATGATGTATCTTGCTTGGTGTGTTGCAGTGTACAATCACGGGTACAAGTCGCACGAGGGACAAGACACGGGCCAGGTGGGGCCAGGGGACCCCCGCTACACGCCTGACCCTAACAACAGAGGCGGCGCCGTCACCGTGAAGCGGCAGGGCCATGACATCATCCGCACCCCCACCACACCATGTGAGAACAATATCAATCACATATCAACAATCTGATACTGAGAAACTGGTACTTTGGCCAATATTTGTGAAACAGTTTTCTTACCAAGGACCTAAAATACAACATTATTACGAGGAACACGCTATATTTGACTTTCTGTGAAAATTACAGGTCATTATGACAATCGGTTCTTGATTTCTGCCTCCTAAAAGGTCTCCAGGTGAGAAGGAGGCCTCTCTGTCCCTATCTACTTTGGTCTTAGGAGTTACATACTTATATAACCGAATCTAAACCTACTTATAGCCTGACATAGCCAGGGCCGCATTTACAAATTCGGCGCCCCTAGGCCTACAGACCAAAGAGCGCCCCCCCCCCCCCCCCCCAGAGGACTCTGATTACACTGACGTAGAAATCCAGTAAATTTCTTAATTACGTAATTTTGATGAAAGATAATTACAATAGTATATATATATATATATATATATATATATATATATATATATATATATATATAAATATAGGAGTGTTTTGAATAAATAAAAGCAATGAACAAATGAATGAGTCAACGTCGCACCCCGGACCTAGTTGACCTTGGCCACCCGCCCCGCCGAGCGCCAACACCACCCGCCGCCGCAATTTTTTTCTTTTGTGTACTTTAAAATTTATGCGCCCCCTAAAATTTTGCGCCCTAGGCCTGGGCCTAGTGGGCCTATAGGGAAATGCAGTACTGGACATAGCACAGTAATAGTTTATAGTAGATAATACCAAAGGGTAATACCAAAACTAAGAAACTGACTCATTTTTCTAGCCAGTTATTTAACTCATTTTTCTGGCCAGTTATGTAACTCATTTTGCTAGCCAGTTATGTAAAAATTACGTACACATGATGTTTAGCATGATAATAAGTCGATCATTTTAAATATTGACTATGTTTTTATTCAGTTACCTATTGTAAGTTAAACTTAGTTAATAATATCTGTCACATACAAATATTTTTTTACCATTTGCAAAGTTTGTTCTTTATTTAAGAAAGTAAAAATGTTATAACTTAAAATATTTAGGATACAAATTAAAAAAAACTCACAAGAATTTCAAAACAAACAAAAATTATTGCTATTTACAAAATAAGATAATTAAAATATATGAAAAAGGTGATCGTATAATGTACGATTTGTCTAAACAAACAAATTAACAAATACTTATTTTACAAAGAAGCAGGAAAAGTCTGTAGGTCTAAATGGCTTACCAGCAGTTGACAACAATATGAACAGTTTGACTACAGATTACCAGCAGTTGACAACAACATGAACAGTTTGACTACAGATTACCAGCAGTTGACAACAACATGAACAGTTTGACTACAGATTACCAGCAGTTGACAACAACATGAACAGTTTGACTACAGATTACCAGCAGTTGACAACAACATGAACAGTTTGACTACAGATTACCAGCAGTTGACAACAACATGAACAGTTTGACTACAGATTACCAGCAGTTGACAACAACATGAACAGTTTGACTACAGATTACCAGCAGTTGACAACAACATGAACAGTTTGACTACAGATTACCAGCAGTTGACAACAACATGAACAGTTTGACTACAGATTACCAGCAGTTGACAACAACATGAACAGTTTGACAACAACATGAACAGTTTGACTACAGATTACCAGCAGTTGACAACAACATGAACAGTTTGACTACAACATGAACAGTTTGACAACAACATGAACAGTTTGACTACAGATTACCAGCAGTTGACAACAACATGAACAGTTTGACTACAGATTACAAACACGAAGCCATGTGGAGGATTCAATTTTATGCTGTAGTCTGTTTTGATGGATTGATATCCAAAACATGTAACTCTTGACAACATCTCACATTATTGTTTTTGGATATGATCTGTTTTGGTTCTTACCTCTGGGTAAGAATACCTAATTAGTTTTCCAAATGTTTCTAATAATAAAAACAATTGTATGAGTTAAAAGTATTATAAAGCAGTACTAATATTTGTAAACTATACAAGATACAATTATACATAAGTAAGTTACACATATGTTCCAGTCCACCCCAGCTGCTCGAGGGGCCGTATCGTGGTAGCTGTATACAACTACATGTCCAGGGAAGCTGCTGATGTCTCTTTCGTCAAGGGAGATCGGATGGAAATACTCGATGACAGGTAAAACACATTAGTCAACTGTTTAACATAATTTAGGTTTACCCAAATTGTATAATTTATTTTCAAAGCCTATAGTTTGATTATATTACGTTAAGCGAATCAAAAGGGTTTAGGTTTGTAAAACTGATTAAAACAATATTTCATATAGATATAAACTTGTTCCATTATATAAAAAAGCTTAGATAAGACATTTTGATATTTATAGACATTTAAGTCATTTCACTTATCCAGTGCTGTTTTCCTCAATATCAATATGATCCAAATCAAGGATACAATGGGCTATACATCACGGGATGTTGTCTACGTCTCTCAGTTCATTTTAAACAATTTTCTTCACATTTTTTCGATATTCTTGAGTGGAAAAATCACTCAAGAATGTTTTTCTGCATACTATTGATCCACAGGCCTAGTATAACCTACCTACACCTATCTATCCCAGTCATTTTATAACATACTAATATGCTGAATTTTTTATTTTTTTTTAATTATAGGAGAGACCGATCTCCTTTTAAGCCTTATTCTGTCCGTCCTCATGGACCACTGACCTGTGCGAGGATCTTATCAAACAGAATAAGGGGGAGAGTCGATACAGTAAGAGGTCGATGGTACTGATAAAAAGTGCAAGGGTCACAGACAGGATTCGAACTTGTGCTATCTCTAACTCAGACTCAAAGACCAACGTCTTAGACCACTCGGCCATCGGCACTCCCAATCTGTTAACTTTGGTAATATTAATACAAAATTCCCCAGAGTTAAAAATATGTTCATCCATTCAAATACAAGTTCACATAATAATATAAATAAAAAAAATTAAATAAGAAAAATATTTTATTTCCAATGTTTGAACGCTTTAGTAATTTAAAAAATGTAAAATGAAATTTACTTTATTTACACGTAAAACAATATCTCTTGAAATTGAAAATATTTAGATACGAGTATGTATACATATAATATCCTATGTATACATTCATACAAACTGACACCATGAATCTTGTAATAAACACTTAAAATAAAATATATTAAAGCTATTAAAATAAAATAAGAAAATTTAGAGCCTCAACGCCTGATTAGAGGTTCGAATCACCTACTAATTAAAATAATTAAAAACAGAGATCAGATTTACTTTTTAATTTTTTTACGTTTTACTTTGAATTTATATGTTCTGCCAAATACAAAATTTATAGTCTTTACGTGAATCATAACTCATCAACATACACAAACTATTCAATATTGTGATCTATTGGTGAACCTTTAACACAACATTCAGGTTTTCCACAGTGAATTGTGACTTTCTCAATAATCTCAGGAACAACAGTGTGCTGTGCCTCATGTGTTCTCAATACTATAAGGTATCATTAGGTTTCGAGTATTGTATACCGATGTGCTATTCTTCACTTACGGCTTTGAGGTAAATTTCAACTTTTACAATAAAAAGACATTAAACCTGTATAAACAAAAAGATATTTAAATGGGGAAATGTGTAATTTAAAAAAATGACGTTAATGTTCATATTTTCCTTGTTTCACTGAATCTGCTTCACATCTCCTAACATAATGTTGTAGTTGTACACAATTTCAATATAGTATTGTGTTGGTAAATGTTCATTGAAAACAAGAATTTGAGTGAATGACGTAAACTTTATCGTGAGTTGGTTGTTGTCAGTGACGCGGACTGGTGGAGAGTGAGACATCTGCGCAATGGTAATGAAGGCCTCATCCCCTGGAACTTTGTAGCAGAAGAAAAGTCTGTGGAGAGTGAAGAGTGAGTACTAGTAGTTTAGAATATGGCAGTGTCACTTGTCTCTTTTTGTTTAAGAATGTAAGAATATGCTGATTAACCAAACTCATTTAGTCCTGTGTCTGAAGTTGGGGAGTAAAAGGATAAAAGAATTTTGTATCAATTAATTCCTAAACTTTAAAAAGTTATTACATACCTATGGTGTTTTTAATGGACTTTTCTGCCCCCAGCTGGTTCTTTGGAAAGATCTCGCGCAAAGAGGCGGAGAAGCTACTGCTCCTAGAGGAGAATGCGCGGGGTACGTTCTTGGTGCGTGACTCGGAACACAATCCTCACGGATACTCTCTGAGCGTCAAGGACTGGGAAGAGGTGCGAGGCTACCACGTCAAGCACTACAAGATAAAGCCCTTGGACAACGGTGGGTACTACATCGCCACCAGCCACACGTTCCCCACACTGCCGGCTCTTGTGGTGGCGTACACCAAGAATGCCCTGGGGTTGTGTCACGTGCTGGCACGCCCCTGTCCGAAACCCCGACCCCAGATCTGGGACCTCTCCCCGGACATGAGGGACCAGTGGGAGATTGACCGCAGTGAGGTACAGCTAATCAGGAAACTGGGACATGGCAACTTTGGTGAGGTGTGGTACGGTGAGTATCCATCCACTTGTCCTAAATACTCTAGATTATCTCAGATGTTTTATCAAATGGTTAATTAAAGATATCTGGAGCTACAATCCAATCTTTATTAATTCTCTGTGAAATTGTTTCGAGGTCCAACAATCTTAACCTCCTTCAGAATTATGTTTTTAAAATATTTCTGGAAGCATTATAAATAGTATTTTTGTGAAGGGCTCAATAACAGTGGAAACTCTTTTACATATACACAGATGAAAGCACCAAGTATTGTGTACCCAGGACCGGGAAGCTGGTAAATTGCTCTGATTCATTGTACTCATGCTTGAAAACCACTTTATCTGTTGATTGTAACACATTATGGGTATTCTAATCCAAGTGTTTTGTGAGTACAATTAAAGAGTTGACAAAGCCAAAAGAACTGGAGTAATAGAAATTCTCTAGGTTTTGTGAATATTTCATAATATACCATCCGTAGATCCCAAACACAAATACATATTTTTTTGAAGGAACTAATCCTACTTTCATTATTCAATTTCATGGGAATTTAGCAGAAGCCTCACAAAAAAATCACATTCTATCAGATGGCACAAAGACATGATCAAGAATTATTCATTTTTTATGAAATTGGTGTCAAATAAGAAAATTATAAACATCAGTGGTAGTTATTGTGAATTGTTAGAGATTCCGTGGAAGAATTTTTAAGACTTTCTCCTTAAGGATCAACTTTAAGAAGTTTTTACCGTACTCCTAATGGTACAACATGTTTAATTGTGATGATTGAATGTGTTTGTAATTGCAGGCAAGTGGAGGAACAATATAGAAGTGGCAGTGAAGACTCTGAGACAGGGAACAATGTCGACGCAGGCGTTCCTGCAAGAAGCAGCTATCATGAAGAAGTTCCGTCACGACCGACTGGTGGCGCTGTACGCTGTGTGTAGCAAGGAGGAGCCGGTGTACATCGTTCAAGAGTACATGAACAAAGGCAGCCTCCTAGAGCTGTTACGGAACACAGACGGCAAACTTCTGCAGTTCGGGGACCTCATCTACATTGCAGCTCAGGTTGGTTGTTGTCTTTGGGAGAAGCTTTGGCTATATACGCATTGAAACTTGACGTAATATCAATAAATGAATTGTAATATATTTAAGTAACTGGAATTAATGCTCTAATCATGCTATAATAGGCATTGCTATAAAAGAAAAATCAGCTCTAAAATACTAGAAATGTATTAAGCTATGTTAGTGATTTAAAAGGTCTATTTAAAATATTTTAACCCAAATGTATGGTAGACATTTTTTAGGAAGCATATCTTTCTAAAAGAGTAACTGAAATATTATTCTTTGTACATTTAAGTCGTGTGAAATTGTATGTAATCTATCCATATTCCGTATGTTATATGAGGCACAGGGACTGTACAACACAGGAGGCCAATATTTTTACCTATGAGACTTTTGGAATGTACAAGAAGGTTTATAAATCAGTTTTTAATAATGAAGATTACGTCTTTTTCTATTGCTTGTTTTAAATGGAACTTTTGGCTATATACGTCCATGTTATGTGAAATTATAGTGCAAACTCATAATTGCACATTATGTTATCAATTATTTGTGTGTTATGTTAGTTAGACATAGTGCAGGTTCAAATCTTGTCTTTGACCGCAGCTCTTTATATCTGTACCATCGACATTGTACTGTATTGACTCTCCCCCTTTATTCTGTTTGATAAGGTCTTAGCACAAGTCAGTAGTCCATGAGGATGAGCAGAATAAGGCTTTAAAGGTCTCTCCTCTTCTTTAAAAAAAAAGAAAGATTTTGCAAACATTAAGTTTTGCAGGTACATTCCAAAGATAAGACTAATCTTAAAAAAGGTCTGTTGTAAAGGTAAGAACAGTTTATCATATAGTGATAAAGTAAGTTACCTAAGATTACTTTACTTTAGGTCGCAAGTGGAATGGCTTACTTGGAGTTAAAGCAACTCATCCACCGAGACTTGGCTGCACGAAACGTTCTCATCGGAGACAATAACATCGCCAAGATCTGTGACTTCGGGCTGGCCAGAGTCATAGAGGATGATGAGTACTGTCCAAGACAAGGTACATAAGCCTTTACTCATACATTTATGCATTTATGCCATATATTACTATCATGTAAAATAGAGTACTCTTATTTTTACTTATTTTTACTAGGCCTATTGTGCAAAAATTGGTTTATTTGTAAAAATACATTTCAAAAAATGCTACTGAGAAAATTCTGAAGTTGTTTAAATACTACTTTTATTTCTAAGTTACCTATTTTTTGTGAGAAAGGAATCACATTGACACACACATGACTAGAATAGGCTCTTGTTAAATAGACTACCCACTGAAAATTTCTATTCAGTATTAGAACTAGCCTGGCATCGTTTGACAAATTTCATCAGGGTAGGCCTATTGTTTGAAAATCTGTACAAAACACATTGTACAAAAACACCACTGTGCATAGAGCTGTGGCTCAAATAAATTTCAAAGGCAATGAAGATCAATCTTTACTGTCTGAATGTAAATGCGACTTGCAGACTTGTTTCATTCCCGTCAAGCATTGATGCTACGATGGTTTCAGAGAGAAATCATCACCAATTGCCTTCCTGGTTATACCACGTTCTGTAGAAGAGTCGTTGACTTCTCTAGGGCAACATGTATAATCAGCAGAAGGTGTTTTGCCGATCTTGTGTAGATAAGACTAAAAGTACCTGTGCTCACTGAGGTGTTGGGTCATATATTACTCTATTGAGATAATGGTGAGCCATGGTCTGATTCAGCCATGGCCCGATGTCTGAGATGAAAACCGTGATCTGCTCATCCCATAATTACTGTCACTCTTGGAGGGTGTGGTTACTCTCCTCCTGGGCTATTCATTATGTTCTTTGTTCTTCTAAGGAACACAGAGCAGTAATCTTTGATTAGGGGAGAGATCTGAATGATCCCAGCAATCGCAAACACTGCTGATTCAGATATGGTATGGTGACCAGAAGCTACCCTCAACATTCCATGCTCATGGACTTCTGGCAGTTGTAGTCTTTGTTAAGGTCATCTTCCTAGACCTCCGTACCAGACAGAAGAACCGACTGTACAGCAGTCATGAACAGACCGTGTTTGCTTGAAGATAGGCCTCCAACATTGGACAGTAACAGGCTGAGAGATATGACGCATTTACCACCTTATTTTTGGTTTGCTGTGTTTGTTCTGAAAAGGTTAACTTGTAGTCTATCTTTGTTGCAAGATACAACTGTAGGCTTGATGTTGAGAATTTTAGGACTGGGATGGTAGTAGGTATTTCTTTTTAGCACCACCATTTTAGTTTTCGGCAGAACCAGTAACAGTAAATGCAACAATGCCATTAGTATACCCAACTCTACATTTGTTTTGGCATTTCTGCTCACACAGGCAAGAAGAGATTTGAGTCAAGTACAGATCACTGTTCTGTTTCTCAAGTGATCTCAACCATAAACCGTCCATCCTTGATGTCAAAGGTGGTGGATATCCATCTGCAATATCCACAAGATACAGATAGACACATCAAAGGCGCACTGTAATGCATTCAAAATGTCCACCCACGTTGCAGAGTTAAAGGCGCACCTGTCACTTACATGACGAGCAGCACAACACGACGGGAGCAACAGTTGTGACTCTGCCCAATGAACCTCCTTAACCACCTGCACTAGCATTCCCTAGGGCTTTATTCAGTCTTAAACAGCTTCACAGCTGTGCCCAACGTGCACAGTGGGCAGTGGGCAGATGGGGACTTTGGAACAGCTTCACAGCTGTACCCAACATGCACAGTGGGCAGTGGGCAGATGGGGACTTTGGATCACCTTTGCCTTTCCTTCCCTTACTGTTTTCCAGCATCAGACACTCACCATCTCCAAGCAAGGCTCAGACACATTAAACGATTTCACACTGTTGCTAGACCAACTTAAAGATTTCACCAGAGATTCTGTCTGCCTTAGATCCTCTTGTCCTTATGCAGTGTTTCCACCTTTTTGGGCTCCTCGGTGATGAAGAGTTGTATGTCTGTGATGAGGCCAACTAATTTGTATTGCATTAATTGGATAAAATAGTGCGTGCATCCATTATACTTTTCATTGGGTTGGTTTCCATGAAGAAGGTAGACAGCTGAGCATCAGTCTTGTGGAACACAATCTTGTACCCAAGGTTCCAGGAGACCCTTGTAACGTCATTCATCAACTTGTGCCAGCAGAGAACTTCCCTCACACCTGATCTGTGTTGGTCTTGTCCCGTGATCTTGCACATTATGCTATTCTTTGTAGATGTAGGCAACTCCTGTGGAGATTGGCAGTTTCAGAAGTCCGCCTGACTAATTTCCTCTGTCTCGACCGCATCGACGTTCTTTGGAATTTCCAACCCAAACATCTTCACATCAACTCACCCAATGTTCCATTGACAGGATGTAAGCCTTAAGGCCAGCTGAAATAGCAGTTCTATACATCAGATTGAAAGAAATGTACTGGTCTATGGACCAGTACATTTCTTTCAATCTGAAAATACACTAACTACTTTAATTATTAGTGTATTTTCTCAGTTATTAAGTAATTTTAACTATTTCTACTTTTTGAGCTCGTGTTTATTGTATTATATTTTTTTAGCTAAAGTAATTAAAACTGAGGGAAAGACGTAAATTTCTTAGAAGTTTTAGTTACTTTGGCAACCCAGCTTTTAAAACGCCATTGGCATCAAATAATGACATGCCTTCATAATAACAAGTATGCCTTCATTGTCTGAAAAAATGTTATGACATAAAGATAAGCATTACAATACTACAGAAAGCATTATTTAAGATGAGTAGTCTTGTTAACTCAGATGTTTGTCTTATGTTGGTGGCACCAATAATTTCACCAACAGAGTTTCAACTTTTATATACTGTAGAAACATACTTTACTTTCAGTATAGTTAAGGTTTGGTCCTGGATTGGTTATATATTTTTATACTGGTAGTTCAATCAAATTTTATCAATCCAAATTTATTTTATCAGCATAGATTTTGTTGTACCCAGGCTCAAGATTCCCAGTGAAGTGGACAGCACCTGAAGCCATCGTCTACGGGCGCTTCTCCATCAAGTCTGATGTTTGGTCTTTTGGCATCCTTCTCATGGAGCTCTTTACTTATGGCCAAGTTCCTTACCCAGGTAGGCGCTATAATAATTGAAATGTGTCCAAAACTACCAAAGCACCCACCAGAATACAAGATTGACCATCTATAAAACAAAGGTTCTCAGTGTATTTTGAGATTAAGGTTGGCGCTACTTTGGTGTCACAATTATAGATTCATGATTGCAAGATAGTACAATCAAACGTTTTGATTGTGATTATCTGAACTAGAGGTTCTTACTGACAGATTTTTGCTGAGATGTTCTTGCAGAGTTTCGTTGAAACATCTATCCCATACCGGGCAATCAAAGTTTTTCACAAAATGTTTGATTGCAAATTCCATTGAGATGAACCATAATAATGCTTAATGAGAGGTTACTATCAAAAGGATTCTAGCGATTGTTTAATTAAATGTATCATCAATTCTCTTATTGGACTATCGAAATTCTGAGTGACAGATTTGTTCACGAAATGTTTGCTGATCAATAGAAAGATTTTAAATAAATTATTATATTAGTGGCTATAAAAAAATTGTTACACCTTGTACTTTCTAAATTTGCTTAAACAGCCAAAGATTAAATTTGCATATAAATATATTGCTCTTATAAATAATACCATAAAATATAGGAAAATATTAAAACTGTTATTAATTTGTGGTAGTAAAAGTAAACATAACTTCACCATCACTATATAAAGTAAACTACTGGGAGGATAATGGCACAAACCAGTAGAAAGCAAGTACAAATAAACAAGTGCAAAGTGCGATGAAACAGGCTTGTGTAAAGTAAACAATATCAGACGAATTGGCTTGACGATTGTAATAATCGAGAGAAACCTGTAGAATGTACAAACCTCTCGATGAGTATTTAAACAATCAATAAGCAGAACCTTATCTTAAGGAACAATGTGATAATATTAACTGGTGTGTGTGCGTGTGTTAGTAACCACACATCACTAGTTACAATCATGTCTGCCAACCCAGGTGCTGTAGCGACTGTAACCCTCATCAACATTAACTAGGCAAAGCTGACAATATTTCCCTGAGGCATTTTCAATAATTCTTAATCCATCTCAAGCAAAACTAGGTGACTAATAATTCAATGAATAATTACAATTCAATAATTATATGTATTTTTATTCTGACTACTGTTACAAATGAAAGCAGGCAAATATTTAAGAAAAATTCACAAAAAGTTTTACTTCAAGTATAAATGGCTTTTTGTAATGTACTGAAGTACAACTAAACGTTAAAGCTAATAAATTATTATATTGATTCAAATTTAAATTATCAGAAGCATTAAAAAGTGTTTAAGGTTATAGTTTATTCAATTAAACATTTTACTCCATTGGTTTGAAACAGTCACATCTAATTGAAATATATACTCGTATTAACTGCCATAGGGATCAATGGGTTTATGTTAAGTTGCCAACTATCTAGAAGCAAGACGTTTAATTGTTGTGGCTGTAGCTTGATTTTTTTAGAATGTGTGAAATGTGTTGTATATGGAATAGAGCAATTGATTTAGGAAGTGTAATACATTTTTTAGTATGGAACTGTTATGAATGTAGGCACAAGACGTTTTATCAAGAATACGAACCAGAAAGCTCTAAACTTTCTGACTGTGGAAAAGCCAGTAGTAATCAGCGCAGTAATTGTCTTGAACAGTTACAAATGTTGACGTGTTAGATTTTGTACGACTCAGAGTCAGAGTGATATTGTACCGTTTTTTATAGCACATATTTTAAATTTATATGGAGCTAATACTTTATAAATTAAACAAACTTTTCGGAAATACTTGGTTTTATTCCGAAGTTCAAGTTTACCACAAAAAAAATTAACAAAGTTTACAAACTTTTGATTCGATTTTCTTCAAAACTTCACACAATCGAACAAATCTAATTAAGAGTCTGATTAAAAAAGAATTAAAATTAAAAATGAAACTAAAAATTTATACTTCTCAAAAAATGGTTTAAATTAACAAAATAAAATAAAAGTTCTCTTCTCAAAAATACTCAAAATCAATATAACACAAAACTTGATATTAACTTTATGACCAAAAATTTAATTCACAATACTTCAAAAAATGTAATTAATTCTCAGACTCTGAAAGATGGGAAACTTTAGAAATTTTAATTACAACAGTATAAAAAATCAAAGATATTAACTAAACGCTGGTACGGACGACTTACTTACTTTGAAGATTACGGAGGCTGATAGGGATTTAATACGCACTGAAGAAAAATTAAAAAAACTTGAATTAAATTTACACGCGATAAAAATGGAATTACTCTAAATCCCCACACTATAAGGGTTAGAGGAAGAGCTGCGATTCTAACAGGACCTTGTCGTCGTGGCTTCAAGACTCGAACTGACCAGCGAGCCGGGAGGAACGCAATCACCCGATACGTCACTGACCGATCAGCTGTATTGCCGGTCCAACTGAACAAAAAAAAAAAATGTCCACGCACCGCGTCTAGTTAATAAGAGCCTACTTCCTACCTCGCGATTCAGCATAAATGAATTTGAACTATGGTACATATTTTCCCTAGCCCGAAGCTGCAATCACGGTAGGAACCTAAACCTTTAAACACTCATCCCGGACTAAGTACAATAATATCCCTCCACATGCACACTTTTAAATAACAATTCTTTTGTACTTATCACTACGTGGAGGCTGTGATGTGTAGTCCGAGGGGTGATGTGGTAGAAGGTGTCCGACGTCCAGTGTGGGTCCCCAGGTTAGCCATCGCAGAGGGATGTGGTAGGTGAGGAGTAGAGGCAGGTAGCTTCTCCAATGATTGTACGGCCAGGTGCAGTGCGGCGGCCTCGTTGATCTCGTGGTTGGCTGGCTCTGGTTCGCTAATAGCACTGCTACCTGCTCCTCCAATCTAATAACAATTTCAGCCAGCGAGGCATTGAGCTCTTGGAGGACATTCCTTTTACAAAATATTCCCTCCGTATAATTGTATGGCTGTCAGTCTTTCACGGTGTTCTTATTGTACGCCTGCGCCAGTGTCGCGAATGTAAACCATTACCAGATGTTGTTTAATTACAATACAATCAATTTACAGGGATTACAATGGCACAATAATCAATTGTTTACACACAATAAAACCTCATATAGTGATAATAAAAAAACAACATTACCCTGTCCTTCTACATTTTGAAGGAACAGGGAAGAAATATCACTATTAATACAACTCATTGTATACCAAAAAATATTACCCTGTCCTTCTCTATTGGAAGGAACAGGGGACAAAAACACCACAACATTACCAAAAATTACCCTGTCCTTCTACATTTGAAGGAACAGGGAAGAAATATATCTCATGATATATCACAATACCTCTGTGTATTAATTTCATACACCATTAATGCCATTCATTGTCCCTGAAAATTACATGGTTTTTACAACCACACTCACTATCACACACTTACACTGGCATTTTATATTATGACTTCTCATCTTTGCCATTCAATTGCTGAAATAAAAACGTCGTCACATCACCCTTTTATATTCCAATATTTATTTGTATAATAATAATAAACTACTGGACTCTCATACTTAACTTGTTTTGTGTTTTGGGCCAAATTAATACATAATTATATGATCAATTCTTGAAGTTAATTTTAAAAAAAAAATTATATTGTCATTTTTATTGTTTTTTAGACCCATCTTCAATTCCTTTTCAACAATATAATTTTCCTGAAAATAAAACATACTGACCTTTGCCCCGAGCTAATGTTTATTGAGTTCTCAACTTTCACTTTTAGTACTTTAACTTTAATTGTGAAAACATGTACTTTCTTCTTCACTGATCTTTCATCCTTTATATCCTGAACTATAAAGGTCACTTCTGTTAATTTATATATAATCCTGTAGGGTCCACAAAACCGGTTTGCCATTTTTGCCTGAAATTTTTCCGCTTTGTTACTCAGCCAGTGTGTCTTCACGTATACAAGGCTTCCAACTTTGAATGGGTGTTCACATTCCTTATCACTATAGCCTGCCCTCTTCCTTGTTAGCCGAAAATGGACTTTTTTAAGTTTAACACAGTTCTTTGAAACCTATCCAAATTATCCGGCTTTGACACATCACAGTCCAATAAATCATTAATGTTCCATCTGTTGGTCAATTCCAAGTTAGGCCTATTTCCGAACATAATTTCGTATGGTGAATGTTTAGTAGCTTCCGAGGTCGCACAATTTATCACTAATTGTAATTCAGTTAATTTGGTGTCCCACTTAGTTTGATCCGAATTAAAGTAAATTTTTAACATCTGTTTTACTGTCCTCAACTGACGTTCACTTTTGTTTCCCTGTGGTACAAATGGAGTTACAAATTGATGATTGATTCCCCGGGCGAATAAATAGTTCTTTAGTTCGACACTTCTAAAAACACTGTGCATTGTCCGACACTATATTTTTGCAATATGCAAAATTTTTAAAAATTTCACTTTTCTAATACTTTTATTATTGATTTACTTTTCGCGTCTTTTATCGCACTTAAAAATACCATTTTTGAATGGTCGTCAAGTACAATCAGGATATTATTATTTCCACTACTAGACCTGGTTAAAGGGCCAAAAAATGTCTATGTACAATTTATCCCATGGGCCTAGCTGATACACCAGAAATCAGTTTGCCATGATAAACCTTACCGGTTTTCGCTAACGCACAAGCTTCGCACATTTTTACCTTGTCTTTTTATCAGCCCGGCAAGATCCGCATGGTAAAATAAAATCGCATATCTTTCTGGTAGTTTTTAATATTCCATAGTGGCCCCCGATTTCCGACTCATGGTAATACTTAAACACCATATCTACTAAATGTTCTGGTAGACATATCTTTGGCTTACTAGTAGGCTTACTTCTATACATCACAACTCCCTTACACAAGAAATATTTTTCAGAGTTAGTACCACCTTTTATACTATTATATATTTTTCGTATTATATTGTCCTGGGTTTGGTGAACCTTAAAGTCCGTATAAGCTAGTGGAAAATTACCTACGCTATTTACAAATACACTATTTTACATTTTCTTCCTTAATTGCTACTCTTATGCTATTGTCCGTTACACTATCATTTTCTTATACCGTACTGGTATTCTTCAATTTCCTCCACACTTTGCATCTTATCTCTACATTCAAAATAGTCTAGATAAATAGTCTGCCACCGCATTGTCTTTTGATTTTACGTGTTTAATTTGAAATGGTTAGGCTCAAAATTGTAGCTGCCCACCTACCTAATTTTCCTAATTTCCTAAAATTGCCTAGTACCCACGCTAATGCACTATTGTCCGTTATTAGCGTAAAAGGCCTTACTTCTAGGTAGCTGCGAAATTTGTTTATCGCGCATACCTACATTACGCTCGTCTGAGCAGTTGTTCCAGCTGAGTAATCAGCGTAAAAACGATACAAATCGACAGGCGAGTATTTGAGACTAGTGTGTAGGCACAAACATCTCACTGTGAGAGTTGATGTATTATGTGAGTTGTATAAGTGGGAAGGAGCGTCTGAAACCTTAATTTTGAAACTTAAGGATGGTTTTGATTGAAATTAAGGCAAAACTAGGAAAACTTGGCGTAAGCGAGGAGGAAATAGTTAATTTTGAAAAACCAGTCTTTTAAATACAAGCCTGGAGGAGGAGGAAGTCGAAGAGATGTGCAAGCCCGTGTCTCAAAACTATAAATAAGGATATTATGGGTTTTGAGTCTTCACCAGGAGAAACATGTAGAAGGGAATTTTGCAAAATTACCAAATCCCCTAGAGCGATTTTTAAAAATGTTTAAACCCACAGATGGACTAAATGTTTCAGAATTGTTGAATTATATCGAAATAATGTTAAAAATTAAGGGTGAAACTAGCTTAAGTGATAGTGAGATCATAAATATGAGTGTAGGTTATGCCACTGGTCCACTTTACAATAAAATGCTTCAATTTAAGGTAAATGCTAGTAATTTTAGTGAAGTACACAAAGGACTATTAGATTATTTTGTTCCATTTGGTCATAGAGAAGCCTTGAAGAGGCACTTAGTAACTAGATCACAAAAACCTGATGAAAAACTGAGCAGTTATATTTTAAACGTTAAGCAAAATGCAAAATTGCTATTGTGTGATTATTCTGAGACCGAACTGAACGGAATTGATAAAATTAGGTAATCTCATCTCAAGTAAGGGCCCCCCGACTGGTATTTTGTACAAATCCGAAAAATTTTGCCGACCTTGACAATTTGTGTATATATGAGCAGAACGTAGCCTATGAAGAAGTGAAAGGTGTGCGAGGAACGTAAAGTTTGTAAATCGGACTTTGTTCTGAAAAGTCATGTAAACTCAACTGCAAACTCGTATGTAAACAATCCCATGATGGTAAAGAAAAGCAATAATAAAATGTTTTATTTGTAATAAACCGGGACATATCGCTAGGGATTGTTTTAAAAATATTCAGAGAGGACAGATACCGAGATTCGAAAAATCTGCGGTCCCAAAAAACTTGTAATAGGGGAGAATTCCAAGAAGGTAGTGCGAGAGTGGAATCTCCCCGGTCACGTGTCCCACTGAAATTAAAAATAATTATAATTACGGAAGAGGTCGAGAACAAATGAGGGCAAGGGGTAAGAATAATGTGAGAAATTGCATTATGAATGTAAAAAAGGGCCGGACGTAGCCAAGGTTCGATGACCCTGCCCGTTGTGAAAGTGTTTGTTGGTAAGGGTACATACCATAATGTATTATTGGACACGGGAAGCAGAGTGGCGCAAATTATGTAACCGTTTTTATAGCACATATTTTAAATTTATATGGGAGCTAATACTTTATAAATTAAACAACTTTTCGGAAATACTTGGTTTATTCCGAAGTTCAAGTTTACCAAAAAAAATTAACAAAGTTTACAAAACTTTTGATTCGATTTTCTTCAAAACTTCACACAATCGAACAAATCTAATTAGAGTCTGATTAAAATGAATTAAAATTAAAATGAAACTAAAAATTTATACTTCTCAAAAAAATGGTTTTAAATTAACAAAATAAAATAAAAGTTCTCTTCTCAAAATACTCAAAATCAATATAAACACAAAACTTGATATTAACTTTATGACCAAAATTTAATTCACAATACTTCAAAAAATGTAATTAATTCTCAGACTCTGAAAGATGGGAAACTTTAGAAATTTTAATTACAACAGTATAAAAAATCAAAAGATATTAACTAAACGCTGGTACGGGGGACTTACTACTTTGAAGATTACGGAGGCTGATAGGGATTTAAATACGCACTGAAGAAAAATTAAAAAACTTGAATTAAATTTACACGCGATAAAAAATGGAATTACTCTAAATCCCACACTATAGGGTTAGAGGAAGAGCTGCGATTCTAACAGGACCTTGTCGTCGTGGCTTCAAGACTCGAACTGACCAGCGAGCCGGGAGGAACGCATCACCCGATACGTCACTGACCGATCAGCTGATTGCCGGTCCAACTGAACAAAAAAAAAAATGTCCACGCACCGCGTCTAGTTAATAAGAGCCTACTTCCTACCGCGATTCAGCATAAATGAATTTGAACTATGGTACAATATTAGAAAACAAGTAAGTGTTCTCCCGAGCTGTAAACTCAAAGTTAGTCTTGGGGCATTCTGCACAAGCCAATCAGTTATGATATATTCTAAACTGTGGTAATATGGTAATCCCTGTCAGAATACGTTATTTTAAGTCTGCAAATGACAAACCCCCGATATCAGTCGTTTTATTATATTGTAGAAGGCAGTGCCCGACATCAGGTCTTTTAATATGGCCTAAGTTTTTATTATCACGTCTAAAATATTCTTAAAACTTATTGGTTTTATTTATTTATTTATTTATTTGACGGAGAACCCTTTTTACAAACAAGATTGATAAGAACAATGTAATTGGTAATAAACTTCACCTGCTCTAATAACAATAACAAGATATTTCAACTCAAAGATCACAACACACATATATATAAAACAATTTGAAACAACGGCAGTATGTGTTAGTAACAAACTGGCAATAATTTAACTAGGTCTGTTAAATCAACTCTCTACTGCCATCTCATCTAGAACAAACCAGTTAGTTTGAAGTATACAGCAATATTAATGTTAAGTTGATATTTTTCTTTGACCTATTGGAAACAAATGCACTAAATGTAACATGATATCACACAGCTCTAAAGAAACATTTGGTTGGCTATATTTAATTATTTTTAAAATCTTTAGTTAAGGATGTAAACATTTTAAATGCACAATGTATTGAGTGAACACATGCTGTATATATAGTGTCTCTGAGAAAGCAGAGATTAAGTCAAAAGAATATTTATTCTTCAAAAGTAGGCAATTTTATAATTTGAAATATTCCTAGAACACATTCCAATAATCTTCTTGTTAACCAAGGAGTGATTTTGTTAACCTCTCTAAATGTTCCACTTAATTCATTAAAGAAAACATGGCACCAACTTATCATCTCTTCTCAGTGCGGCTCGATGATGTGCACAAACATTTGAATAGGAATTGACAAACTTCACTTCTGACAAACAAATACTTCAGTACATCAGGGTATTAAATCTCCAATACAAAATGTCTTTATTTACTCAGCACAAATCATGTACATAAAAGTTAAAATCAAATATTGAATACAAATAATTACATGTTAATGATCGTAGATTTACTTACAAACTCATGAAAGGAACTATAAGGGTTATTTAACAGAAAGATTCCAATGTCTTTTTTAATTTATTCTGATCCGATTAATTTTTAATCGTAATAGGTTGTATTTTCCAAAACTTTGTATATATATATCATACATCATATTTATTCCATAAATGTTTCAAAACTTTTTAAATATTCTCTTACGGGATCAATAGTATAAGTATTTGAGAGACTTTAAAGATGTCTTAAAAGATTCTTAACCAAAGAATGTTTACTCTTAATGTAGGTTTTATTACAATATTCCTAACCTATGTAGTCTGAGTAAACTTTTTACTTTTAATAATTTTATATATTTGATTGTTCATGTATATCTTTATACCTTTTGGCAATAATATTCCTGATTATTTAATAAACTGTAGTAACAGTAGTCAGAGCCACAACATAATGACCAGAGGTAAGCAGCCTCTGTTTGAGACAGGTCCTGAACTGGTGGCTACACAAAAGTGTATAAATAACTCATTATGGATTGAGCGAATTTGTAGAAAACAAACTCAATGAGAGTCCACCAATTGGTTTGCTTACATTTTAGCCAAGTTTAGGCAAGTTGAGTGGTTTTTAACTAATCCTGGTTGTTTTCAGCAAAGTTGACAGCACATAAGCTAACTTACTACATGTGATTTCCACGGCCAACAAATAAAATTATGTGATAGTGCAAAATTTTTAGGTATAGATCTGGATATAAACTTTTCTTGGAAAAAATGTATTGAAAATATTATTAGAAGATTAAACTCGGCATGTTATCAAAATGCTAGTGTTACAAAATTCAATTAATTTGGAAACTAGAATAATAATTTACTACTCTTTCTTTTTTTTCAATAATTCAATATGGTATTGAATTTTGGGGATCATCTTCTGACTTTGATAAAGTTTTTAAGATCCAAAAATAAATTATGAGATTAATGACCTTTTCATCATTTAGAACTTCTTGCAAACCTCTGTTTAAAAAATTAAAAATCTTATCACTTCCAAATTTCTACATTCTGAAAACTCTACTAACGGTACAATCAAATTTTGAAAGCTTATCAAGTGATAACTTTGATCATAATTACAATAAAAGATTTAAAGCTAATTTTCAATATCCCATACATTGACTGTGTCTGGTAGAAAAAACTCCAATATACACGGCAAAAAAACTATACAATAAGTTACCTCAAAAATATAAACAATTAATCAATTCAAAAACATTTAAAAGCCAACTAACAGATTTTTTGTTGGAAAAAAACTATTATAGTGTTGATGAGTATTTGATGGATCCTGAATTTTAAAATTGTGTTTTAACATAGATTACATTAAATTTGTTACGCTGTCTTGACCTCTTATATGTATGTTTATTAAGTTTATATGTATATGTGAATTGTGATGTGCATATGTATGAATGTATATGTGTATGTATCATTATTACATTAATTTATGAGAATGTTACCTGTTTCTATAGCAATGCTATGTATAAACGTTGACTTAACAATAAAGACTGATTCTGATTCTGGAATTTGTAGGTTAACCCTTAACTGACATCATGTAATAAAGTAACACAACAAACATCATACGTCTGAGAGACACCATTATGTATTTTAGGCATAAATAATACACAAATGAACAAAAATCAAATTTAATTGCCTAATATACTAACAGAATACATTTTAAACGTGTTTCAAAATTATTTATCTCCATTAGTAAATTAAAACAGATTGTTTTAAATAGTTATCAAGTGAGACGTATTTTAGGCAAAACTTATAAATATTTGCTATATAAACGTATATGCATATTATCGAATATCGTTATTATTATATTTAAATGTAAATATTGATCATAGGATAACCATAAAGTGTAATAATCACATTAGCTATAAGGTTATAAGTACTTTTAAGGCATGAGTTTATTTCTCTTTGTTGAAACACTTTCCACAAATCTTTCTGGCACATTCTAGACAAATGGCTGCTCCGCACTGCTGGCAAGGGTATTTTGTTCTCCTTTTTAGTTGCGGGGGACAAGTGGAACATGTTTTTCGAACTTCAAAGAATTCTGGTACATCTCTAGGCTCATCTTCAATCTGCAGAATCCTCTTCATTGAAAGTGTCAGCTCACGCGGCAAATTTCTTACGGTTTCCATTCTGCGTACCATGTGAGGATGAGTCAAGCTGTTTGCTAAGCACTTCATGTACTCAAACCGACCCAATCTGCTAACATCTCTGTAGCTTTGGTGAAGAATATAGCTATTTACACCACATCCAACGTCAACAAGAGTAAAAAAAATCACTAAGGGCCAACGCCGGGTTCTTCGGCTTGTCGTGTAATTTGCACATTTTTGGTCTACTCCATCTACCCCACCCTTTGTCATGTTATAAAATGCGATTATTTCAGGCTTTCCTGAGCAATCGTCAGTAGCAGGTGCGTGGTGCATAGATGAAATCAAAATCACAGCTTTAGATTTTTTTGGGACATATGAGAGTAGGGTCATGTCTTCCGTAAAAGCATACAAGGATGAATTTACTACTCTTGATTTGTCAGGCTGAAATTGAGGTGGAATCTCAGCTTTGTTCTTTTTAAGAGTCCCAACATACGTGAGATCTCTTTTGAGGAGTTCCTTTACAATTTCTATAGAACTAAACCAATTGTCAGCTGTAATATTCCGACGTGACCCTTCAATTGGTTTTGCCAATTTTACGACTGCTTGAGATGGAATAAGCAGACTTTTTTCTTCCTCAGATAAAGACCTGCCATCACTTCCTTTCCCATCGTATATGTACCAATTATAAACATAATGGGTCCTAGCGTCAGTCAAGCATAAAATTTTGATACCATATCGAGCCGGTTTTTTCGGCATGTACATTTTGAAACCACAACCACCACGAAACGGAGCCAACATTTCATCAACACACATCATTGGACCTGGAGAGTAAACAAGCTGGGAATTTTCAATAAACATCTTGAATATTTTTGACACAGCTGCTGACGGATCGTTCTTTTTTCTTTCATCACGGTCATCAGACTTGTCAAACCGTAATGCCAACAGTAGAAATAAAAATCTATTCTTTGTCATTGTGCAACGAAATATATCACGGCCCGTTCCATCAGTTGCAAACAGACTGTCAATTGATTCGTTGCTGGACTTGAATATTGCGGTAAAAACGAATAGACCAATTAATGCTTTTAACTCCATCATATCCAAATCAGACAAATATGAAAGAGATTTGGAATAATTACGTCTGAGCGAAGAGATCTTTCTGTTTGTCCATAACAGAACCTCCTCCAATAAGCCTTGACTGAACAAAAGACCCCATACCTCCTCAACAGATGGTTTGCTCCCTAATTGTTTTGCTCTTTGTTTTAGTCCAGGAAGTTGAACTATAATATTATGTCTTCTAGTTCGTACATTGACTGGTGGACTTTCTTTTCTCCATTTGAAGGGTTCCCGTTTTCCTACTTTTTTTCCAAAGAAAAAATTTGTTTGTTGTGGTGATTGAGCAATATACTCATTTAAATTCTCCTCCTCAAAATTTGCATTGCCCTCACTGTCACCAGCTTCCTGTTCTAACTCAGATTCATGAGGGCTATCAGTTTGATAGTCCGGATCTCGATCGCTGTCATAAGGATCAGGTTCTGAGCTAGGATTGTCCAATACGTTAGATACCATATCTGCTAAATAGCTATTGAATTCTTCACTACTTAGAGTTACTTTACTCACAACTGGTTTTCCATGTGATGGGCCAGGAGTAGGTAAGTCTTCAGAGTTCATTTTTACGGTTGGAATAAGATGACGGGCAAAATTTACTAAAATATTAGGTTGGACACAATCACATAATACAGTCTAAAACAGGAAAATATTGTCACACAGTAACCAACATACGTCTGTGAGACGGGAGGTGGACGAAAATAGAGTCACTGAACAAACATCATACGTCTCTGTGATACGCAATAAACGGGCCGATAAGAAAACTATCTTAACCAAACAAAGGAATCCACTCGAATGGAAGGTAGATGGGCGGACAGCCCCCGAATATGAAGTGGAGGGGATATATGAAGATTTTTAGTTCTGCTTCCGTGTCCCAGACGTATGATGCCAGTTAAGGGTTAATACAATATTTTGCAACAAATTTAGTCAAGTTTCAATATTCGTTTCAACTGCTTTGACAGCTTGATATGTTGTAATGACCAACATTTAATAAGTTAACAGCAGTTAAAAAATCTTTGTGTCTCCACCGCAATAAAAGGGAAATACAACGTATTTTATATGTTTCTTAGCTCCTCGGCAAGAAATCTACCCCTCTAACTCCATTTGCTTTTCATATTTTAGTTGAAAATTTAGTCATAACTGCTTAATTACTGACATACATTTACATACATTAATATAAGTATAAAGGAGTAATGGTCTGAGATGCCATCTAATAAATGATGGGGTTCTTTTATTGATTGAGGGCTCTGTAAATTGTTTAGCATTAATAGCTGATCTGAGAGTGTGTGTGCAGGGATGCATGGGCGTGACGTGATCGAGCAGGTGGAGCGTGGTTACCGCATGCCCAAGCCCACTTCTCACTTCCTGCCGGACCCGATCTACCGGCTGATGCTGCAGTGCTGGGACGCTGACCCGGACAAGAGACCCACCTTCGAGTTCCTCAACCACTATTTCGAGGATTTCACAATCACCTCAGAGCTTCCTTACAAGGAGATCCTCGACTGATGCGACATCCTCGTCCTAGTTTAAACCTCCTCATGACAACAGTATTTTGCTGATTTTCATCAGGCTCGTTGATTTATCTTGAATCATGAAAGCTTTTCTATTCTTGTATTTTCCTGCTTTTATTGCTTTTTCCTATAGCAGCTATAATAATTATATAACGAACAAAGCACCATCATTCTTTCTATTCCAGAGTACTTTTCAAGCCAACAAAATTGTAAGATTCTTATTTTTAATGATTTTATTCTCATCTGCATGTGTGAGTGTGTCTATAAACCAATTTAAAAAATCATTTTGGGACTTATTTGTCCCTGGAATTTATATGAACATTCAAATTTATATAGATAATTTATTTTTGTACAGATTAACTTAAAACAATAATTTCAAGTTTTTTTAAAGGAAAATCTAGCAAAATACTGTCAATTGCTCAACTGGGGCACATGCCATGTTGATATTTATTTTACCTAACTAGTGAAAAGGCTGTTTTGATCAAAGGTATGTGATATAGAAGGCTGCAGCCGATTACGTTGTTGTGAAGTAAGCCCGACGTACTTAGTTATTACGTTCAGTACGTAAAAACAACAAAGACAAGGTGCTTGCGCAAACGGTGCTGTTTATTGTTTGATCTCAGTTGAACGTTCAAACAAAACGTCAGTTGTACTTTACCCATAATGCACTTGTGACTAATATATTATATTTGATGTACAGTACTATGTTTAATTTATGAGTTATCTTGTGTTCAATTGTTCCAGTTTGAGTTGCTAATAATCTAACTAACCCCCGTACATAAGCATGACATTTATTTAATTTTGTTACACTCTTAAGTAATAAATTAGTGACAAATACTTTGTAATGCCTCTAGGGAATTATAATAAATATTGTTTGTATGCATTTTATTATTTGCTAAATGCTACAATGTACTTAAGCATTCATCAGTTCCTTTTCAATTTTTACTAAACTAAAATTATGTTACCATGATAAAGTAATATATTTTTTATCAATCTTAAATTTGCCAGGTGCAAAATTAAAAGGGTAATTTTTACAAACCCAAGTGTTTATAAGTGTTCTTCACTTGTGAAGACATATGTACAAATAACTTAGTAGAAATATCAACTTTAGAAACAATTAATTTCTGCCTATCCGGGAAAGGATATTGAATAATAATACAATACCATCAATAATTTTAACAAGTTACAGAAAAAGGATTTAATCTGTCATGTTTCCTATAATAGTTACTTTACTGTCTTCATTAAATTCAATGAAACGATTTATATTTAATTAATTTAATGATCTGCTGAAAATAGATTATTAATATGTGAATTTCATATTTTGAATAAAGTGATATTAAATGTTATGTTAATATACCCAGATCCGCCAAAATAAATTGTTTCTCAATACTTTGTATTGTGTGAAATTACATTTTAAAATTACAATAATGTCATAGTATGGGAACATGTTAGTGCATTAATTTATTAGTTAATAACCACAAATCACAAATTTATGCAGGCCATAATCCACTTGTTTACTTTTTCATTTACCATCTGTATTTAGTTTGCATATATATATATATATATATATATATATAAACATTTCTTAACGATAGTATAAAACACAAATAAACATTTCTCTTGCCTGTGTTACGGGTTTTTCTACATTAATTTGTGAATATATTCCTGTTTTTATACTCAAATTATTTACAGACAAGAAAATAGTTAGCTTAACAAAAGTTTAGGTTATGTTATAATGCTTGTATTTATTTACATTTTAGCTTTGTAAGATAATATACGTAATAAGCTTAGTTGGGTTTGTTTAAATAAAGTCCAGTAATGCATTTTCCAGTTGTCACTATTTAGTGTTCAAAAAAATATATTTTTGTATTGATTTTAATGAATTTTGCTAAAAATTCTTTAAAAAGTTTCTTAGATTTCCATTTGTTTTTACCACTCTTGAAAACAAAACTGTATAAATTGGGCATTGCACTAAAGTTTTAATGTTTTTGCCAAAATATACTAGCTACTAAACATAAATTAACATGTAAATAGTCCTTTTTAGGTAAGGATCTGTGTTAAGTTAATCTTATATAGCGTTTTATGTTCACTACATCTAAATTATAGAACTGTAAACCTGGCAGTGTAGGTTCCTTATAAACGAGTAGAGCTGATTTATTCTTCTTTGTACTTATTTTTTTACAAGGTTAGTGTAATGAGAAAGTTAAGTTAAATTTTGATATTTCACCACTTATCGGTGATAAGCCAGTGTTGTTTCTAATGTGCCAATTATTTATTTTCTCCGATATATTTTGTGTAATTTATTTAAAACCGCAACAGTAGTGGATATTCTCGTGTATTTAATGAACTAACTGTGCTCGTCTCGTGCAGTGACCGTGCCTTCTTTAATTTCTTCTCCGTAAATTTTCTACTTGACACTCGTAAACAGAGGGGGCAGTATAAATAAGGAAAGTGTGGCATCATAATTGAATGTTAAACTTAATACATACAATAATCTGTGTCTGATGAAATTACTATGTCTTTTACTATTTTTTTCTTGTATGTATTGTTATGCATGTTACTTTATTTTATTTCAAAAATGTTATTGTTACTGAAATTCTGTTTGAAGTAGTTTATTTTTTTATTCTTTGTCATGAATGGATAACTAGAGTAACCTCTTGACAAAAAGTAATTTTATACTCTTACCAAATAGATAATAGTAAAAATCGTGAAACAATAATTGTTAACTAGTTACAAGCAGCTTCCAAACCAGAACCAGAACCAGACATACGGACGGCATGTGCTTGCTCAAAATTTAATGTGAACCTGTCGACACCTGTACTATGTTTTATATGTATCAACCTGCATTTATTTACCTACTTCTATTCTGTACTGTACAGGAAAGTTAGGTTAGGTGAAACAATAATATTTATTGTGTGGTTGTTTTTGTAACTTTACTGTGAATCACAAACCGTTCAGTATCATAATTAATGCATAATTTTGCCATCAACAAAATGTTCTATTTTATGTGATATATTTGTAATTATTTGTCAGATGATTAATTTGTAATTAAATTACTTGTGTGAAAATAAGATTTTAATGTTCTGATTTCTATCCTTTGCACATTATTTAATATTATTTTAGGAGCCGGTTATACTGGCAATTATCTTTATTTGAACCCTGTAAGAACAATGTTAACCCGTAGTGTCAAGAGCCGATAAGATAGACCCGTGGGTTTTCTGAAAAGTGCAGAGGGCTGACTAGATAGTTTTTTTAGACTAGTTATTATTCTGATACTAAATGACGACATAGCATTGTACTTAGTCTCATTTTACACATAATAAATCAAACGAGCATAGTTTATCTTTATTGATTTGATTTGTTACAGCTGTTAAAAACTATTGGCCAAATATGAGAGATAGCTTTTATGTGAGTGCAAATTTTCAATATTTTGCACTAATATTTAAGTAAAGTCATACTCAGTATTACAGATACTTACTTTTTGAAACTACTTACTGTTGCTACTTACATACGGAACAATAATAAAGTTGCATTCAAATGTATTAAGATAACAAAATTAAAATTTTTCTTTATCAACACTGAGTGACCTGCTACAGACAGTGGCATTGAGTAGTGTTAGTAATTTTTGTATCACTGAATAATGGCAAATTTCCGGAGTAATTCAGTTAACTAAACACACTAATCATTTAACTTTCTTGCATAAATGTAAAGTTGAAAATTTTTTACCTGTAGGGTTAACTTTAATAACTCCTATTCATAGGAGTCAGTAAAATTTTGTCTTTTGCATCTAAATTCTTACTTAAAGAAATAATTTCATATTATCATCATGCAATGAAAGAAGCCTCCTCCAACATAGTATTGAATGTAAAGAAATTGAATTAAAATCCCCAATCGGTACAGAATTCAACAACATTCTCGAAAGCATCCAAAATAGATGTAAAAAAGTTTCTAAAATAGATAAAAAAAGAAAATTTTACCAAATTAGGCCTAAAAAATGTGATTTGCCTAAAGATGACAAAGTGGACACAGATGCAAATAATAAAAATATAATAAACCACTCTTCAAAAATCCTCAATGAAGTGGAAATATGAGTTTTATTTAAGGATTTAAACTTTTATGTGGCACATAAATCGGTAAAGGCACTGGATTTTGGAATTGGAATTGAGTTGGCTGTTTCACAGTTATCTGGGGAGCAGGGTAACCGGTTTCGTTGTGTGGTCAGTCTTTTGCTCAGGGAAATTCCTCCCACAAAGCCCAATTTTAAAATAGAGGAGGAAAAGGCTACGTCAATCCTTGGGAAAGACGACTCAGTCAATATCTTACCAGCCGATAAAGGCAACGCTACTGTTGTACTTGACTCAGTAGCGTATAAAGAAAATATTACTGAAACTTTAAATACTGACAAATATACAGTTTTAAATAAAGATCCAACTGATTCCTTTGAATGTAAAGTAGCAAACAACTCATTTGTTACATGAGAAAGGGGCTAACAAAAAATTCACAAATTACACATCATTGTTAGTAAGAAGACCATCGTATTGGGATGAAGCCAGCATAATACACCAGGAACCTCATTTCTTTAAAAGGAAATTAATCGGGGCTTCATACATTAAATTGGTAGACCAATCGATCAGTCAACTATCACTCCAAATTAGGCTGCTCAGGTCGCCAATTCTGAAAAATTAACTAACAAGGAAACCTAAAGAATATCAAACAAATTAAATATTTGTAATAAACCAATGCAGAGTCAAAATATGGTTTTAAGAAATTCATCTAGAATGAACCAACAATAACTCCTGTTTCCTCCATTTTGCTGCCATCTTGTTTCTGCTGTGACAATCTCCATTTACTATTGCCCTCTGGTCAGTCGTAGGTGGTTGGTCAGCGAATGCAGACCTATTGTGACCTGTATTCTGTAGTTCAGTTTTAATAATTAGTGTTGTATTTTGTTTTATTATTAAGTGCATGTTTCAGAGTTAGTGGAGTCGTCACACAAGGTGGTTGTGCGATTTGCTGGACCATGAATATTATTGCTTCTCGGGATTATAACTTAACAATAGATGAAACTTTTGATTTGTTTTATAATACATTTTTAGTAATTGTTAGTCAGTGTTATCCAATGCAAGAGGTAAAAGATTAATAAAACTAAGAAGCAAAATATAAACTGGTAAACCCTATGGCTATAGAACATGAAAATAATTTTTGTGGTGTCATGGACATTTATAAAAGAACAAATAATGATAATTCACTCAACTTGCTGAGAACTCTTTGGAGGCACTATAGACTGGCTATTAAAGAAGCAAAGAGGCGGAGTAATGAAGATTACATAGAAAACTCAGCTAATAATGTAAAGCACTGTGGTCAGTCATTAACAAGACACCCGGGAAGGAAACCCTACGCACTCAGTCCAGTAATATTCTGCCTGATAATTTCAACACATACTGTATGACAGCTATTTAAGAGATGTGTAAAATCAATGTCTTAATAAGCTATTACTTCCATTCGAGGAATGTGTCTTGCCCTGCCAGTGTAGATTATGTTCGTAAAATTTTTTTATCCTTAAAACTTCACATTCTCTTTAGAAAGGCTAATCTTTATGTGTATGGTTAAACAGTATATCAATTACAGCTATTATCGGTTACTATATAATTGAGCCCATGACATTCTATTAATTGTTGTGTATTAGATATAATTATTATATATTATTTGATATATTAGATATAGAGTAAGAATAAGGTAAATATAAAGAGAGATATATGTCTGTTGCTTCTTGAATTTTACTGTGAAAGTGATAGTTTTTATTCAAGCGGTGGCCAAATAAATTAAATACAAATGATAGAGTGTGGCTAAACAAAATAATTAATTTATAGAGGAATGATATAAGAGAGGGAGAGAGAGAAAATGAGTGTGTGTGTGTGTGTGTGTGTGTGTGTGGGGGGGGGATGATTGTGTGTTAAAGAAATTATAAGCGTGAAAAAAATCTAGAAACATTTCTGAATAATATATTTTATATATAATAAGAATTGGTTGCAGAGAAAGATCTATATGTTTGCTATTCTGTGTCATTGGCATATCAGGTTTAATATGAATTGGGATTTTCTGAAAAAAATTAGAATGAAAATGTGAACTAAGAGAGATTTTATAAATAACTGATGAACTGTAAGGATTCATAATTCTTGAAATATAGTGTCAGTAGGGTAATGTAAATATTTGTGAAAAGCAAGTTTTAGCAATTGTTTCTGACATAAAAGCAGAGTGTTTAGAGTTGTTTTACTAGCTCTCCCGTGCACTTCTAACCAGTATAAAAAAATTAAACTGTCATCTGCAAATAAAAAGTTTGTAGTTTAAATTTATTTTCAGAAAGTTATCGATTTGAATTAAGAATAAAATTGGTCCGAAGATACTTTCTTGAATAACTCCACAATGTACTGAAAGTGGAGTTATTCAACCTAGCCAACCCGCAGACAGAAAGAAATTAAAATCTATCACTGAGGTAGCTTGAGAACCAAGCAAGATGCTTCCTCGAACTCCAATAGCTCCCAATTTGTCTATTAGTTGATCTCTTTTTACTGAGCCAAATGCTTTCTTGAGATCAAGAAAAACAAGCAGAGAGTATAATAACTTGGCATTTTGGGGAAATTCATTAAAGTAAAAAAATGTGTTCATATTGCAAAAACGAATTATAAGCATTATGTTTAAGCTCCGAACCCGACAGTCATGTAAACCATTTTTGATAAATAAGAAAATTTTGACTCTCCCACCTCTATACATTTTAGAAGTTTTCAGTTTTTACAAATCTAATAGTGAACAGTTCCATAAAAATAAGTATTTCACCCTTACAATACAAGGAATCAGATACTACACTATCCTGTTCTTCGGTTAAAACTCTGGCGTGTATTATTCTGCATTAAAACTGTACAATAAATTGCCAGAATCTTAAAAAAATTAATATTAATTCAAACATTTAAAAATTCCTTAAAATGCTACCTCATAAACCGGGCATATTACTCTGTTGAAGAGTACTTAAATACTTAATTTGCCTATTTATATTTCTTATTTGCCTTAAGTAAACTTTTTGAGCAAAAGTGTAATTTGTACTTTTTATTTCTCATTCTTTTTATTTGTTTTTTTGACTGTGACAATTCACATGTTTATTTTAGCTCTGCTAAAGAATGTAAACACGATGTGAAACTTTTATTGAATAAATGAACTTAGCCAACTAAGCAAATAATATATAGTAAGATTAACCAGTGTGTCCGAAAAAAACATTGGAACAGGTGTCCGGTGTGCAGTAAACTGAAACTACAATTATATTTAACTTTGGAATGTCTATTGCAGTCACCTTAAACAATTTTTCTGGACAAAAAAAAGTTTAAGCCCAGAACATCTAAATTAAAGGGAAGATCTTGCTGCTGCCAAGCTAGCTAAATATGTCAATATTTAGTTATTGCATTATTGTATTGACAACAAATTATTTAATTGTTCAGATTTGAATTTTCAAAATATTTATAAATTACTAAATAAAAGCTTTTGACTCTATTATTCATTAAGGCAGCCATGTTTTTCTAGATAAAGATAAAGATTTATTGGTGAAACTTGGTTAAGAATCACAACATTTAAGAAAATATCTTGTATATTTAGTCATTACTATACATAATCATGTAGACACCACACTAGCCACTTACACATCTACTTACAGGAATAAATTACTGTCAATAATTTACAAAATTAACATGATAGCTGTAAATTATATTTACAAAGTTTGTACAATAATTAAATATCTACATATTTACAAAAAAAGAACAGTATTGATTTTATGCAATTGGAGAGAACATGACAACACTGACAAAAATAAAAAAATACCTGACTTTTATAATTAATTTCCATTTGACATTAATAGTACCATATTTATTTTTACTAAATTGTTCTGTTTAGTATTACACAAAACACTGTTCTACAGTAACTTAAAAATAATTAACAAAATTAAAAACTTATGAACAATGCTAACAAATAAATAGTATTATATGTAACAAGCTTAAGCCCAAAATTGATACTCGGTTCCAGACACAACCAACATTACCTATACAGAACTTAAAACTGTATACACAAAAATAATATGACAGCAATATAGATAAGATTATTATTCCTAAAGTAATTTTTAAGAACACTTAAATTGTCACCAAATTACATTAAGTATCAAAACCCGTCTCAAAAATAGTACACAATAGTACACAAAACTAAAGTCTTAACCTAACAGTCTAGTGCTTTGGTTGATTTCAATTTGTACAAGAGAAAAATATAACATAACTAGTCACAACTATTAATTTAAGATAACTTAGGTAACTTTATTATTGTTGACGAAACCTTCACAGTGGCGTAACCACGAGGGGGACCGAACATAAATATAAAAAACCTGTTCATATCAATCCAACTTGTTTTTGAATACAGCAATTCAAAAACTTTACTTTATTTTACTTTCAATTAAGCCTTAACTAATTAAAATTAAAATTTATTCCGTATCTACCTTAAGGTGTGTTCTTTATTAAGATTCACCCCTCTCCCCCTCCCCGCCAAAAGCCGTCTTAGTTACATCACTATGCCTATTATTATTAATTTAGTTTGGCACATCGGATGCTGACCGAGTGTTATTACTCTAGGTCAAGATACGTCATGAGTTGAAATATAATGCCTTTTTATTTGAACATTATGAAACAAAGAGTAAGCAGACATTCATTGTTTACACACACTTTGTTCAGTAAAAAATAACAAATTAAAGCTTAACAACAAAAACCCTTAAACCACTCAGTTACCAAGTTTTAATAAAACAATCAAGATGCAATCTCATCTACAACATACACAATTAATAGTAACCATTATATCAAATTAATAACTATAGAGTTCCTTTCTAAAATCTGTATTTATAAATCTTGGTGGAGAATTTCACAATAAATGCTAATTATTATCTTGTTGAGACACAGAACATGCGAGAACAGGCCGGCCAAACTAACAGAAACCAGGCAATAAAATATATATATATATCCTCGCAGGATTCCTGCAGTTATTCTTTAATGGTGTGAATTATCGCACATAGTATGAGAGAATTTCCCTCTCAATGTGAGTCTACAACATCAAGTAACAATCGTTAAAAATTAATTTTGGAAATTTGATCAGGCTACATTTATGTACTTTCTTTTCTACCTACAAATATTTTGTAAAAGTTATTGTTAATAGCGATTGATAAAATATTATTTGAAAAAGATTAGGCATACATTAATTTGTGGTGGTTAACTTTTTAAATTCAATAAAAATGTGAATTATAAATAGCAACTGGTCAGAAACCATTCAGTTGCAGGACTACTATACAACTTGACTTGTCATGGAGGTTTCAATGTCATTTTTTTTCTCGGAAGATGGATACTCTGGTATGTCTTGTTTCACAAAATAATGGTTTGGTACATGTCCAAGAGCAATTTCCTATACCTACACATAAACTTACTTTCAACTTTTCAACTGATTTTATGTTCACATAAAACTTTCACTAAACAACTGCTAAGGGAATGTGTCGTATTATTTTGTTCAACCTTAAATCTATCCAAAGTATACAAAGAGAACAGAATACCTGGAAGTATTCTAGATATTATTACTTCCAGCATTAAAAACTTACTAGACTACATTTATACTGCACATTTCCAACTGCAACTTTTCAAGGACTATTGGTTTTATTTAATATTAATTCTTCTATTTAATGTATAATAAGTTACATGATTACGGTGCTTCTTTCTCGACCCATTACAAATCTAACTATTGTTTCAAGTGGTATTCACGTATTGAATTTAACCTGAAAAAGTTTATCAAAATAAATCTAAATTACCAAACAAAACTGTATAAAAAAGTCAAAATGAAACCAAAGAATTTTGTTGCTTTATTTTAGTTTATTCAGTTTTCGGTACATTTATAAAATATTAGTCCCGTTAACATAAATTCGGGACAACATACCTAAGTGCATTTTACTTTTGCACTTAAAAGCTAACATAACATTTCAAGCTTTCTATTAGGAGTTTAAATAAAATTCTATTGTTCCTACAGTAATTTTTCTTTTCTTTTTTTATAATCACTTACGGATCCATAAAGAAATATATTTTTATAAGAAAAAATACTTGTCACAAGATTATGTATTTTGAAAGTCTTCTAAAAAAAAATTATTCTTTCAGATACCCCAGTTCATTATCCTTCCAAATTACTAAAAGTATTTTTGACACTTTAAAATAGATTGTTAATATTGAACTGCCGATACAACATTCACATTGTATTAAAATAAAATGTTCTTTTCTGGAAATGTACAGAATAAACATTTTTTACCATCTTGGTTTTTATATACTGTACTGGAGTTCGTTAGAGCTACCTCAACGTTATGTTCTAGTCTACTAAAAGACATTGGTAAATGTTGTACACGGGTTTCGTTTAACCTAATCTAACCTAACCTACAGTAATCTGCACATCAACGTCACTATCTAGGAACAAATTATATAAGGAACATATCTTCACTGTAATTAATATAACATTGTCCTGGTTACCCTGGACCATCACACCTGAGTCATGTCATGTTCAAGAGTCTTGAGTAGAGCACAAGTTCATTCATTTCAAGGACGGACTATTAATTTTTTCTTACTCAATTGTAACGATTTGATTTCTAAACATTATATCACTATATTTATGTTTGAATTATTTAACATCTTTACCGCCATATAAATATCCAACATGGCTTATTATCTGAAGTTTTATGCGAACATTGTTTACATTATTTTTAACTTGATTCTTGTGAATATTTTTTTTAAGTAAGAAACATAAGTTCGTAAAAAATGTATGAAGAAAACATTATAATTACAAGCTTTACATGAAAGTGCATGTCGTAGATATTGTATTAACAGTAGGCTATCTGTAGAGATGACAGAAGCCAGTAACGTTTTATTTAGAGATCTGTATATTCTCATGGTCTCTTTTATAATGTATATAATAAATACAGTAAAACCTCGATTATTGGAAATAATGGGAGCTAAACATGTGTTGCGTAACAAAAGTTTCTGATAGTACGAGGTTATGTTAATACAAAGAATTTATGGGAAATATACAATAATTTTTTTAGTAAACAAATATTTTGTTTTTTTTATTTGAACATAAAATTGAATAGAGCATGTGTATTATATTTTACTACACATATTATACTCAATACAATGTAGCGAAAAATATAAAAATTAATTTTTAGGTAGTTATTTTACAATAATTATTTTTCTAAACCCTTGCATTTAGAGGTAAAAATATTTTCAGCCACATTACTATGTTTTGTTTCATTTCAGAAAATTTGGTTGATTTTTATGGCTTTTCATATGTTATTATCGAAAAAATCTAAGAAATTATTAGAAAGACTACAATTGGTTCAAACTAACTTTTTTCGAACAGTAAAATTTCTTAATAAAATATGCCTCATATTTAATACCACTAGTGAATTACAACACATATTCCAATAATTAATTTAATTTTGTGAGGCCTTTCAGAATTAAGGATTCCATCATCAAACAACTTCATATTTTGTGTTGTTAATTCACTAGTGGTATTAAATTAAAATATTTTCAATGCTCCAAGAATCTTCATGTCTCATATTCTTCAGCTTATTGCTAAAAGAAATGACAATCTGATGTATAGGTGTTGTCCAACATCTTCTACTTTTCCAACCATTTCACATTTACAAAATATGATTGTCACTTTGGAAAATGGCTGCGGCAATTAATTGGTTAATATAATATTAAAATAACACTTAAAAAAGATAACAGCAAAAAGTAATGTGTTTTATATATTAAAAAAAGCCATTTTTTTCTAAAATGACAAAGTCTGCCTGTAACTAAAGTATGTATATCTGTAACAACTGGAATGATCAAAGAAATTTTGTGATTTAAAAAAATTAAGTTTCCTCACACTTTAAACTGAAGTTTTATAACTTATTGCTCAGCTCTATACAACAAATACCATTTTCCGAATAAAAATTGCTTTGACACAGCAATATTCAGACACATCACCCTGATGATGACATATTGTCATGTAAAAGAATGAACAGTTTGAGGACTGTTATCAAAAGATTAAATCTGCATGTGATGGTCAAAGGGTTAAACAATATTTCCTTAATAACAAGTTTATCATTTATTATACACTAAATCTCTATATAATGAACCAGCTTATAACGATCTCCTGCTTTGTCGGCTCGCATAAGTGGAAAATTTACGATTTTCTACCGTTTATTGTTCCATAAACTCATTGTTTTCTTCTGTCTGGGAGCTAAAATTTGCAGCACAAACCAACGTTATAAATAGGCATTGTATGAGTGAGAAAATGTTCAAACATTAAAATAGCCTGATTTCGTTCAATAAAACTGTAAATAAATGTTACAGGCGAGACACATTATAAGCAGGTTCCACTGTATTCCTTGAATTTCGTTTCAATATCAAGGAGTTTCTGCCAACATTTTGCTGGGTTATTTTTAAATATTTGGATTCTTTATTGTTGAAATATTTATTTTCATTTGTCAATCCATAAAATTTTAACGATGGTAGAACACTATTAATATTCATGGTTTGCCAAGTTTCCGTACACTACAACAGTTTTAACTAGAAACAGGCCACTAACAGTAAAATATAGTTGACTGTCAATGAAATATTCCTAATGTTTTAATTTTATACTTGTAAAGAATTTAGCGAGAAAAGCCATCACTACTCTACACTGTACTATCTCTTTCCACGAAAAGGTCAGGATGAACTTACAAAATGCGACTTTACGTAAAATTTAACAACTAACGAAATTGATTAGTAGTTAGCTAAAATGTGGTAATCAAACAAATAGTTGACACGTTTTAAAATTGTTCAAAACAAATGTTAGATCAACTTGTTTCTCATGACTGTCAAACGTAAGCTCAGTTATGGCATCACTTCAGTAGTAACACTGACAGAATCATTAATGACTACTTTCAAACATAAATCATCATCACAGTGAAACTTTAACGTGAAGCCAACAGCTTTGTAGTCAGTAAATATTCACAGCGCTTCAATGCTCCTCGAGTACAGCATTCATTTCCAATGCCTGTGAATTTTCCCAAGGCATTTCCGTACCGCTGGTGGAACTCCCAACATTCAGATTGACCTTCCGTCTCCCACAACACGACCGGCTGTAATGGAGTGTACAACAGAATCTCCAGACCATCGAGATCAATCCAAAGTTTGAAGTGGATTCGAACGGATGTAACCCAGATGTTCTGGAGTAAGAGTACTCCCACGTGGCCCAGTAAACAAAGAAAAGACAACAGATCTACGAGGCAGTGGTGAAGTACACTCAGCTGGGAGTGTGCTGATACAACGGCTGCTGATACTGTACCAGCATGATCTGGGGGGCTGACAGGTTGGGGTGGGAGGGTAAGGGGGGTTCCTCGGCCTCCGTGGGGTGATCGGCTTCGTACTTGACACGCTTGAAGCGCCCGTACAGCGATGAGTACGGAAGGTTGTAGTGTATCGCAGCTTGATTGATGCTCATCTGACCCAGTCTGCAACACACACGATAACAGCTGTATTAGCTATCTACTCTCTACTACTACAACTGAAGTGAAGCTACCCACTGCTTAGAGACAACTTTATGACTTAAAACATAATGAATACCTTTTTAAACTTCTAACACATTTTGACTAAAACTCAATACCTTAACTTATTTATGATTCCATCTAAGTTTAAAAATAATTAATGCACAGTACGTTATATATAAAAAATATATATATATATATATTTATATAATATATATATATTATATGAACCAAGACTTCATATATTATATGAAGTCTTAGTAGATTAATTTCATTGTATTAATCATATTTTTATATTGTCTTAGCTCTGAGAGAAACTAAGATTAAAGACCATTTTTCTACAAAGCATTTATAACTCAATAACCAACTTAGTTGTAACGCGGCATTTTTTTTGCTATTTTGCAAACAAATTGTTAATTATGAAAGATTTTTTATTGCCTAAATCTTCACTGTTGCATTTATTTTTGTTATGTATGAAATGCAGTTGGAAACATCTAAAATATAATAGTTCATATGATTATATATATTACATTTAAAAGACATAAACAGGGAAATGGGAAAGTTTAATTTTCATAGTAAAAAATAACTGAATATGAAAAATTTAATTATTTGTTATCTTATTAATCTATGTAAGTTTGAGATTTTCTTTTCTAATTCAGAAATACAATACAGCATTTTGTATTACTCCAAAAATATAATTAACAGAAAGTACCATGTATCGCACATATTTGTGTACTTACTAACAATTTTTTTACTCCTATAAAAAGCACCTAACAGTTTTTAAATTTACAAAAATGTACATCATAAAGTTTCAAGACAAGAATATACAGTTTTTTAGAAACATTTAAAATTACTTTTAAAATATTGTATGAAATAAGGAACAGGGAAACTTTTCCAAAGGTTGACTTTTAGCTCTAAAGAAGCTGTAAAATATTTGATAAAAATATTAAATTTACACACAGGCACAGTAATGGTAACACTAGACATAAAATGGAGTCCCACTGCATTGTAACATTAAAAATATCAATTGTTGACGTTTCAAAAAAGTTTCATTGGATTTGTTGCATTTAACCTCCTTTCCTTAAGAACAATAGCTTAAAATTTACAGATCCTAAAGAAGATTAAATAGATTGATTTTAGACTGCTCATCATAGTTGTCATGGACGAGGATAGACCTGACGACTATATAACTGACCTGACAGCCTCCAGTGCCTCTGTCATCGCATCCTCGGACCAGGGAGTGGGGTTGCTCCTACTGAGCTCTATACCCTCCCGCTTACACCTCCCGTACAGTGTGCCGGACGGGATACCGAAGTCAGCAGCGGCACGCTGTACCGTGGTCTGACCGGACCGTATGGCCTCCAGCGCTCTCTCCAGGTCTTCTGGACTCCAGGTAGTGGGGGCTGCGTTGAACGGAGCCGCTAGTCTGATACCTTCCCGCCTGGCGATCTTGTACAGTGTGCTGCTCGGGATACCTGTGGAGTAGAGAACGGAGTGAACACGACACACAACTAGAATATAACCAATACAGAAGTTATAGACGAGGTAGTGGATCAACGTACCGTACGCTTTGCTGGCTTTATTGGCAGATATCGATCCGTTTCTGAGTGCTTCTAGCGCAACATTGAGCACATCCTCGGTCCACGACTTGGCCGGCCCGTCCTTCTTCGGGGTGTCGATCCCCAAACGATGAGCTCTCTGCCACAGCGTTGTAGACGGAATGCCGTACGTTATAGAAGCCTGGGGGAAGCAACAATCACTGTCAATTACTGAGCCAATAAACCCTAGTTTAGTAATAGAAAACAATAGAAGGCAAGTTTCAATAGTGAATTTGTTTTTATTTTGGTGTAGCGATACCATTCAATTAACTGGTAAACGTGTTTGTGTGTGCGTGTGTGTGAGTGGAGGCTCCTTTTGTGTTTACTGCCTGCCACATGAGAGAGTTGTGTTTACACATTATGATCACAACTCTCGAAAACAACCATGTGTCCAAAACAACATGTAACAAAATTACTACTTTTAGACAATGTGTTGCAACATTCACCTTGGTGAGACTCATGGAATGTGAGCGTAGAGCATCTAGAGCAGCATCCATATCCTCCTGAGTCCAAGTCTTGCTGGCAGCTGCTTCTCTCTTCACTCCTTCTGACACTTCTGTGGAGATGAACAAATGTTAGGAATCATCGATACCTCTAACTTTTCATATTCTAAGTCCTTAAACAAACAGGTCCTCTATTATAAAAATAGGAGTAAAGTCTCACACTCTTCTTCTTCCAAAATTGTCATATTGTCATTCCTATTCTCCATACTTTGCGGTATATCCACCAAAAACAACTTAAAAAATTGTATTGCGGTTTAAGAAATGTTCAGTGTTGGTATAAATAATAACATAGGATTTCACAACATTCAAGGTGAGTGTGTAATCAAAGATAATCACAAAATTGACATATCGGAGGTCATATTATTACTCACAATAAAAAAGTACAAACAACTATACACTTTCAGAAATTTCAACAATTCCAAAGGTGTGAGAATACACTGAGTTGTTTAAATATTCAATGACATCTATTGAGGGTGTATTGGAATCTGTCTATATGTGTCATCCCCTAAATCCCTGTAGTTCAGACTCCATGTAAAAGTGTACAACTCTCTTGGTTGTTGTATGTTATCGGCTTTATCGATTTATCAGAGACAAGGCGAGATCGGCAAGGACGCAGCAAGATGCGAAGAGTGCGCCCGAACCTTCCAGCAGTGGCAACACAGCTGGGAGCACGAAACCCGAGGACGGCTAGTGCAGCATGCGACTCATCGAGCAGGTTCAACCATGGGTCGAAAGGCGGAATGACGAGGTGGACTACTACCTCACGCAGTTCCTGACAGGCCACGGCTATTTCAAGTCGTACCTGAACCAGATGGGCAAGACTAGTTCACCGGATTGCATCTACTGCCCGGGCGTTCCCGACGACGCGGAACACGCCTTCTTCCACTGTCCGCATTGGGAAAGGCCCCACCTGGAGGCCACAAGAAAACTCTGTGTTTTTTCAGTGGACACGGTCTGCGAAAAGATTATGGAGGATGAGGGGAACTGGGATTGTTTGTCACAGTTCGTACGGGACATCCTCCTGGAAAAGAAACCAGATCTGGACCGCAAAGTGGCTGGATAAAAGGAGCTAGACCCACGGGCTTAAGCCAAATTTAGGCCTAGTCTGACGTAATGTGATAAACAATTCCAGGTTAGAATCCTAAAAGTGTAGAGGAGGTTATTTAGTGGGTAAACCCATTTTTAGGGGAGTCCTACACTACAGGCTGGCCACCTGCGTGCGTAATTGCATTTTTCCTGCCTTTCCCTAAATAAAAAAATCATTATGAACATTAGTATTGCCATGTTTTAACTTAATGCACAATTAAATGTCTTACCAGGCTTTCTTTCATTATTCCTTTGCCATATAAATCACCAAGATGGCAATAAATTTCAACCAGTTCTTGCCAACACAAACCTTATGACAGAAAGCACAAGTGGATGGTAGTTAGTCACTTGAAATGTTTAAAATGACACTAAATACCTTGACACTAGTTACCTTGATGCCCTGTTGCCGAAGAAGGTATCAGGCCCAACAGTTCTGGGGTGATCATCATAGTGTGCATCGTGTGTTCTGTCGTCTCCTCCCCACTGGCTTGGCTCAGGTGTCCATTCTCCTGCTGTTAGAACAAGCTTGGGTCATACCACATGAACATATAAACATCTTCAACATCTTCAAACTAATGTGCAACAGAATAAAAACCTTCAATTTTCCAAAGCCCTGTAGCCGGCACAATTTTTTAAACTGTAAGGCAGTTAATTGTAATTTTGTGTCTGTTTAAAAACTTGCATATTGTTTTTAGATCAGCATACAGTAGTTTTTTTTCAAACCCTTTAGAAACCTTATTGAATCTGTCCTCATGGGACACTGGCCTGTGCAAGGATCGTATCAACAGGAGTAAGGGGGAGACTCGATATAGTACAAAGCCGATGGTGCTGATAAAAATGTTGTGGTCACAGACAAGATTTAAACATTATAAATAAACAAAAACCTCAGGGGGACCTTAATTGTACTAAAATCCACCCCTCCCCATCTTAACATTTGAACAGTTGAGAATTTACATATCTCCTTTAAGGCTGTGTAATAATACCACATGAGGGCATTTTTGATTGATTTGAAAATTATGCTTTTCTCCACAAACAGGAAGTGGGGATAACTCAAAAATTTTAAATGGGATAAATATTTTAATAACAAATGCTTGTGATGAGACAAAACCAACAACACTACAAAAACTTATTTCTGAACCCTCCATTAAATTATTAAATTTTACTTCATATATTTATTTTATACGAATTACTTGAATTTCATACTTTTTTATTATTATTATTAATTATTTAATTTGAACAAAGGCAAAATTTGAACGTCAACTATCAGGGCTATCCAGAAAGATTGTTTTGTTCTGTAGCCGCTAGGGGCGGGACTATCGCGGCCATTTTGATGTCTGGGCATTTCTCCGTTCAGTGGCTATCCAGCTGTGCTAGTGAGAGGTTACTGTCCCTCCTTATTGTTTTACAGTAGCAGTTTAAAATGTGTGATGCAATTTAAAATCCTACAAGTGTGTTAAGTGGTCAGTAATACTGTTTTTATTGGCTAAACACAATAAAGATTTATCGCCAACTCTGTGAAGCTTAAGGGAACTATGTGATTACTGAAGGTGAAGTGCGTTAGTGGTGCATAAGGTTTAAAAGTGTGCAGCCAAGCATTGTGACCGATGATATTGATTCTAAATTCGATGAGAAGATTAAAGATTTTTTAGTTTTTGCACGACAACACCCGACCAAATCGGAATCGAGAAGTCCGATCTGCTTTTAAGTGGGAGATGTTTCCACATCCGGCTACAGTCCGGATTTTGTAACCGGCGACTACCACCTGTTTCCAGCAATAAAGACCTAGCTTTAATGATGACTTACAGTGACGATGTGGAATTAAAGGAGGATGTGTACCTTGAAGTCTTAGGCGTCCAAATTGTATTACGATGGAAGTTCAAAACTAGTTTACTGCTATGATATGAGCATAAATTTGTATGGTGGCCTTGTTGAAAAATAGTATTTTAATGTCACTTGCAAATGTATGCAATACACTTTTTTTCTTGTACTTAGTTTTATGTTTATATCAAAATGTAATCTACTTTCTCGATAGCCCTCGTATAAGCTATGGTGAAACAGACAACTCAAGTGACCTCTAATTTATACCATTCTTCTTCTTTTATCACGACTTACAATTACATGTTACATGATGAAAGTACTTTTAAAAACCTTTTACTTGCCACTACTCGTACTAACACACATTTTTAAGGGGAGAAGTAAAATATTTAAAATAATTGGGTATGCTCTCTACTGGTTGAGAAAGATACAATGCAATAAAAAACGTCTAATCGTGTGAAAATAATGTGCAACATCCCTCGAGATACCCAATTTAAGCTTAAATCACGCGAGTGCTCGTAAAGGATATCTTTAACTCTAGTACCATATTTATGATAACTTAATCTAAACCTACTTATAATGCATAATTACAAGAAGTATATAGAGACAGAGAGGCCTACTTCTCGCCGTCATAATTTTCTTTTGCATTGCGGTGCAGAAAACAAGCACAGATCGTCAAAATGACAGTTAATTTTCACAGTACACCAAATAGTCTGTTTTTTATAATAATGTATTTTTATAGGTCATCGGCAAGAAAAATTTTTCCAAAAATAGCAGGTGCTGGATAATACCACAGTACCGTTTAAAAAAAAGTATATTTATTTATGATTTTAAGAGCTTTAATCAAAGATTGATTCTTAAATAAATGATAAAACTTTAGTTCATCATCAGAACCAAATAATCAAAGCTGTGTTAATCAATGTGACATGATGAAATGTTACTGCATTTTTTTCCACTTAATTTTTCAGCTATGTGCATTTTTAATTAGTACAAAAAGGGCTATTTAATAACTCTGTCAAAATAACAATAAAGGTTGAGTTTAACATTCGCAGTGCACAAGGGGAATAGCATGCTGAATGTATTTGTAATTACGAGCTACACTGAGAAACCAAACACGACATACCCTGTCAGTACTGATGTGATTAACATTCGCAGTGCACAAGGGGAAGAGCATGCTGAATGTATTAGTAATTACGAGCTACACTGAGAAACCAAACACAACATACCCTGTCAGTACTGATGTGTTTAACATTCGCAGTGCACAAGGGGAAGAGCATGCTGAATGTATTAGTAATTAAGAGCTACACTGAGAAACCAAACACGACATACCCTTTCAGTACTGATGTGTTTAACATTCGCAGTGCACAAGGGGAAGAGCATGCTGAATGTATTAGTAATTACGAGCTACACTGAGAAACCAAACACAACAAACCCTGTCAGTACTGATGTGTTTAACATTCGCAGTGCACAAGGGGAAGGGCATGCTGAATGTATTAGTAATTAAGAGCTACACTGAGAAACCAAACACGACATACCCTTTCAGTACTGATGTGTTTAACATTCGCAGTGCACAAGGGGAATAGCATGCTGAGTGTCTTAGTAATTACGAGCTACACTGAGAAACCAAACACGACATACCCTGTCAGTACTGATGTGTTTAACATTCGCAATTGCACAAGGGGAATAGCATGCTGAATGTATTTGTAATTACGAGCTACACTGAGAAACCAAACACGACATACCCTGTCAGTACTGATGTGTTTAACATTCACAGTGCACAAGGGGAATGGCATGCTGAATGTATTAGTAATTACGAGCTACACTGAGAAACCAAACACGACATACCCTGTCAGTACTGATGTGTTTAACATTCGCAGTGCACAAGGGGAATAGCATGCTGAATGTATTAGTAATTACGAGCTACACTGAGAAACCAAACACGACATACCCTGTCAGTACTGATGTGTTTAACATTCACAGTGCACAAGGGGAATAGCATGCTGAATGTATTAGTAATTACGAGCTACACTGAGAAACCAAACACGACATACCCTGTCAGTACTGATGTGTTTAACATTCACAGTGCACAAGGGGAATAGCATGCTGAATGTATTAGTAATTACGAGCTACACTGAGAAACCAAACACGACATACCCTGTCAGTACTGATGTGTTTAACATTCGCAGTGCACAAGGAGAATGGCATGCTGAATGTATTAGTAATTACGAGCTACACTGAGAAACCAAACACGACATACCCTGTCAGTACTGATGTGTTTAACATTCGCAGTGCACAAGGGGAATAGCAAGCTGAATGTATTAGTAATTACGAGCTACACTGAGAAACCAAACACGACATACCCTGTCAGTACTGATGTGTTTAACATTCACAGTGCACAAGGGGAATAGCATGCTGAATGTATTTGTAATTACGAGCTACACTGAGAAACCAAACACGACATACCCTGTCAGTACTGATGTGTTTAACATTCGCAGTGCACAAGGGGAATGGCATGCTGAATGTATTAGTAATTACGAGCTACACTGAGAAACCAAACACGACATACCCTGTCAGTACTGATGTGTTTAACATTCGCAGTGCACAAGGGGAATGGCATGCTGAATGTATTAGTAATTACGAGCTACACTGAGAAACCAAACACGACATACCCTGTCAGTACTGATGTGTTTAACATTCACAGTGCACAAGGGGAATGGCATGCTGAATGTATTAGTAATTACGAGCTACACTGAGAAACCAAACACGACATACCCTGTCAGTACTGATGTGTTTAACATTCACAGTGCACAAGGAGAATGGCATGCTGAATGTATTTGTAATTACGAGCTACACTGAGAAACCAAACACGACATACCCTGTCAGGACTGATGTGTTTAACATTCGCAGTGTCATGCTGAATGTATTAGTAAATTACGAGCTACACTAGGTGCACCAGGGGAAGTGCATGCTATGCTGAATGTAATAGTAATTACGAGCTACACTGAGAAACCAAACACGACATACCCTGTCAGGACTGATGTGTTTAACATTCGCAGTGCACAAGGGGAATGGCATGCTGAATGTAATAGTAATTACGAGCTACACTGAGAAACCAAACACGACATACCCTGTCAGTACTGATGTGTTTAACATTCGCAGTGCACAAGGGGAATAGCATGCTGAATGTATTAGTAATTACGAGCTACACTGAGAAACCAAACACGACATACCCTGTCAGGACTGATGTGTTTAACATTCACAGTGCACAAGGGGAATAGCATGTTGAATGTATTAGTAATTACGAGCTACACTGAGAAACCAAACACAACATACCCTGTCAGGACTGATGTGTTTAACATTCACAGTGCACAAGGGGAATAACATGCTGAATGTATTAGTAATTACGAGCTACACTGAGAAACCAAACACGACATACCCTGTCAGGACTGATGTGTTTAACATTCACAGTGCACAAGGGGAATAACATGCTGAATGTATTAGTAATTACGAGCTACACTGAGAAACCAAACACGACATACCCTGTCAGTACTGATGTGTTTAACATTCGCAGTGCACAAGGGGAATAGCATGCTGAATGTATTTGTAATTACGAGCTACACTGAGAAACCAAACACAACATACCCTGTCAGTACTGATGTGTTTAACATTCGCAGTGCACAAGGGGAATGGTATGCTGAATGTATTAGTAATTACGAGCTACACTGAGAAACCAAACACGACATACCCTGTCAGTACTGATGTGTTTAACATTCACAGTGCACAAGGGGAATGGCATGCTGAATGTATTAGTAATTACGAGCTACACTGAGAAACCAAACACGACATACCCTGTCAGTACTGATGTGTTTAACATTCACAGTGCACAAGGGGAATGGCATGCTGAATGTATTTGTAATTACGAGCTACACTGAGAAACCAAACACGACATACCCTGTCAGTACTGATGTGTTTAACATTCGCAGTGCACAAGGGGAATGGCATGCTGAATGTATTTGTAATTACGAGCTACACTGAGAAACCAAACACGACATACCCTGTCAGTACTGATGTGTTTAACATTCGCAGTGCACAAGGGGAATGGCATGCTGAATGTATTTGTAATTACGAGCTACACTGAGAAACCAAACACGACATACCCTGTCAGTACTGATGTGTTTAACATTCGCAGTGCACAAGGGGAATGGCATGCTGAATGTATTAGTAATTACGAGCTACACTGAGAAACCAAACACGACATACCCTGTCAGTACTGATGTGTTTAACATTCGCAGTGCACAAGGGGAATAGCATGCTGAATGTATTAGTAATTACGAGCTACACTGAGAAACCAAACACGACATACCCTGTCAGGACTGATGTGTTTAACATTCACAGTGCACAAGGGGAATAGCATGCTGAATGTATTAGTAATTACGAGCTACACTGAGAAACCAAACACAACATACCCTGTCAGTACTGATGTGTTTAACATTCGCAGTGCACAAGGGGAATAACATGCTGAATGTATTAGTAATTACGAGCTACACTGAGAAACCAAACACGACATACCCTGTCAGGACTGATGTGTTTAACATTCACAGTGCACAAGGGGAATAACATGCTGAATGTATTAGTAATTACGAGCTACACTGAGAAACCAAACACGACATACCCTGTCAGTACTGATGTGTTTAACATTCGCAGTGCACAAGGGGAATAGCATGCTGAATGTATTTGTAATTACGAGCTACATTGAGAAACCAAACACAACATACCCTGTCAGGACTGATGTGTTTACCATTCGCAGTGCACAAGGAGAATGGCATGCTGAATGTATTAGTAATTACGAGCTACACTGAGAAACCAAACACAACATACCCTGGTCAGTACTGATGTGTTTAACATTCGCAGTGCACAAGGAGAATGGCACGCTGAATGTATTTGTAATTACGAGCTACACTGAAAAACCAAACACGTCAGTACTGATGTGTTTAACATTCGCAGTGCACAAGGGGAATAGCATGCTGAATGTATTAGTAATGTATTATGTAATGTATATTAGTAATTACGAGCTACACTGAGAAACCAAACACGTCAGTACTGATGTGTTTAACATTCGCAGTGCACAAGGGGAATAGCATGCTGAATCTATTAGTAATGTATTATGTATTATGTAATGTATATTAGAGAAACCACTGAGAAACCAAACACGACATACCCTGCAGACTGAGTGTTTATACCACCAGTGCACAAGGGGTAGCATGCTGAATGTATTAGTAATTACGAGCTACACTGAGATACCAAACACGACATACCCTGTCAGTTTTGATGTGTTTAACATTCACAGTGCACAAGGAGAATGGCATGCTGAATGTATTAGTAATTACGAGCTACACTGAGAAACCAAACACAACATACCCTGTCATGACTGATGTGTTTACCATTCGCAGTGCACAAGGAGAATGGCATGCTGAATGTATTTGTAATTACGAGCTACACTGAGAAACCGAACATGACATACCCTGTCAGGACTGATGTGGGCGTCGATGTCCAGTTGATCTGGCTGCTCCATGGCTCGTAGTGTCTCGTACTTGACCTTGACCGCCTGGTCGTGAGGGCTTATGGGACTGGTGTCCACCGCCACCCTCGTCTCTACCGGTGTCATCACTAGACCACAACATCACAATAACTATGTTACTTGCTACCTGTAATACAACACACTGTCCCTATCAACTGTACATTCTTCCTTTCTGTAATTTGTTTTTATTAATTATTTTTAATTAATTATTTTTTAATACGTATTCTAAATAACTTGTTGGTCTAGTTTTTATTTAGCACTCTATAACTGTAAATTTGATTAATAAGCCGACATCTGTAATTCTAGTGTAGGCATTATTATGTGGGCAATTTTACTGCCTAGAGTATGGCAAAGTTTGACTGAATAATGCCCATAAAGAGAATTTTATTTTCCAATAATACATGTTTCTGTCTCCAGTCTAAGTATGAATTAGTATAAACTGCATAAACATTTTTGCATAAATACACCGTTCAGAATCAAGAACTATAGACTAAGTCTGCACAATCAGAAAAATTAGTCGGTAAGGAAATTATTTTTAAGACTACTTTAACTGGTTGCAGCAAAAATAACACAGACTAATCAGTTAATTTAAAATAACCGAACTAACCAGTTATTTCCATTCAGTTATTCCCACCAATAATGTCCGATACTCACCAGTCATTTCCTGGTGCTGTGGGGGAGAGGAGATGAGAGAAGGAGTGGGGGAAGTGTTCTGCGTAGCAACATCTGCCGTTAGAGAATCCACGTCCGAATGCACACTTAACCCTGACGATTCCAACAGTACCTGGAACACAACACTGAATTTCAATTCTGTACAAAACCATCTCCAACAAGACGGTGGATAAAATATGTCATTTATTTTCCAAAAATACATTTTTTGGCTATAGTAGAGCCATTCAATCAGATGGTCTCTGAAGATGAAAGAGTTAATACAATTATATCTAGTTCTTGAAGTTAAATATTAGGGACAATTTAAGGGGGGGAAATCCTAGTTGTTTTTATCCACATTATTTCAGTGAAACTGGTTAAATTTTATACCTAAATTCCAAAATAAACAGTACAAAATAAATAATTTTACCACTATTACTGTACCCAATGCATGTATAGAAAATCCAGCGAACTTATATGACAAGACTGCACTGATAAGACTGGATCTCCTGAAATTTATCTTTTACTTTCTATGTATTTTTTTTAAGAATACAAAGGCCTCAAACCTTGTTTCTGTTACAAAAACTAAATAAATATCCATTTTTTGTGGCAGCTTTGCTGTAGTGATGACATCAGCATAGAGGCAGCTAATTAATACAAGAGTTATCCAGAAAGTAGAATTAATATAAACAAAAAACAAAGTACAAGAAATAAATTGTATTACATACATTTGAAAGTGACACTAAAATACTATTTTTCACCATACAAATGTATCAGCATGTATCATAGCAGTAAACTAGTTTTGAACTTCTAGTGATATAAAATTCTGCCGCATGAGACTTCAAGGTTGTCACACCTTCTCGCAGTTCCATGTCATCATTAAAGCGCTGCGACACAATCCACGTCTGCACTGCTAGAATCAGGTGGTAGTCGCTGGGTGCAAAATCCGGACCGTAGGCAAATGTGGAAAACCTCCCACTTAAAAGCATCCTGGACTTCTTGAGTCCAATTTGGTCAGGTGTTGTCGTGCAAAAACTAAATTTTCGAACTTAACTCTCCTCTGCGTTTGTTTTTTATTGCTATCCTTAACTTTTGCAAGATTTCACAATACCTCACATTTTATGGTTGTGCCACGTAGAGTTCTGCCCCTATTGGCTACAGAAAGAAACGTTATCTACTTTCTGGTTAGCCCTTGTATTTCAACAGCTACTATTATGTTGATGAAGGGAATATATTATAGATCTGATCACTCTTGACTGAACTGATGATAATTTAAACTTAAACTAATTCCAAATATTATTACATTAATATTCTCTATTTTAAATGTCCTAAACTCACAATAAGTTTAATACTGGTCGTCTCCCAACTTTCCTACAATGACATTTTCCTGGTTAATATTGTTGTAAATGTTATTGTTGTACAAGGTAGAAGTACGCCAGATCATGTGTCGTGGAACAGGTTTCACTAGAATTATATGCAAAATTTCAAATCTTAAATTATTTTGTGGCCAGACATACAGAAAATCAAACCAACAAATGATACATTTTGTCAGTCCCATGAGTGATAAGCTTCAATGACACTCAACCAAATCTCATGGAGGACCTGCCTCACTGAACTTTTGTCTATATAGAAGTGAAGTTACAAGCACAATGTCACTCAACCAAATCTCATGGAGGACCTGCCTCACTGAACTTTTGTCTATATAGAAGTGAAGTTACAAGCACAATGTCACTCAACCAAATCTCATGGAGGACCTGCCTCACTGAACTTTTGTCTATATAGAAGTGAAGTTACAAGCACAATGACACTCAACCAAATCTCATGGAGGACCTGCCTCACTGAACTTTTGTCTATATAGAAGTGAAGTTACAAGCACAATGACACTCAACCAAATCTCATGGAGGACCTGCCTCACTGAACTTTTGTCTATATAGAAGTGAAGTTACAAGCACAATGACACTCAACCAAATCTCATGGAGGACCTGCCTCACTGAACTTTTGTCTATATAGAAGTGAAGTTACAAGCACAATGACACTCAACCAAATCTCATGGAGGACCTGCCTCACTGAACTTTTGTCTATATAGAAGTGAAGTTACAAGCACAATGTCACTCAACCAAATCTCATGGAGGACCTGCCTCACTGAACTTTTGTCTATATAGAAGTGAAGTTACAAGCACAATGACACTCAACCAAATCTCATGGAGGACCTGCCTCACTGAACTTTTGTCTATATAGAAGTGAAGTTACAAGCACAATGACACTCAACCAAATCTCATGGAGGACCTGCCTCACTGAACTTTTGTCTATATAGAAGTGAAGTTACAAGCACAATGACACTCAACCAAATCTCATGGAGGACCTGCCTCACTGAACTTTTGTCTATATAGAAGTGAAGTTACAAGCACAATGTCACTCAACCAAATTTCATGGAGGACCTGCCTCACTGAACTTTTGTCTATATAGAAGTGAAGTTACAAGCACAATGACACTCAACCAAATCTCATGGAGGACCTGCCTCACTGAACTTTTGTCTATATAGAAGTGAAGTTACAAGCACAATGACACTCAACCAAATCTCATGGAGGACCTGCCTCACTGAACTTTTGTCTATATAGAAGTGAAGTTACAAGCACAATGACACTCAACCAAATCTCATGGAGGACCTGCCTCACTGAACTTTTGTCTATATAGAAGTGAAGTTACAAGCACAATGACACTCAACCAAATCTCATGGAGGACCTGCCTCACTGAACTTTTGTCTATATAGAAGTGAAGTTACAAGCACAATGACACTCAACCAAATCTCATGGAGGACCTGCCTCACTGAACTTTTGTCTATATAGAAGTGAAGTTACAAGCACAATGACACTCAACCAAATCTCATGGAGGACCTGCCTCACTGAACTTTTGTCTATATAGAAGTGAAGTTACAAGCACAATGACACTCAACCAAATCTCATGGAGGACCTGCCTCACTGAACTTTTGTCTATATAGAAGTGAAGTTACAAGCACAATGACACTCAACCAAATCTCATGGAGGACCTGCCTCACTGAACTTTTGTCTATATAGAAGTGAAGTTACAAGCACAATGACACTCAACCAAATCTCATGGAGGACCTGCCTCACTGAACTTTTGTCTATATAGAAGTGAAGTTACAAGCACAATGACACTCAACCAAATCTCATGGAGGACCTGCCTCACTGAACTTTTGTCTATATAGAAGTGAAGTTACAAGCACAATGTCACTCAACCAAATCTCATGGAGGACCTGCCTCACTGAACTTTTGTCTATATAGAAGTGAAGTTACAAGCACAATGTCACTCAACCAAATCTCATGGAGGACCTGCCTCACTGAACTTTTGTCTATATAGAAGTGAAGTTACAAGCACAATGACACTCAACCAAATCTCATGGAGGACCTGCCTCACTGAACTTTTGTCTATATAGAAGTGAAGTTACAAGCACAATGACACTCAACCAAATCTCATGGAGGACCTGCCTCACTGAACTTTTGTCTATATAGAAGTGAAGTTACAAGCACAATGACACTCAACCAAATCTCATGGAGGACCTGCCTCACTGAACTTTTGTCTATATAGAAGTGAAGTTACAAGCACAATGACACTCAACCAAATCTCATGGAGGACCTGCCTCACTGAACTTTTGTCTATATAGAAGTGAAGTTACAAGCACAATGACACTCAACCAAATCTCATGGAGGACCTGCCTCACTGAACTTTTGTCTATATAGAAGTGAAGTTACAAGCACAATGACACTCAACCAAATCTCATGGAGGACCTGCCTCACTGAACTTTTGTCTATATAGAAGTGAAGTTACAAGCACAATGTCACTCAACCAAATCTCATGGAGGACCTGCCTCACTGAACTTTTGTCTATATAGAAGTGAAGTTACAAGCACAATGTCACTCAACCAAATCTCATGGAGGACCTGCCTCACTGAACTTTTGTCTATATAGAAGTGAAGTTACAAGCACAATGTCACTCAACCAAATCTCATGGAGGACCTGCCTCACTGAACTTTTGTCTATATAGAAGTGAAGTTACAAGCACAATGACACTCAACCAAATCTCATGGAGGACCTGCCTCACTGAACTTTTGTCTATATAGAAGTGAAGTTACAAGCACAATGACACTCAACCAAATCTCATGGAGGACCTGCCTCACTGAACTTTTGTCTATATAGAAGTGAAGTTACAAGCACAATGACACTCAACCAAATCTCATGGAGGACCTGCCTCACTGAACTTTTGTCTATATAGAAGTGAAGTTACAAGCACAATGACACTCAACCAAATCTCATGGAGGACCTGCCTCACTGAACTTTTGTCTATATAGAAGTGAAGTTACAAGCACAATGACACTCAACCAAATCTCATGGAGGACCTGCCTCACTGAACTTTTGTCTATATAGAAGTGAAGTTACAAGCACAATGACACTCAACCAAATCTCATGGAGGACCTGCCTCACTGAACTTTTGTCTATATAGAAGTGAAGTTACAAGCACAATGTCACTCAAACCAAATCTCATGGAGGACCTGCCTCACTGAACTTTTGTCTATATAGAAGTGAAGTTACAAGCACAATGACACTCAACCAAATCTCATGGAGGACCTGCCTCACTGAACTTTTGTCTATATAGAAGTGAAGTTACAAGCACAATGTCACTCAACCAAATCTCATGGAGGACCTGCCTCACTGAACTTTTGTCTATATAGAAGTGAAGTTACAAGCACAATGACACTCAACCAAATCTCATGGAGGACCTGCCTCACTGAACTTTTGTCTATATAGAAGTGAAGTTACAAGCACAATGTCAACTCAAACCTCAATTTGTTCTCAGGATATTGTGTGGGAATCGGACAGACTGACGAGAAAATTGACAGCTCATGAGTGAAGCAAAATATACCAAATTTCAAGGTCATAGCTCAATTCTTCTCAAGATATCCCCAGAGTTATAAATGTCATAACAGAAAAAAAATGTATCTGATTTGATTGGACAAAAGTGTATACAAAAAAGCAGTCTGTCAGTCGATAGGGTTATGGAAACTGTTTGAGGGTATCCAAGGTAACCCTACTGATAGAAACAAAACTCAGCATGTGGTTTAAACATTCAAAACCAGTAGTCAAAACTGGAATCCCACCATTTCTAGCCCTAATTTATCTTTATCAGGCATTGTAATGTTGAACTAAAAATTTTATTTTACTTGTAAGTAATCTTAAATAAGAAATTACTACAAACTTTTCCATTAAACATTTGTTTATAAATGGCAAACAACCAACATAAAAGTCTCAGTCCATATGGCAGCATTGTCAACTGACAACAGGTATTAAAAATGTCTTATTTTCAGCATAAACTTATCTACACCTTATCTGCACCTTAACTTTTAAACATTTTCAATTACACCTACGATTATATCTATTAAAACCGAACTGATAGTTATGAATAATCAAATATGTGTTGGATCAATATGAAATGTTCTTTAAAATAACAGAAAACAATACTATCTCACCACCACAAATATTTACACAAGGAGCGCACGTATTTACTATTTACATAGACACAAGTACCGCCACCCTTACCTGCTGCGTGGATGGCAGAGCGTGAGTGGACATGATGGGTGGGGGACTGGTCATCATGATCGCGTCTGCGTGCGTGTGCGCATGTGAGTGCGACAGGTGCGCGTTGTGGCCCACTCGGCTCTCAAGTATGACCACACCCGAGACTTCACTCTTCAGGTCATCGTCAGTGGAAGTGGCCACAGTGATACAGTTGGCGAGTGTGTCAACCGATGACAACTGGAACAGACCCACACCTCATGCAACCCCTAACGTACAAGTTACAACCCCCTTCAGTTACAGCCCCCAACACTCCTTCACCACTTCCCATATGCTTACACCACTTCTTGATACACCTAATCATGGGCAACACAAATTAAAACAAGGAGATATATATATTGGGAATACTATTATGCAACTTTATTCAAATTATTTGTAAATGTTTCCCTCAATTTTATAGGATATGCACCCCCCACAACATGCCTCCTTTAAACGTTATGAGTGCTACAGCATTTAAGTTTTGTTGAGAAATGCCCGACATTTGGGCAGTAATCTTTAAAAAATAAGCATTTTACTACATAAATATCACGTACATAATAAACAATACTTTATAATATGTTAAAATAAAAAGTTTTGTCTAGTTTGAACTAAAAAATCATCTAAAAATTTTTTTAATGATTTTTTTAAAACTATGTTATAGAGTAAAATTATAAAAAAATTTCATCCATAATACATACATAATTTTTATTTACTACTTAAATATGTTTTTACTGTTTTGAGATGTTTCATTAAAGAACAATAAATTGTAAAACTGACTGTAATTTTTTTCAAGTTTTTGGGCATAAAGTTGCATAATGTTATACCATCCAAGCATAATTACATAAAATTATATTAAATGTACAAGAATTATATAAACATTCAAAAAAATACAAATTTCAATATTTAAATTTGAAAATCTAATAAAAATCTTTTTAGTTATATATTAAAAACTTTCATAACTTTTGTATGTATTGGATTCAATTTGCAAATCAGTAATTTAAATTAAATGGCATTAAAGAATTTTACAAGTTTCCCGTGATACACTGAAAATGTTACATCATTATGTACATTTTGATTTTAAAAGAAAACATATATGATTTAAACTAAATCATATATTACTACTTTTTTTGTTACACTGAGTTATCAAGTCGAAATTAGCTGAATATTGTACTCAAAGACCTTGACTATCATAAGGCTGCAACCAATCAAATACGTAACGTACAAAATTATGACAGACACAGTTCCTGCAGCATTTCTCACAACCAAAAATTCAAAGCATTCTCTGAGCCTAAAATCGGATCCTGTTCCTGACAGTGTCAGACACTAGACACGTGGTTGACCTTGGACCACATCAGGTACCGCTACTGTCAAACCTATGATTTTGTAATCACCTCAGCATTCTGCACCGAACACATGCTGCTTCCCTAAGATTATCCTTTTCAACAGGTAACAAAAGTTTAAAACGAATTTTGCACTAGGATCTGAAACTGCATACTATTACAAAGCAGAAGTACATAAACTGGGTAAATAAAAACTTTGATACGGATCATGGCCAGAATTTCTTGTGGATATTTGCACCATGGATTATTACAGAAGTACCACCGAGAGAGAATGAAACTTTGAATCAACCTTATGATTGTGGCTGGCTGACAATTATGCAATCAAGTGTCATTTTTTGGTTTTTATCATTTATAAATTACTAAACCAAATTTCTATGACTAAATTAAAAACAAAACTTACATTTTGGTGTACGAAACTAGTCAAAGCCTTATTAATGAAAACTGAAGAGATAGGCTTTATTTACAACATATCTTGGATCCCACATGACTATACAACAGTGCTTACAATGAATCTACTGTACAATTACCAACAATGGGATTCAGGCAAATGCTATTCATGTAAACTGACCTGATTGTGTGGGCTGGTTGGATCATGCACTGTCGTGACAACGGCTTGAATCATCTGTGTTTGCTGTGGCTGTTCCTGGTGGGACTGAGTAATGTGCTGAGTTTGCTGTGTAATATGCTGCGTTTGCTGAGAAATGTGCTGTGTTTGCTGCGTAATGTGTTGTGTTTGCTGTGTAATATGGGAGTGCTGCTGTAAATGCTGCTGTGGATTCTGATGCAACGTCTGCTGCTGATGGACGATCTGCTGTTGTGTCTGATGGAGACTTGGCTGTGGCTGTTGTTGATGAATGCTCGGCTGTGTCTGATGGATGCTTTGCTGGGGACTCTGATGGATGTTTTGCTGCGGACTCTGGTGTATATTTTGCTGCGGACTCTGGTGAATACTTTGCTGTGGGCTCTGGTGAATACTTTGCTGTGAACTCTGGTGAATACTTTGCTGCGAACTCTGGTGAATACTTTGCTGTGGACTCTGGTGAATGGTTTGCTGTGAATGATGGAGAGTCTGCTGTGGTTGATGAACTTGATTCAGCTGCACCTGTTGGAAAACTTTAAATAAAGAAAAGGAACTTGACTTCAATTCTACATTAGTAAGTTTACCAACATAAAGCCTAAGAGTCATAAGTTGTCTTTAATGCACAATATACAGTACATTTGAAGAGAAATAGGAGTATTGTCATATAACTAGAAACTAGCCTAAAAATAAAATACCATTTACATTTTAAAATTTAAATGCAAGGTTAACAATTTAAAATGTTTTAACATTTAAAAAGTTATAAAGTTTAAAAAAAGATAAAGTCAGCCCCATGTCATGATAATAGTAATCAAGTGAGTGTCAAATATTCATCAATACTATAAAAACAGTGAGCAAAGAGAAATTCTGAGTTTTATTCTTTTTTTCTTCTTAGGTAATATTTCATTTTTTTAATTCTAGCTTGAAAATTGTACATATGATAATGCAACTGTAATAAAATTTTTCAAAGAAGCTAGTTGTATGAATTTTAGTAGAGAATATTTCTAGCAAAAGAATGCTCATAATTTATGCTATAAAATCTGTTAAAGTTACATATAAAAAAAACTACACACTAAAAGACAAAAATACGAGGTCTGATCAAAAAATATCACAATTTTTTTTGAAGTATTTGATTTTTCATCAATCTCAGTTTTGTCATCATCCAAGTAAACCCCATTATATATTATTAACTTGTGCCAACATTTCTTCCAATTGTCAGAGCACTTCAAGAAGTAATTTTTTGTGATCTTGTTCACCTCCTCCTTCGATGCCGTCGTTATCAATCGTAGTGTACCGTCGTCCTTTCAAAGCCCTCCTCAGTTTCAGGAACAAGGAAAAGTCACATGGGGCCAGATCTGGGGAATCCAGCGGCATCATAAGTGTGTTTTTTTTTTGGCCAAAAAATCGTGCACAAGTAACAGTGTGTGAGCAGGAGCATTTAAGTGGTGCAAAAGCCAATCTTTGTTCTTCAACAATTCCGAGCATTTCTGGCTAATTGCTTCGCATACATGGCACATAACTTCCAGATGATATTTCTTATTGACAATTCTACCTATGGCGAGAACTCATGATTGGTTTCTACGTCATAACCCATGATTCATCACTGGTTAATCGCAAACAAAGTCCAACAGCTCATTAGCAATGGTAATGCACTGCTGTTTTTGTTTGAAATTGAGCAATTATGGTACAAATTTCACGCAACACCTCTCATGCCCAAATCAACGGTAAAATCAAATGGCACAACCCAATCAAAATGTTCAGGTCCTCAGCAACTTCTCTAACAGTGATTCAACGATTGGCCAATACTATTTTCTTCACTTTATCAATGTTTTTGTCTGTTCTTGACGTGCTCAGGCGTCTAGCAGACTGTTGATCATTCACATCTTCTCAGCCCTCTGAGAATGTTTTGTATCACTGATAAGCGTCACTTCAGTCCAAGGTAGCTTTTCCATAAGCAACAGTCAACAGTCGGAATGTGACCGTGCACTAAATTTTGTTTGAACAGAAAATTTGATACAGATTCTTTGTTTCTAGAACTAACAGAACATTTAAAATGGCCAAACTTGTTGGCATAATTAAAATCGAATGTACGTAGCCCGCAGTAAGTAAAAAGTCGCTATATCTTTTGAACAGACCACGTACATGGAAGTGATAAGATTTTTAAAGATTAAAAATTTGTCTGCAATATTCTCTAAAGCCTACACCAGCCATAATCCTGAATAACCTTTTTTTGTAGTATGAATACTCTGAAAATCTCACTGGAGTTGCCCCAGAACAACAAACCATAAAATATTGGAGAATTCAAATAAGCAAAATACCCTTGTCTTAGAACTAATGGTCAACTACATGAGACAAGTTATAATTGAGTATAAGGATTTGCTTAATTTAGTGAGGGAAGCAATATATTGACGTGTTGAAAGATTATCATTGTCTTGATCAATCCAAGAAAATTTAAACAACTTAAATGGGATTAAATAAATTATGTGGCTAACTTAGGAGTCTTGCAATGATTTAGATGATAGTTTATGGACCAAGTCTTACAAGGTTTGAGTTTTAAGCTGTTTAAGCATCAAACCAGGAATTTAGTCCTTGCTTACTTTGGAATAATATCTGTGAAAGAGTTATTTTGTCTTTTGCAGAAGCAAGTATAAAAATATTCCCAGTGTAAATAAGGATTTTGACTTTGGATGCGAGTTCCATTACAGAAAAATAGAAGGAGCAGAGGTGTCAGAACAGATCCCTGTGGAAATACGGAGTAGAAATTTCCATAATTACTCCACATATTACTGTCCACAATATGTGTCAGGATGCGTTTTTAACTTATGGATGTCACAACGCTCTGGTATAATTTGTTTATTTTAATCTAGATTGTAGTTATATGTTAGGTTAGTTATTCACCTGGGGAAGAGATCAGTTTGCACACCTCGAAATGTAGTGTCACTGATTTGTTTTTATCACTGAACAAAGGCAAAGTTGTTTTATCTGAGAATTTGTTGAAGAAGACTCGAATTATCGCCTTTCTTGAGCACAAAATATCCTAAAGAAACCACTTTTTCAAAATGTCATAAAATGTACATAACTGACCAACCTGCTGTTTCTGCTGGAGAGTCTCCCTGTACAGACGCTTGCGCGAGTCGAGTCGTCGCCTCGCCTGGAAGGTGAGCCTGCGGAACTTGTTGAGCCGAAGTGGCGGTGGGGGGGATGGTGGGGGTAAAGGAGTCACCTCGGCTCCTGGCATATCCTTGGTGTTGCTTCCCTCAGGCACCTCACACAGACCCTTGATCTTCAGCTGGTCTGCAGTCTTCAGTAGGGACTAAGAGTCAAAACAACAATTGTAAACAATCTTTGCAAAAGTTTTTCTAGTTCCGTACGTCACAAACAAATACTGAAAAATCAATGCTTTGTTATGCAAAGTTGTAGGAAATAACAATTTTCTGGAATAAAAGTTATCAAAGACAGCACAAGTGGTCTAAATGGTACTTATACATTTTTTGGGTTCTTAAATAAATGTTTCCTGATGGCAGTTTTGGATAAATCTCTTATCTACCTACCATTTTAACATGACCATTTAAACAGTTCACTCTGCCCTTCCAGTCCATTTCTTCAGATACCTATTTGATATTTTTTTTAAGTAATTTTGAAATTAGAAAGTTTAAATATTTCATACAAAAACAATTAATGATCCAACTTTAAGCTTGTGTCTACAAATACTTTAATTCTGCAAATGAAATAAATGGTGGAAAATAATATAGCTATTGGTAACGCCAGTAGAGTTTCATTATATATTTTTAAGTTTTAGTACTTTTCACACTAAAATGAATTACAAATCTTCTCAAATAGTTCACACTAAGATGGTTATTTCTAAAGAATCTTGATGTAGAGGTACTTGACATAACTTATGTAATCAGTATCTAAATACAAATCACCTCATAATGACAATAATATAATAAATGCTTGAGAATAAGACTTTCATTTGTTATTCACTACACCATTGAATACAACAGAATGGTTTAAAAGTGTGAAAAACGGACTACAAAATACATACTATTCTTTGAGATCTTTGTAATTACATGTAATACCAAACAGAAACAAACCTCTTAAGGCAGTATATTTTTCATTGAGAAACTAAACTGTTGTTAGTTGGCAATGACTTAACTAGTAGCTAAGTAATATACATAAAATATATATGTAGAGAGCATTTTCACCTGCAATTCGGTTTGAGACACATCTATCTCGCCACGGTAGACAAACTCTATGATGAACTTGAGATCATTGAAGCAAACGTCTTGGGGCATGATGATTGTTGGGTGTTGTGACGGATTGTCCAACAGAATCTTCTGGAAATATGATGAACATGCCGACAAAACCACCTGAAATAAAACCAACAATTTGTATGACCACAATTTAACATGTGTAAAATTTTAAATTACAATGTTACAACTAACTTCGAGTTCTACTGAATTCTATGCACTCAATAATTCCTTATACTTCTCATACCTTGCCTAATATCTGGAGTATTAGGCAAGTAATAATAACCTTAATACTGAGTCACAGTACATACCACTACCACTATTATGTAATATTATATTTGTGCATAAGTTTTAGATAGCAGCAACCTAGTGGTAGAGGGTGGTTTTATTCTAAACAAATTCATGATTTAAAACCACAATACTAAGATTGAACCTAAATATATATCAATGGTTTCACAAATATTTATGTGAAATCTTTGTCATTTTTACAGAGATAAAACTTTACAAGATTACCCGTTTTATTTGGTGAAGGGGAGGGGCTACTAAATAATTTAATTAATACAAATTGCTTTGATATGCTTGTGTAATACACATATTCATACTGTGTAAACAGGTTAAAAATAAATGGATTAAAGATGTTTAGTATTATTTCTTCATGTAGATGTCAAAAAGAAATAAATATTGAGATAAGAAATAATGTGACCAATTGAAAAGATAAAAGCACTCAAGTCGGAATGAGTGGGGAAGTGGAAAAGAACTGAGAAATAAGAAATATTTATACAACAATTAAGTGGTGTTACTTACTGCTTGTTTAATCAGCTAAAATAGTGAATTAAAGTCTGTGTAAACATCGGTCTTGTACCCTTTATTTGGTTGCTACGAGAAACTTACACTCAGCTAGGAAGCTAGGTTTGAAAAAATGGAGTTCTTGTTTTTAAAATCGTTTAAAAGATGAGGAATTTGAAGAAAAATAGTAAGAAATGGTCATAGCTTGATTATTTACACTATATTAGAATTCTTATTAATGTAATTTGGTGAATAAAAAATGCATGCCAATTTGCCATCTTGGATAATTCATAGTGAAACGGACATCGATCTATTCTTTTCTTGTGCAGTAATATCCCACAGTGCAGGAGAACCTCCATACAGGTTTTGTATTAAACATGTTCAAAATACTAATAATCTACAAATACTGAGCTCAACATATTTCATGTACATTTCCACAGATTCTTTCATTTTTTCCACCCTGAAAACTGATTATATTTGGGTCTCAAATTCTTATTAAAATATCAGTGAACCTACGCCCTCCCCCCCCCCCTTTGATGTAAAGGCAATAATAGTTTTAGCTTGTGCACTGTATACACAGGGTGTTCAAAAAGAGTGGAGAAATATTTAGTGATATAGTGTCATATGTGAAAATAAACAAACAGAACTTCCTCTATGGTCTGTTAAGTTTCACTAGGCATATGCCTGTCTGTCTGTTATTAAAAAATTCATAGTTGAGAAACCGTTTAAGTTACATTGTTACAATTTTGCACTTGGCTTATAGGATGTGTAGCTTATATTCTGCTGAAAGAAAATAATTATCATTACTAGTTTTAAAATAGCAGCCTTTTAAAAATATTTAAAGTTAAATTTCAAGAACAATGACAAGAAGAGAAAATTTTGTCAAGACACACAAAAGGTAGCTTGTGAGAAATAAAAATTGTAATGGGTTATTTGCTATGATCACATTATACAAATAAGTGTGCATTTACTACTCTCACGCTCTGTATCTGTATACTAATCGACTGAAATGGATTGTACGCTAGAAGGTTGTAATTAAATTTGCGTATTCTCCTTAAAATCAATAAGTTTGTGGAACTAGGAATAAAACTGAGGTGCTTCAACCGAAATCAAAACAAATGAGACTAAGTACATTACCTTGTGGGCTTTCAGCGAATGATTATTGCACGCAAGGGTGACATCGACAAAGGCCTCAGTTCGCAGCAAGTGGTGAAACACAGAAGTCATGTTGCTTTGGTAGTTGTTCCACCGCAGACAATAATGTTGGTTTGCCATCTCGGAGCCCTGCCTGTGCAGTACAAATTACTTGAGTTATTTTATAGGAAAGTCACCATCGATTAAATATTAATAACAACACTATTATAAAACAACTAGAAGCTAGAAACTATGAACCCGAAATATACAATATGTTTAATATTTTGTTCTTAACAGGACATTTTCTTCTATATTTTTGTAAACTATGACTGAACTGTTTCAAACATTATATATAGTTCCTAGAAGATTTTCAAATGAATTCATTTAAAATTGTTATAACTTAATTCTAGTACATTTTATGTATAAATTTAACAGTATCCTTTTCAGAGTAATGGATGTGTAAAATTGTACAGTTATCAAATACAGGTATTATTTAGGTTGTATTTGTAGTGTAGCCTGTGACTAAAGCTCGATAGAAGGAAAGAGGGACACCGATGGTCAATTATTAAGTCATTTGTTCCTGAAAATGATGTTGTCCGTCCTTACAAAGAATGCATAGCTGAATATTCAACCTTTGATCAAATCAAATCACTTTTATAGATGAATGAAGCAACGTTTTCGACATAAAGGAAAGTGAAGATTCCATGTACTAAGGTCTACAGGCTCTGAGCTCTGATCACCAATCTACATTTCAATTATAATGGAATGATAATACTAGGTATCTTAAAAGTCCCACCACCCCCTCCCCCTATTAACATTCTTATGAATAGAGATGGAGTGATTTACTTTGGGGACTTTTATATGACCAACTGAGGAGTTTTTTTATATATAAAAACTGTTGACACTCCCTTCCCCAAATGGGCTATTTTGGGGGTAAAACTACATTTTTAAATAGGAACCCCTAACAAGTGACAACTCATCTTAAAGGTACTATAAAAAGAAGAACTGCACACACTAAGGTCTCTAATGTTACTCTATCAAATAGTGTGTTTTGCACCATCCTGGAGTGTCAAAAGAACACCATTACTAACGCTTGATTTCCAGTACTATGACATGAAACTAATTGTAATTTGTTTAAATTCCTTATTCATTTTAAGCACATATTGGACAATTAAACAGTGTCAATAAATAATAAAATATAAAACAACGTATTACTTAAGATTAAAACTATAATATTATTGCAATTTATCTTGATTTGAATACACATTTAATTAAATATAAATTATGTTTTTTCAATTCTTCAACTGAACAAAAGACTCATCCTGTTAAGAATTCCAGGCTAAAGCTTTAGAACGTACAAACAAAAATTTGTTTATCTCCAGGTTGCCAAACTACATCTGTTATGGTGATCTATAACGTTGAAAAAATATACTTTAAAATCATTTTTTCTTATGTAGAAGCTTTCAATTTTGTAACGAGGTAATTTCATTGCACTTCACTACATATAATAACAGTTTGAGTCAAGAAAAGAACTATATTTTGTAATAATTAACGTAATGTGAATATTTTTGTTATGTTTTAGATATAATTAATTATTTCATTATTTTTCACAGTAATTTATTTCAACATAAAAATTATAAAATAGACTGTTAAATATATTACAGTATTTGTTTTTGACTTTTAAATTTATTTAAAAAGTCAATGTAACATTATATAATAATTTTAACCCATATAGTAACATCTGATATTTCACTTAAATGAAAGTTATAATACATGATGGATCAACATAACCACGAGAGCCATGTACCACCATTCACGAGTTACTGATTTCAGTGACTGTAGTCTTTTTCTACTGCCAATTTTATTGTTACATGACAGCAAATTATTCAAAATGGTTTGTTGTTGTGAATCAAATGATCACCATGTTGGTTATTCATATCAGTTTAGCTGTGCTATGAAAGAATAACTTTGTCAGTTATTTTGTGGTGAATAAATGTTATGGTGATATTACATGTTTTGTGTCCTATCATACAAAGTGTGTTTGTAGTGATTTTAAGATTTCATCTGGAAATAATTGTTAGATATCCTTGTACAGTACACAAGTAAAACTTATCATGCTTTCTCATAAAATATTTTATTTCGTTACAAGGGCACCCATTTCATTCATAGAAGCTTTTTGTGTTAGGAGATATGTTTCACAATATATAAGTTTAGACCACTACTCCACATTTTTCTGTGAAATTGTATGTACCACATGTTTGTTTATAATATTTACGTATCTAATATGTTTAAGTCAAGAGTGCAATTACCCATAAGTAGGCTGCCACTAAAACATGTTTGAACTGCTGCTCACAAGATTATAAGTTGTTAATTTTTTATATATCAAAATTACTCGATGATCAATAACTTGATGCCTTTCTAAATATAAGTACTAGAATGTAAAGTGTTTATGTTTATATAATATTTTTAAAACATCAAAAATATTTTAAAACATTGAATTTATATTTTATTTGCTTTAAATCTAATGTGTTCCAATTATGTTTTAAAACACTGTAACATTTTGAATATAATGTAACTGTTCAAAGACTCTATTTATCATACAATGATAAATGATAAAAAATAAATAACTCACAGTATTTTAAACAGATTAGAGGGAAATAGAACACATGACCATCACAACAGAAACGCACCAAAGATAAGCACCAACTAACCCATCCACTAGCGGGAACTTTCACTTTGTTACTCGACCACCTTTCTCCTTTCTCTTCTTTCCTTTCCCTTCCATTCTCCTCTGTCAGAAAGAAAGCTTGAAAGTCTTATCTGGTAATGACTAAATTAGGTTTTTCTGTGTTTGTTCATACTTTTTAAAATTGTTTTTGACTCCATTTTTTGTAAGGAAAATATTTTTATAAATACATAATTTATCCTTTAAAATTATTAAAAACTCTACAGCTATAACGGATCTAACGGATGTTTTTTCGAAACTGGTTTATTTGATATTTTACTACCTCTTGAGTTAAGTACATTATACAATGTAATAAGGATGAAAAGTAAAATGACATATACTTCTGTATATGTGTATGTTATTTGTTGTATACTTCTGTATTCAATATCCACTATTTCAAATCTTCGAAATCCTCCCCACTTCTATAAATTTGCACACAGAACACTTATACAGAGGACTACAATTTTAAGATTTACATATCGTTTCTTTACATGGTATTTATGTAATTCGAAGTTTAATCAGAAAACTCAGTGATCCAACCACAACATTGCTTTTCAAGAATTATAACAAGTACAGCGCTTGAAATGAACGACAAATGTTTCATTAAAAACTTTATGCACATTAATCTTAGGTAACATGCACTTTACCGTTTATTTACCAAACAAATGTCCTACACCATAGTCAATTAGGGAGTGTGGCTGGACTTCACACACACACGCACACACACACACACGCACACACACACACACACACACACACACTTGGAAGATCTTTTTTCAAACCTCTATATATAAAAAAAAAAAAAAAAAAACATGCACACAAGTTCCCAGTACGTTAGGTCCGGTTGTATTTTCATCCTGTTTAGTCACCTAGTGCACTTCCCGAGTTAAACCCAATTTTTGTTATTTTATCTTAAAATAAATAAGATAATGAATAATATATATATGGTGGCAGTATTCATAGGAATCTCTTAGTGACTTATAACAGATATCAGCAGGTATTGTTTTTGTACCGGTTTGTAACAAATTTCAGTCCCCTGTGCTCGTGAGTGTGGGGGGTGCTTGTGTGGAAGTCGACAACCTGACTCCCCAAATCAGCCACACCCCCCACGTGATAATGGTACATGTCAAATCATGTTAATATCATGTAAAGTATCAAAAAAATATACATTCACAATTATTTTTCATTCATTGGAATACACAATGTACAATTCTTTCTTTATTTATATGTTTTGATTGAGTTTATCAAACATTTGTTCTTATTAAAACTTTGGTTTTTCATCAGTTTAAGAAAACAGTTTAAGATGACAGTGATGTTTTAATTAATTGTATTTTTAACACCAAGTTAAGTTGTCTAGTAATATAGACCACATAACCCCAGACTACAGACCATCTCTTTTTTCTAAAAATCAATTTGGCTTTCGCAAGGGTTTTTCCACTGTGAGCGCGGTCAAGTTTCTAGACTCAGGAGTAATAAGTGGTTTTGAACACTGCCCTAGCACACTTGCCAGCTTCTATGATTTGACAAAGGCTTTTTACTGTGCTCCACATGACATCCTCCTTAACAAATTACATTATGGCCTAAATGGTGTTGAGCTTAACTTCTTTCGAACTTACCTGACTGATCGTACTCAGAGGGTGTACTTCAACAACACACTCTCTGAGTTAGCTTCAGTTAAGGGTGGTGTACCACAGGGATCGGTCCTTGGCCCATTCTTATTCTTAGTTCTTATAAATGATTTGCTTACCAATGTGGATTGTGGTTCAGTAATTTTCGCAGATGGCTCCACATTTTATTGTATAAATAATGATATAGATACCTTGTTTGTAGAGAGAACTCATGTCCTCCAACTCATGTCAGTCCAAGCTAACCACTGGTTTTCATCTAATGGTCTGATACAAAATGATAATAAATCACAAAATTCACAAAATATTTTATTTTCTCTTTGTAAAAATCTTACGCTAACGAAGTATAATTTAAATTTAAAGTCCTGTGTAAGACTGTTGGGTATAACTTTAGATTCTAAGTTGACTTGGCAACCCCATGTTCAGAGTGTCTGTTGTAGGCTGTCAAGAGTAATTTTTTTGCTGCGCCACCTAAAGAAACTTGTTTCCAAAGATTATCTTAAATCCGCATATTATGCATTTTTTCATAGCACTCTATTGTATGGAATCACCATATGGGGTAACAGTCATGATATTCAAAAAGTATTACCGTTACAGAAAAAGGCTATTAGAATCTTGGCAGGTGTCTCCTCCTTAACTACATGTAAACCTATTTTTGCGGAGGAAGGTATTCTAACTGTTATCAACCTTTATATTTATTCATGTCCGATTAAATTAAAACAGAATCTTGGTGACTTTTCTCTTAGAAATGACATTCATCACTATCCTACTAGAGGCAGCTTATATTTAGATCAGCCCTACTGCAGATTAAGTAAAACACAATCTATGTGTTCTTTTATCGGTATCCGTTTGTTTAATAAACTACCTCTTACCAGTCATAACATTAGTCTTAGTAAATTCAAATCAGTGATGTATACAGGTAGATGGCTGTTAACTAGACCTTTTTATAGTATAGATGAATACCTGACACTGTCTGTGATAGATGTTTCTTTTTAATTTTTAAACCTATCTGTATTGTAGCCCACATAAATGTTTTAAATGTTACTGTTTTAAATTGTCTGTTATTGTACTATTAATTTATTTATTTATTATTGAATGTTATCCATTTTATTACAATGTTATTAATTTATTTTCTCTTAAATCTATTAATACATGGATTTATTGTTGATTGTCCATGCTTAGTTGTACATAGTACTGTTATTTCATCTGGCCAGTCAGGTTTTCACTGGAATTAACATTTAATGTAATGTATCTAGATTTAATATTTTATTGAAGCTCTGGTGACGATGTCAATGAATTTTAATGATGTTATAATGACTAATAAAGATTCTTCATTCTTGATTCTTGAACCACTATAATGTATCAGACATACAACTTAAAAACCAGTTGTAATGAAACTATTTTATGTGATATAAAAATAATGATACCTTAAAACTTTTGAATCATCAATCATCAGGCACTTATTTATGATTGTAAAATTAGGGGGTCTCATTAAAAAATATTAGTATGCAACCTAATGCCCATAATTATATAACCTCTAAGTGCTTGAGGTTTACCATTATTCTTATGGTGCTAAATCAAGATGGCCATCAGTTATATCTGATTCTACACCATTAAATCATAATTCATTATTAAGTAAATAAAAATTACAAACAGGTCAAAATTGAAGAGGGGTATGATACTTATTATTAATTAGGAAAATTTATTTAAATTAAAATAAAAAAATATATTTACAGTATTAATTTTTGTTTGTGTTCTTAAAAAATAAATATACATTGAAAACATAATTGGTAAAGCAATCTATTTCATTTAATTTTAATTTTTGTATTGAACTAAGCTGTGACACATGGAGGTGTGGCTATCGTGCTATTAAGAAAATATATGAAAAATCAGCAGTAAGCGTAAATAGATTAGTGAATGTTGTAGCAAATATACATTTAATCTGTTATGCTAAGTCATTCTTTATGATGGTTGGCACTTGGAAAATGACTGGGTTACCATTGAAAGTAACATTTTGGTAGAGTTATTAAGATTCTAAATTTATACAGGATTTTTCTAATTTATGACAAACCCCCAAAGTTTATCCTAACAAACAATTGTAGAATATTATACATACACAATAAAAAATATAATAAAGTTAAAAAACGTAAACATTTTAAAATTTGGTTTATAAATCAAATATTTAGAATAATAATAGTTTAGATTAAATTATTGTTTTAATATGCACATAATGATTACCCTTTAACAAATTTTAGGGAGTGACTTTTGATCAGTAATAAGCTGTTTTGTTATATATATATATAAAAAAAACTATACCTAAAATGGTTTTTATTTTGAAGCATTTTTGTTAAAACACAATTAATTGTAGAATGAAACTGAAGATCGGACTAGATGCAAAAAGTAAAATGAAATTAATACGAAGATTTTGTGGTAAGTGCCAAGCACAACACACTAAACTATGGGCTATCAGTAAATAACAGTTCTAAGAGGTTTAAATTTTAACCACAAGAATGTGCATGGATTAACTCCACCCAGCTGAGCAGTAAACCCTGGGCTAAGTGCCAAGCGTACTTTAAACATGTTTGGAAGTTAAGTTAAATTGCTGTCTGTGCTGTTGATTTGTGCACATGAGATTTTACTAAAATGAGTTATACAGGAGATTGTAGAAGATTTTGCTCACATAGAGAAAAGGAAATGACAGGTAATGTGAAGTTCCAATGGATATTGTTCCACTGGTGGTTACCGCTTGTCACAAAAATCTCTTTATGGCTACACTGATGTAAGAAGAGTATTTCTTTGATTTTAAGAATGTAGCTGAGTTATATTTCAATACAACAAAACTTTAAATTTCCAAAGCACAGTGGGTTAAGATAAAGAAAGAAACCCGGGTCTGGTCAATACTAAAGTCTTTAATGAACTTGAGCAATAGACCGAAACCAAAATTTTGAAAATGGGAGTAAATCCAGGGGATCTAACGTGCAAATTAGTATTATAAAAATATGAAAAGGAGAAGGAAGACGATATCCAGAAAAAGATACTACTGTATATTTGAAAGAAGAAAACAATCATTTTTCAAAGAATTGACTGATTATATTTAGACTTTTTAAAATTTTACTTCTATTGTTACAGACTTTTAACATTGCTCATGACTTACTTAAAATTACTAACAGCAGCGTAATAAGTTACTTTTTTATAATCTACTCGTATATTTTATAGAGTAAACAAACATTTTAGTATTATAATCTTAAATTTATTTTGCTTCACTGACAACTCATAGAAATTTATTAACAAATCATGATGTTTACTAATCTCTAAATTTTATTGTTTTAACTATTCTACTTAGCACACTTTTCATTACTAGGCTTTTGGACATACTCCTTGTTTCAAAATTGATACTTTAAACCTTTTTTTTTAAAGTGTAATACACTAGTCTAGTAATACTTTAAACCTTTTTTTTTAAAGTGTAATATACTAGTCTGGGGCTTTTTATCATTGAAACAATATAATTTACCACGTAATAAAACTCATAACTTATTTGAGATAAAAATATTGACAGTAACAGCATTAAACACGTTTTTTTAATTATCTAGGAATAATGATGTTGGTCTTAAACTCGTTTTTAATTTCACTCTAAAATGTATTCTAGTAAATGTTAATAAATTTTAACAACGTATTCAGAATTTTGCTGAGGTTCAAATACTTTTTTAAGATAATATGCTATTTAACAAAAAATACACAATTATGAATATATTTACATATATGTAAATTTTTTCCCAAATTGGTTTTTGTCACACTGTATCTTAGAAACAATTGAACTTTTATCAAATTATACAAAAAGATTTACAATTTAAAATTTGAAAATATCCCCATTGCAAACTCATGAAAGAAAAGACATGTTTGAATCCCTGCTTTAATTAAACTCCTTGATATGTCAATGTGTACAGATATGGAGAGTGCACATCTCTTCATTTAATCATGTAAAGTATTGTAATCTAGAAAGGGAATAAATAAATTCTTGAACTTAGAAAATATTTTTTTTAATAACTTTTTTTGTTGTTTATTTTTATATTCTGTGGTAAAAACAAATGTCTTTTTGTCTCGAGGGAAAGAAATGGTTACAGCCGCACATACTCCTAAAAGGACACCAAGAGACAAAATAAATGGTTGCTAGTCATCTTAATTTTAAGATTTGACAAATATTTTTTTAACTCAGCACATATTTCATGACTACAAACCAAATACTGGACCACAAAATGATAGTAGAAGCACAGAACACCTCACATTCCTTATCTTTTCTCATTTACTTTCATTAAATGAATATTTAATGAGAAAAAAATATAAAACTATTTGGTCAACTCATTACAAGTATGAAATTTATAGCAGCAACTGAATTCAAGCTCTATAATTTTAAATATATAGAAAATTATAACTGATATCAAATAAATATTATTGCAATAAGGACATCTAATCCAAGTTGCATGAGCTTGCAACAAAAATTGCATTCAATAACTCTTCTCCTTGAACATCAACCACCATTTACCTCGGGTCCATAGGCCTGACTGCCCTGGGCTGAGACTTCTGCCGCATTCCGTCTCGTACTAAACACGCGCTGTTAACGTTGTTACGTTTTAATGGTGTTCACTTTATCTCTTAGCCGAGTCACTATCTGGCACATTACGTCCAGTCGCACAATTATTCCCATTCTTCCACTTATCTCCTTCATTGCTCCACTATCTCAAGAAGCAATTGAGCAACTCTCATATAGAGCTCTCATTGTCTCACATTTAATCATGTCTTGTTTTACTCATTCAACACCGCTGTCAAATCTGTTTTCAGATTAAAAACAGCGACACTTCTAATATAGAATGACAATAATTAAATGGGGTGGCTTAAGCATTCATTTGAAGACCCCAATTTGTGGAAGCCATCATGTTTGTTCAAGAGTATCAAAACTCTTGACAGTTCTTTGGAAAATGCTTAATGCCTCCAAACAATATAAGATGCACTATTCTTGTTTTACATTAAGCTTTCTTATTATTGTAAAAAGGATTTTTTGGTTGAGACGCTGCCATGAGACTCACTCCTCAGCATTTTCCTGCCACCACCTCTGCCACAGATAAGAAGGACAAGTCGAGGAGACCATGCCATGTGTGCAGATGGACCAGTATCGGTACTGGGACATGACATGAATGTGCCGGGATGGCAACGTTCCGCTTTGTGTGTTTCTGTGCCTCTCTTACCATCATAGATTTCTGGAGACTTGTGTACTGTTACTAACTTGTACCTAATGTGTAACTTACTACATTTATGAAAAATACTGAATATTTTATCTTCACTCATATTTTTTTTAATGTAATAGCTTTTGTGAATAATTAGACTAATTTCTGTACAAGTACACAAAAAATTCAAAAATGTTTAATTGAGTGTTTTTCATAACACTTCTACAAAAGTCAAATCACCTAAAAAAACAAAATCTCACTTTTAAGACACTTTTACTGAGAAAAAACCCACCAGTCAAAGTGTTAACCAATATAGTATAAATAACTCAAAACCAATTCTGCAACTATTCCTCTAAAATTAGAATTGATACCTACATTCATACATTATGCCTTTGAACAGAATAAATACAAGCAAGTTCATAAAATTGAACACAGTATAACATAAGAAGAGTCTAGAACAAATTATTTTTTTGTGACATTCTATGAGTGAGTACTCGAAAAGGACATCTAAACACAAGAGTGGGTGTTAAGTCACACCCTAAATTACAGCTCAGCCAAAGTGTCTTTTCCTCCGGGAGCGATAAAGAGGGTAGTCTGACATTGGGGTTGTACAAAGAGATGGCGAGGCTGCAAAAACTCACCCCAATCACAAGGCAAATTGTCGAAGATATACTCATTCTACTCTTCAATTAATTCTTTGTCGTCCATGGCAACTCGGTGACTAGTGACCCGGGTTCTAATGCCAGCCAGTTCGGACACAGCTATTTCACATGTTAACATATTATCATCTAAGCATAGACTGAAGTAATTTGGTTCTGCTTTGTACCTTCAGGCCATCCATATAGAAAATCAAATTCTTCTATATTCTTATATCATTAGTAAAAAGTTTTTGACTTTATTAGTAACATAATTTTTTCCCGAAAACAATACCATGATGCCTTTAGGGTTGCATATTTCATGGAATTAGCTTTTTTTTAATGTTGTTTACGAAATCTTTACATGTGACTGCAACTTAATCCATAGGCTATATGCTTTTTATGTTTGTATAAAAAAATTTTAAGGAATAATATAATTATTTCTATTGCTCATAGGCTGTTAAATTGCTTCAAATTGTTAGATATTTTATTTGTAATTGGTAATCATATCAAATAACATTTATTGCATTTTTACAATTGTACATTGCATTGCAATGTTAGTAAATCATTTTGTAAATAGTAATTTATTCACACGCACCCAAACTTACACTTCCACACATTCAATCAATCTCACTCTTACGGACCCTAGACCCTATGCCTCTCATAAATCCCAGCGGCTCATCATGAACTCATCGACAGAGTAGAACGCACGAGACACCAATAGGCGTATATACGAGTTTTGAATTGATTTTTATAGTTATTTATACTTTTCGGGAGCTTATTGATCAATCTAACCAACTTGTGGCAGATGCTAGGTAAGAGTCAGCCTGTGATGTTGAGCTCGATATTTGTCCCTGCCTCTTGTCTCATATGGGTGAATGTCGTCACCACGAACCAAAGTGCATTTTGACCTGCGGTACATGATCACGTCAAATATGTAGAGGCAGGGCAATGTCAGAAATTGAAGCTCCCTAAAAGATTACCTGCATGACTCTCTGTAATTTAACTTTCCAATTATTGTGACAGCCTTTTTATTAGTCTAAAGACTCATTCAAATTTGTTTTTGGCACAGCCTCTCAAGTCTCACTCCATACACAAAGTGTGGGTGAATTAGACCATTTTTAGAACTTTAAGGAAACATAACTTTGCTAGGTGGCGCAAGGCGTATATGCCTGTTGAAATTATAGCACACATATTGTTGACGTAGTCATTCCAGGTCAATCCTCTGTCAAGGAACAATCCTAGAAACTTTGTGGAGTATGTTTCCTCTAAAAGAACATCATCCACAAATACAGCTGGGCGTTCTGAAAGCTCATTCTGTCTAAGACAGAAATAAACAACATTCGATTTGGACTGGTTTGTTTCCAAGTTCATTTCAGCAAAGTATTCAATGCATGATCTATAAACGTTGTGACTTCCAGTTCTTGCAATATCTTGCTTTTAAAACAGAGAGTTGTGTCGTCAGCATATTGATCAGGTTTTCCATGTTGGATCACAGAATTTAATCTACTGACATAAATCAGGAATAAAAGAGGCCTAAGGATAGATCCCTGAGGGACACCATGAGGCACTTTAATTTCATTTGAAACGACCTTCGAAATCTCCACCGTCTGGTCTCATCTCGCTCCTGTATCTTTTGTACTTTTAAATTATATATATTTAATAATGTGAGACATATTTCATAACTGCCATAGGTACTTTCTAAAAGGTATCTATTTCAAATATATATATATATATATAAATAACTTACATTGGTTGATGTCGGCAAGAAGTTGTACACCAGACATAAAAATAGAATTTAGAAAAAAATTTAATGGAATGTAAAATTATGTTAAAACTGTTATGTTATAATAAGTCAAATGATATAAAATGCACAAAAGTTAAAGTTCCCATTTTTTATATTCTATGCTTAATTCATGATGGTCTATTCAACGGTACTGTCACTTCTGGCTTGATGCTGCCTCTTTCCTCTCTTTCTCTTGTTCCAAACTGTAGAATCACTCTTTGTGGATACCCATATTGCAGCCAGCACAACAGCATATAGTATTTAATTTATGGCAGATCCTGGCACACTTGATGGGACTGTGTTTGTCTTGTGTGATGGACCAGCATCATCTTTTTAATCAGGAGCTCTTTGTGAGGTACAGACGAGGGGATTGTTTTTATCTTGTGTGATGGACCAGAATCTTCTCTACAGCGAGGAGCCTTCTGTGAGGTACAGACAAGGGGCTTGTGTTTATCTTGTGTGATGGACCAGAATCTTCTCTATAGCGAGGAGCCCTCTGTGAGGTACAGACAAGGGGCTTGTGTTTATCTTGTGTGATGGACCAGAATCTTCTCTATAGCGAGGAGCCTTCTGTGAGGTACAGACAAGGGGCTTGTGTTTATCTTGTGTGATGGACCAGAATCTTCTCTATAGCGAGGAGCCCTCTGTGAGGTACAGACAAGGGGCTTGTGTTTATCTTGTGTGATGGACCAGAATCTTCTCTATAGCGAGGAGCCCTCTGTGAGGTACAGACAAGGGGCTTGTGTTTATCTTGTGTGATGGACCAGAATCTTCTCTATAGCGAGGAGCCCTCTGTGAGGTACAGACAAGGGGCTTGTGTTTATCTTGTGTGATGGACCAGAATCTTCTCTATAGCGAGGAGCCCTCTGTGAGGTACAGACAAGGGGCTTGTGTTTATCTTGTGTGATGGACCAGAATCTTCTCTATAGCGAGGAGCCCTCTGTGAGGTACAGACAAGGGGCTTGTGTTTATCTTGTGTGATGGACCAGAATCTTCTCTATAGCGAGGAGCCCTCTGTGAGGTACAGACAAGGGGCTTGTGTTTATCTTGTGTGATGGACCAGAATCTTCTCTATAGCGAGGAGCCCTCTGTGAGGTACAGACAAGGGGCTTGTGTTTATCTTGTGTGATGGACCAGAATCTTCTCTATAGCGAGGAGCCCTCTGTGAGGTACAGACAAGGGGCTTGTGTTTATCTTGTGTGATGGACCAGAATCTTCTCTATAGCGAGGAGCCTTCTGTGAGGTACAGACAAGGGGCTTGTGTTTATCTTGTGTGATGGACCAGAATCTTCTCTATAGCGAGGAGCCCTCTGTGAGGTACAGACGAGGGGCTTGTGTTTATCTTGTGTGATGGACCAGAATCTTCTCTATAGCGAGGAGCCCTCTGTGAGGTACAGACGAGGGGTTTGTGTTTATCTATTGTGATGGATCGGTATCTTCCCTATAGCGAGGAGCCCTCTGTGAGGTACAGACGAGGGGTTTGTGTTTATCTATTGTGATGGACGAGCATCTTCTCTATAGCCAGGAGCCCTCTGTGAGGTAGAGACGAGGGGATTGTGTTTATCTTGTGTGATGGGACCAGAATCTTCTCTATAGCGAGGAGCCCTCTGAGAGGTACAGATAAGGGTGGGAGGAAAGTTTTCATGATGAATATCCATCGCTTCTAGGATGAATTTTTAAATTACTCCTACTCGTTGGGTGATTCAGTGTGGCACTTCTGTACATACACAATAATATATCCACTGCAAACACTCACATCAAGGAGAATATAGAACAGTGTTTACTAATACTTCCAAATTTCTTGGCTACATAAATCTTGCAAGCATGCCAAAACACTTTTGTTTTTCTCAACGTTAATATGTAGTAATTTATTATTTGATTTAAGCAATTTTTGTGTAATTATTCTTTTGATCAAATGCAGTGAAAATGATATTCTTATAGTTCTTTAGTACAATTTGGTGGTTTTTAAGATAGTAAAAGCTAAAAAGATTTAATGCCTGCCATTTTCAGAGCATTAAATATAATATTACTTTTAGTAGTAATTGGCCTTATAACATTTGACCAAAATTTGGTGTGAATTTACTATTTTTGAATATATTATTTTTTTATAAAAAAATCTATACAGACAGACAGATAAGAAACTAAGCATCGGAGACCTATGTTCATGGTGAAATGTGTTTCTCTTGATCTGAGCAAAATGTGATATACCCGAGTTATGGCACTCCCTGTATTTATCTCATATACATAAAACATTTTGAACGGGGGTGGTTTTGGGCTCTGGAGGTCATCTTCATTGAAGTTATGTAGAAATGTTCCTTATGTGCTACCATGAGAGCAACTGCAATGGGCTAGTTTTGAATAAAAAAATCTACCTAACACTGAAATTACCACGATATACATACAGCACATAATGTTTACAAATACATATTATATCTTCCATTATTACGTAATTTATAATGAAGAAGAAAAATACTTAACTTTAAATTACAACATGATGTTTTCAGTTAGTACATCTCCATAGTACTATTGAGAAATACTGATTGATTTCTTATATTATGCAATCGCCATTAAATAAATTCAGTAGTATGAGAACAGAATGAATCAGCATGTTCCAATACAAAATATACAGGGTGTATATTATGTCTGGAAACACCCAAATATATCCTTTAATAATTTAAATATAAATTTGAAACCTCTTACAATCGTAATAGAGATTGGGCATCTACTTTTTGGAACAATGTTTTGTTATGTCACACCAACGGGGGACGTCCTGCCGAGGGTATCGTGAATATTCTTAATGGAAGCCTATACCTTGTGATACATAATTTTAAAGGTAATAGCTTACTGAATTGAATGCCACAAACCGCATCTCAAAGGAATTATTCTATCAGAAAATGGAGCATTTTTAGTATTGAAAATTTACTGATGTTCAACAATGTAATTTTAACATGGTTCTTGCCACAAAATGTGTTACACTAATTTTTTAGCATTTTTTAAATGTTCAATTAAAATAAAATAAACAATTTATTTTTAAACTGGTTTCATTAGTACAAATTTACCAGTTTTTATTACAATGAATAAAACTTATGAGTCACTTTCTCTGATTACTTATGAATCTGTACTTGGTGTTTTCCAGTCAGCAGGAAGGTTTAAAGAGACAAAGGTCACTAGCCTATGAGAAACATTATTGTGTTATTAATCATCTGGTCTACAGGTTTCAGTTTGTTGAGCATGGAGCTTTCACTAGACAGGTCTAAGCTTGGGAATTACAAATGGACAAAGGTCATATCATTCCTGTCGAGTTAATCAGTGTCTCTGAAGCATTGCTGTCAACAAGTTATCTAATTACAGTAGTTCAGTTTTTATTTGGCATTTTAATGGAATTGTCTGAAAGAGAACGAATTACTCTGTTGATGATGCGAGGATATGGCGATCGTCAAAGATCTTATCGGGAAGTTTGTAATTTGTTTAATGACACTTTCCCAGAAAGGAATCCCATAAGTGTTTCAACAATATCAAAAACTATTGAGCGTTTTGAAATGACAGGGAGTGTACGTAATCGGCCAAAGTCGGGTAGGATACAATCTGCAACAGATGAAGAACATGCACTAAATGTTTTGCAATCATTTATTGAAGACCCACATACATCGCTCAGAAAAGCTGCACAGCAACATGATATGCACCCTATGTCTGTGAGTAAGATTTTGAAAATTAATAAATACAAACCATTTAAAGTTCATTTAGTCCAACAGTTAAGTGAGGATGATTACGACAGAAGAGTTGAGTTTTGTGAACTTGTGATGTGCAAATGTGATGACAATAGAGATTTTCTGACCAACATACTATTTTCTGATGAGGCAACTTTTTTCCTAAATGGCAATGTTAACAGGCACAATTGCCGTTACTAGGCTAGTGAAAACCCACATTGGATTACTAAGTCCCATTCACAGCAACCACAAAAACTGAACGTATGGTGTGGAATTTTAGGTAACAAAATTGTTGGACCCTTTTTCATCAATGGAAATTTAAATGCCGAACTTTACTACAATATGCTCCAAAATGAAATAATCCCAGCTATTCAAATTGCATCAGGAGAATACTTTGATAATGTATGGTTTCAGCAGGATGGTGCTCCACCCCATTATGGGAGACAGGTAAGAGAGTATTTGGATTTAAGGTTTCCTCATAAATGGATTGGCCGAAGAGGAGAAATCGAATGGCCTCCAAGATCTCCGGATTTGTCACCAATCGATTATTTCCTATGGGGTCATTTAAAATCCAATGTTTATAGAAGAAAGCCTCATAATTTGGAAGACCTAAGAAACAGGATTATAGAGGAGATTGCTTTGATAACTGAAGAAATGTTAGGCAACTCTGTCGAATCATTTTACACAAGATTGGCTCATTGTCAAACCGTAGAAGGAACACAGTTCGAACAATTGCTTTGACACCAAATGCAGGTAAAACGTTTGTTGTAAGACTTTTCTAACAGCATACATTATTTTTTATTTGTAATAAGAAATCAATAACATAAGTATTTCCATAATTGTACTGTAATAAAAACTGGCAAATTTGTGCTAATAGAACCAGCTTAAAATGAAATTTTTGTTTTATTTAATTGAACATTTAAAAAAATGCTAAAAAATTAGTGTAACACATTTTGTGGCAAGAACCATGTTAAAATTACATTGTTGAACATCAGTAAATTTTCAATACTAAAAATGCTCTATTTTCTGATAGAATAATTCCCTTGAGATGCGGTTTGTGGCATTCAATTCAGTAAGCTATTACCTTTAAAATTATGTATCACAAGGTATAGGCTTCCATTAAGAATATTCACGATACCCTCGGCAGGACGTCCCCCGTTGGTGTGACATAACAAAACATTGTTCCAAAAAGTAGATGCCCAATCTCTATCACGATTGTAAGAGGTTTCAAATTTATATTTAAATTATTAAAGGATATATTTGGGTGTTTCCAGACATAATATACACCCTGTATATAACGTAATGAATAATTAACCCTAGAACTGATTCTCTGTAATTGCTAGAATGATACAGGTGTTTTTTGTTAATAAACTTCTTAAAAACACAATTGTGCACAATTCCCTTGTCATGCCAAAGTTTCTCATATTGAGATGTGTTTGTCAGATCATGAAGAATGTTAAATTTGGTCAAATGAAAAGCCGTGCACGCAAAGAAAACCAAAAACTAAAACTACTATGAAGAAATTAGACCAATGTTCTCCAACATGTACTGCGCAATGGGTGTGTGACTACAAAGGAATAATGGTAATGTGAGTTTATATATATTTTTTTTTAATAAAGTTATGAAGTGGACATTGGAGTTATCTCCCTACAGTTTTGAAATCACTTACCAGTCAGGATCTGAGAATTTTAAAACGGACATGTCTCGAGTGTTTGGAGCAACCAGTGCCAATAAGTTATACCACCTCCATGTCACAGTGAGGCACCAAAGAGTTACCACTAGCTCTGTACCAAAAACCTGCCCTACTCTCTTGACCAAGTCAGAAGGATGACATCAGATTGTCCGTCTGTGGTCAGATTAAGCCGCAGTTTGTAAAACATAAGAAAACATAAGTCACCTTATTTATTGATGCAACAGCACCTATAGAATGCCTTAATGTTGACTTCAAAATTTACATTCCCTCCATCTCTTGTAATCATAACATCCTCACAGTAGTCAATGAGTATTCTCATTTCCCTTTTGCCTTTTTCTGCCTCGATCTTAATTCTGCTACAGTGATAAAATGCTCACTGAGATATTCACCATTTTATTTATTCAGACAGAGGATCCACCTCCCTATCACATGAATTAACCTCCCTCCTCCATTAAAATGGAATTGATAAAAGCCTTACCTCCCCTTACAACCCAAGAGGGAATGGTGAAGTAGAAAGGTACAATGGGGCAATTTAGAAGACCATCACACTTGCACTGAAAAGTTACCAACTCCCTACTCTGTGGGAATCTGTCGGCGAAGCACTGCATGCCATGTGATCCCTGTTATTAACTTCTACCAACTGTACCCCTCACGAACGATTCTTGTCTTCTAACCCATGCCATATTTTATACGGTTCTACCCTACCCTCTTGCCTATTAAATCAAGGAAAGTTTCTCATCAAGAAGAGTGTCCGGCCTAACAAGTACGATAACCTGGCACAAGAAGCAGAACTAATACACCCCTAATACAAGCCAATCAGAATATGTATTCGTTAGGAAGAAGGATGGCACTGAAATACACATCTCTGTGTCATGTTGCTCCCAGAGGAAATATCAACATGTCGGAGAAAGTGCTCCCAAAGAAGAACAAGACCTTCTGGTGAGGTAGAAAGAGTACAACAATGCAAGAATTTGCTGAAATAAAATCTTGTCTCTTGACTTTTAACCACCATAAAATGATGTTGGAAGTGTTGGGATACTTAGGCTACATGTAATCATATGTCATGTGTAAACCTTTTATTAATCTACTGAGTTTATTCACAAATTTATTTATTCTGTTATTTTTTCATTGCCATCATGGTTACCTATGGACCAAAATAAAAATATTAACTAAAGCTCAGAAAGTTCCATGGAGTGACATGCACTATAATAAAACTATAATTTATAGTCATGTTCCTTATATAGGAAATGAACCTTCGTGCACAATGCTGTCTTCTGGTCCATTCGTTTACCACATAACGTGTGAACAGACAAAAATGAAATTTTTCCAGCCCCTCAAGTGACCTTGAATAACGTAGAGTATATTCTAATTGTATTTTTGGCCCAAGGTTCATGTCAAATAGTCGATAAACGTAGTATATACTGTGCGCGGCTAGCCTAGTTTTTATCTCAGATTTGCTAGTCGCTCATGTCAGCAAATTGCGATTATGTGAATGACCAATGTATTACTTGCCTGTAAGGGTGTTAGCATCTTTGTTACGTATTTAACTGTTGTGTATAAAAAAACCTCTAATATCTTCAATTCATGAATTTACATAAGCAACTAACATTGTTGGTTCCCTTAATATTTCTCTTCCTTAATACTCATTTATTAGGAAGCAATAAATTAAAACAATTTATTGGAAATTGCATAAGCATTTAATACTTAACTAACGTACCATTGTAATCACAAAAAGTTGTTCCTTCATCACTATTTTTTCTATTCTCCATGAACATCAGCTATGGGGTAGGGTACGGTAAGCAGACCCGGTTTTAATATTGATATTGAAAAACTATATTACTTAATTATAACTTTCAATATAACTAACCGATACCGATTTTTTAACAATAAGTAACTTGTATCAACTATAAACACTTTTTCATGTAATAAACGTATTTTCTTTTATAGATAATAACAGACAGTCGAAAGCTCATGGAGAACCGTGAAACGAAGTTTAAAAAGTGGCATATCAGCCGACCTGCTTGCAGATCATCTCTGTGAATATTTTTGCAGAAGAGAAGTGCGGTTTTCTAAAGATGCTTCAACAACTTCTCAAAAATGGTTAATCATTGCTACACAGGAGAAAACATAAAATTACGCATGTCATATTTCCTGTTATAAATGTTTTTTATGTTGTTACCATAACATCAATATTTATGGGATTTTCCTATTTCTAGTTCTAATTGTTTGTTTGATCGTTAGATCTCATTTATTATTTATAAGATCCTCACTATGTGAATTATATTAGTTATTTTAATTTAAAATACGATTGTGATTATGGCTATAGATATGTTGATATGATTTATAAACCGATATTCAATAAACAAATATTAAGTATCGATTGATTGTAGTAATCAATGCTAAACAACCGGTCTGCTTGTTGTCCAACATCTCTTGAGTTGTTTTCATTTGCTTAGAATGTGCATTCCGATCGGGTTGTTACAACTTTGATTACCTATTGCAAAATATTATAAATACCAGTTTGATTGGACAAGTGAAATACAAATACGGTATGTAATTGTTTAATTTTACTTCAAATTTCACGTACATTTTGGAATGTTTACCCATAAGTGTAATAACATTTTGGATTGTTTACCCTTAGGTGTAATAAACAAACTCACCAACAGTTTTCACCAATTTATAAGTAATGAAATGAGTAAGATAGCTTCCCAGAACAGTTTTCTTTGCACTAAACCCAGAAAACTATATTTTATAAAACTGGGCATTTAATCATGTCTTTTGGCTATTATACATGTCTATCTTTTTGTTATTTTGCTATGTATGGTTTCCCAGAAAATAGAATTTTTGCCAACTGTCCCCAAACATCACTACAGGAATTTACCTGCCAGCACCATGGTTAATTTGTGGGAGCAACTGGCACCTGTGTGGTTGTATAGCTAAAAAATACTATAAAAAATATAAGGAAATAAAATTCAGCTCTACTGCATAATTTGTTCCTCGTTGTATTATAATGGGCCTAGGTATGATTTAGTGAAAGGATTTTGGAATTATAAATACAGGCTAATAAATAATGTTTACTTTTTAAAACATTCACTGCGGATGACAAAATTACTGACGACAGAAAATGCGGGAATTTTTTTGTTATTTACTTACCCAAAACGGAGTCAGGATAGCCGAAAGGGTTGTCCAAGGTATCCCGGAAGCTTCGTTGGCCGGAACGGGTGACGTCATGTCCGTTTCGAGTCTGCTTGTCATCCGCACCGGTCCCTGTGTTGTATGTGCTCGCAGTGCACTAAGTTTCGGCACAAACACTCGCGAATTACAAGTATATAGTACATGAATGACACGTAGATAGTACATCAATTACACGTATATACTACATATTAGTTTGAAAAATATACAATATCAAAAACAGTTAACACTCCCCCCTAACTTACCCGAGTAAAAATTAGAAAAAAACTATATACATCCCCACCCACCGCCAAAGACTAAAAACTACTTATTTGTCCTCGTGATACTTATCAAAGCAACCGAGTTCACACAGACCTGGTTCGTCAGGGCACACTGCACAATAATACACTGTTTCCTTACGCTTGCCTTCTTGGTAGCAAACACGGCACCTCCGGGTAACTGACTTGCCGTTTCCTTTGCGCTTCGTTAGTTTGGAGAGACGATGCATGCTGTTGCGTGTCGGTGTGATGAGCAGTGGGGCTTCCTTTTGAGGGAGCAGGTCTTCAAGAACACGAACTCGGAAGTCATACAGGGACAATATATCTGAGTTGTACATGTTGTACAGGTAAAAAGAATTTACTACAACAACCTGGAGAAAGTGCACAAAAACTTTCTTGTGCCATCGCAAGGTCTTGTGCTCACAGGGGTAATAAGATACCATTTGGTCCAAGCGGTCAGTCCCCTTCATGTGAGAGTTGTAGTACATGATTGGTTTTGGCAGCGTTCGTTTTTGGTTTCTCCTGTTGGTGGTTTGGACCATCTCGTTGTCATATTGTGTGGAGATGTACGTCACCGTCTGCTTATCCCTCCATTTTCCAATCATGACACTTTGGGCATAGTTCGCTATCGTTTCACCTTTGCCCAATGCCTTTGCCTTCACTGCTGGAGGTGTATGGAGTCTGTCGATGCGTAGGGTGCCGGTAGTGTAGGTTGAGTGACGTAGAAGTTTGGATGATAAGACAAAACTATTATAAAACTTATCCATGAACAGGGAATGGCCTTTCCCCAGGAAGTCACTCATCAGCTTCATGACGACTTTGACGGTATGACTTTTGCCACTACAAGAGTCATGGCTCCCTGTGTAAACATGGAAGCGCAGCATGAGTCCCTCGGGTTCATTCAGGGAATAAATTTTGATTCCATATTTGTGGCGCTTGCCCTTTACGTACTGGCGGAAGACCAGTCTGCCATGCCACAGTACCATCTCTTCGTCGATTGTCAGTTCACGGTCGGGATAATAGATCTGTTGCATCTTATTGTTGAAGTAATCAACAATATTTTGAATTTTAAAAGACTGGTCATTAGCAGGTTCGGGGTGATCAGGGGTATCAACTCTTGAATAATGCAGACATCTAAAAATACCAAGAAATCGATCTCGAGACATGTACTCCTTGAACATAGGAAAGCTCAACAACCGATGAGTTTTCCAATAGTCGGTCAATCGATTCAGTTTGACGTTGCCAGTCAACAGTAGAAGGCCTAAGAATGTTCTTAGTTCGGCCACTACTAAGTCCTTCCATTTGGTTATGCGAGATGCTGGAGTAGTGGTGGGGCCACAAAATAGTTCCAGGGCATACAGGTTGGTTTGTCTAATGATATTCTCTAAAAACACGGTGTCAAGAAGGAGATTGAACCAGTCAATTGGTTTATTGTCACCTGGAATGGGAACGAGCAAGCCAGGTTGACCAGTGAACGGCAGGTCACGTAAATCAGCCATGTCGCTGGCCGTGCCGGCCCACTGGGGGTGAGGGACGCCGCGTTCACCGTCCCTAGAACTGTCCGAACTCGACTCATTGTCTTCATCAGATGAAAAATTATCGTCAATAACATTATCGTCTTCCTCCATTATGAGTACATACACTTACAGTCAACAGACACTATAATCCACTCACACAATATCGCAAAGTACATACAACAAACGAAATTGGCGAACCGGCGACGAATCGCCCCAACTGACTCACCGAAACAGGTACACCTCGCTATGAGTGTTACAGCCTTCAAAGGTAACTGCTCAGCTCACTCTGATGACTGAGGCAATAATATGAAAGCAGCAGGCTGCCGTATGCCGAGCTCGCCCGTCTACCGCCCGGTGCGCCATATTCGCATGACGAGCATGCTCGTCACCCGCAGTGAATGTGTTCAAGTTAGGCCTACTAATTTCTTTAGATTTACCTATGGCAATATTCCTACATTGAAAGTACTTTTATCTAATGCAATTTGATGTAAGAATTTCCTTGATTAATTGAAAAACTATGAGCTTTATATTATACTCATATTCATAACAATACAATATGCTAATACTAAAACATACTATACAAATTTTACTAATTGTAATGAACAATTATTTTATTAATTGTAATGAACAATTTTACTAATTGTAATGAACAATTTTACTAATTGTAATGAACAATTTTACTGAGGTAAAAATACTGCCGATGGTATTGCTTTCCATGTTTTCTTTATCATGTTATAGCCTGAAAAGAAGACTGGAGAAAAATGAAGGCTGAAAATAGTCTAAACAAAAAGGAACTCCCAACAGTGTGTAGAAATAAAAACAAAACCAGTCTACAAAAGAAATAAACGAAAACAGATAACAGGTTTTACGGGTGTGCAATATCACTCTTCCTTTGGCCTGTCATTTATCGATCTCGCTTTTGAAGGCTTGGCTGGGAGCTAAAATTTTGTGTTCGGCAAAAGGGCCTTGAAAATTAAATTGGACAAACAGAATGATACATCAAAATTGAAATAACGCTAAATGTTACATCGAAAACTGAAACAATTTTAATAATAGAATGTGATATTTTACAGATGTCAAGTAGCCCGGTATGGGGCGGAACCGTTTTAATTTATTTGGGTAAATATTATTTAGACTGAATTAATTGAACGATAAGGTATAGAATATTACAATTATTATTATCGTACTTGAAGTGTACTTACGTTGATAAGAAGATTATACACAAGAAAACAACACTTTGAACACTGGTATAAAACAAAGTAGACGATAAGCTATTTTGTTGTGAATCTATTTCCTCTCAGGTCTCTCTTTAGACGTTTCAATAATCATCAGTTCTCTTGCACCCATCCCGTCCCCTGCATCTCCCCCTTTCTCTGTGCAACCGTGGAAAACCGATTCCAATCCAAACGGAACTCGAATGAACCCCCCACTACTACTCCCGGTCTCTCGCGGGTCGGTTATACGGCTTGCAATCCTGTCTAAGTTGCCCAGGCAACTGCGGTCTGAACAAGAAATCAATATGGCGTAAGGCAACGCCCAAGGTACCAGAGTAATTATATTGAAATACACGTTAGATACACGAGTGTGTTCATGATACGTTGTATAATAGTTTGGTATTTTTTTTTATAACCGAATACATGCTGTTTATCAATATACCCTCGTCGAGATAACAGAAATTATTCTTATTTATATTATTATTATTATTCAATAGTCCTGTTTCAATTTTCTTTGATCGTAGGCCTGACGAACGAACCTAACTTATTCTATAAAGTTACATACCCGCACGTAGCTCCAGTAGACCTATTTATGAATGTAGATACACTCACTTGGTTTTTCTTATATCTGGGACACAAATGCTAAATATACGATTACAACGTTTCAAAGTATTTCTGAAAGGGTTGTCGCGAGTTTCACATGGCAATGGCTCACGTCTCTACAAGTCAGCTAGAAATCTACGAGAAACCAAAGATACAGATAGTATCATAGTATAAAGATATAGTATGATGACCGTACAAGAATTTCAGCACTCAGCAGTTACCTAAGGTGGAATTACACGTAACCTCCCGTGCCATTTTAGTTGGTATAGCTATTTAGTTTACATGAGGCAGCAGATTCACGATTTACACATAGCCTGCCGTGCCTCTTCCGTTTTCATTCGATTCCTCGTGAGCTTGTGAGTTGTGTGATCCACGGCAGTTGACCTGTTGGCGTCAGGGGCACGGACCGTGTTATAAAGTTGACCTGTTGGGCGCCCAGCCGGCACCTTACCGGTTGTTTTATCAGCCTGACGGTCATCCGCAATCTTCGGTTCTCACGGAAACGTCTGAAGGGACCACGTGTTGCTCACTAGAGCTTATTCCTCGTCGGAGTTCGCACGTCCTTGTTTATTTCGTTTGACTTTGGTTCAGAAATGGACGAAGAACTAGTAATTTTATCCAGCACTCTATACGCGTATGTCCCACAAAGACTATGATAATCACCTGGTGAAGGAAAATATGTGGAAAGAAATATCGGCATCGAACAAAACAGGCACGGTAGCGTTAAAATACAATTAAGTACTTTTAACGTTTGAGGTAATAGTTTTAATTCGATTTTAATCACAACATGAAATATTTAGCAAGCATTCTGATTATGTACAAAAAATAACTTAAGTAGTAAGTTTTGTAATAGTTTACTTTTCTTAGGTTGCTTTTTTTAAATAGGTTATTATATGTTGTTTTATTATTGGTTGACTAATTTTTATTGTTTTTTCCCAGCTGAAGAGTGCAAGTCTAAGTGGGCGTTTTTGTGTTCTTATTACTTGAAGGCTAGAAACAGACGTACTACTATTTCTAGCCGAGCAGCGGAGAAGGTGAATAAATGGCGCTAGGAGGATCAAATGGAGTTTTCACTCAATTTCTTCAGGACCGCCTAACTCAGTCTACTGTAACGGAGGCAGATCCTGACGAACGAATCGACAAGTACTTCACCAACACCCCTTGTCTCTCATACTCAGCTTCGGCCGTTAGGCCAAGATATGCACGGCAGCAGTCGGAGACAGCGACCAGCTCTCAACCTGAGCAAGGCCTAGAGCAAACATTGGGGTCTTTTACATCATCACGAACCTCCAGTGAGACTTCGTCTGAAAAAAGGCACTTATAGTTTTCTTCGACGACATTACAGAATCAATGTTGAAGTTTTCGGGAAGAGAGAGAGTGGAAATAAAAAGAGATACTGTTCGCATTGTCAACGACGAGAAGATCAAAAATTAATCCAAACAGAAAGCAATGTTAAAGTAAACCTACCCACAGTTCTGCAACCTACTAACAACGCCAATCGAAATAAACCCGAGATAGCCCATCTACCAGCTCAGGAAATCAACCTATCCCGATTTATCACAATAACTACGTACACGCAAATCCCAATCAATACTCCAGTGTACGATTAAAACGACTACAACGAACAGCATCATAATGAACAGCCAGATTACAATATCCTATAACAAAAAAGAGTAGAAATATTATGCTTACAGAGCTAGTTTTAAGAATGTTATCTTCTTATTAACATAGTAAGAATGATTATAGAAGTAGAAGGTAATAAATGTAAAATAATTTTGTTTGTATAAATAAATTAAATATACCCTCCCCCCGCCCAAAAAAATCTCAACATAAGCATGGTTTTTTAGTTCGATAGATAGCCACACCACTGCTGCCAGGTCATGGATGACAAGACCGGATTCAAGAGTGTGGTTTTCATTTATTGTTTATGGGGGACTTTATTGTTTTTTCACTTTAGGGGGGGGGGTAGTTTTTATTTAATTTAACCATACAAAAACAGTAATTACAAGAGCCCGTAAGTGATTCATTTCTTACTCGAGAGATGACTGCGTCCTGCCATGGTACTTGACCATCACCACAAAAGAATCTACGAAGCTTGTGCCTGACTTCAGTTGTTGCAGTATTACTTGCGTGAGTACCGATGTTTGGAAGTGGTTCAAAAGCATCGGTTTCTGGGATGTGTTCAGTCCCACTGCTCATGTACTACTCCATTGCGTAGTAGATTATGGAGTGCTATTGCTTTCATAGCAAAATTATGATAATCCTGTATACGCAAAACATTATTTACACAAATTTAAACTTGAGGTTTAAGTCATAATGAACTATTCTGTTGAAACTAATTAAAACAACTATACCAAATCTTTGTCTTATGACGAGATTGATCCAGAGACATTTTACTTAGGTACAAAACGTATCTCATTATTCATTACACTAGCTAATGCTCATACTTAACATTGATTTTAAACGTTTCTATCATGTTTTATAATGACACTTATGAGTGTATTTAAGACTTTATTTTATAATCACCGAAATACACGAACAGTCCAGAAAGCAGTAAAGGTAATTAAATTAATCCACTCAAAGGTTTAATTTTGTAACGAACTGAATTGGATGCGCCATTTCTTATTCCAGCTTGGAAGCTTCCAATGAATGTCAACGGGAAGTGCATCACGGCACTTCTAAAGAACGTGAAATCTCGTTATTTGTAGAAATTTCCAATGAAGACACAATGGATAACACTACTTGCAGCTATCGGATACTTCACGTTCATTTTCACACGTTACGATCTTTTTTCCGTACGTAGGCCTACCTCAAGTTTGTTTATTTCTAATATCTATTCATACATTTACAATCAAGTTCCCATCTTGCATTAATTAACAATTGTAGCCAATATTTTGTTTTTAAACCATAATGTATTATGAACATGTGTGTAGTATTCCAGAACGGTAGAGTAAACAGCATTTCAAATTAACAAAAATATTAAATACTTTTTATAGCATAACCGTGTAAGTATGTTGAACCAGCGAGTAGTACCGGTTACAGTTTCATACTGATTAAAGCCGCGTTTACACCGGAATTGGCAACCAAAAATTGCCAACTCCGATTGCCGACGCTAGTTGCCGATGGAAGTTTGCAATTTGTATCTGCAACCACGAACAAAGTTTGCTTAATTGTTACTGCAACTTGCAACCAAAAAATTAGACAGTATATAGAATGTCGAGTGCGGAAGAGGTTGTACTTGCTGCGGCAACGTGTGTTGTTCTAGGTAAATTGAGAAGACGGAGAAGATTCTGGGTTCGACCTTCATTGCAGGCAAGAGCAAGGTATAGTGGCAGCGATTTATTGAATGACTAAATAGAGATTATACAGACCCTTTGACGGGAGAATTGAGATACGATGGCAGTATAAAAAACTTTTTAAGAATGTTGAGCATTGTTGGTATTGGACACATAATTAGCAAAAGGGATACTAACTACAGGAAAGCAATTGCAGTGCGTGAAAGGTTAGCTATAACTTTGCGATTTTTGGAAACTGGCGACTCTTATACAAGCATCAGTTATTTGTTTAAAGTTTCAAACAGTGAGATATCTCTCTTTGTGCCAGATGTTTGTGAGGCTTTGATATGTTTCCTGAAGGATAACATACAGGTGAGTAAATGTTAAATACCTATCGACCACGTGGAGCCGATAGGTGGGAGGGGTAGCGGGGTTTGTTGCAGACTCAAGTCGCCGCTCAATTTGGCACTACAACTCGTATTGCCGACCAAGGTTGGCAACCGCCTTTGATCTTTACTGACTTCAGTCGGAAAACCAAATTTTTGGTTGCCAACTCGTAAACTCAGTCTGCAACTACAGTTTGAAATGCGAGTTGCAGTTGTTTTAAGGCGTTCAACTAAAAACTGCCGATAAAAGTCTGCAATCATTGGTTACCAACTCCGGTGTAAACGCGGCTTTAGTCCATCTCCACCGTTTTTACGAGCCATACGCCACCGACTGCATTTTCTTTCGGCAAATTTCGGAGACGCTCGGTACCGGTAGTCCCGATTGTAGCTTAAGTACATCGCAGTCTTAATAAATCTAAAACATGTACTGTAATAAGTGTCATGTGATGTTATTCACGTGTAATATTTGAATGAAATCATTCCGTAGTTTGATTTTTGTGGTAATATTTTATGTAGTATCATGTTTTGGCAAAATTATGCTACAGTGTTTTATATATTTTAAGCGATGATTTTCATGTGTATATTTGTAACTTCCGAACCACCACCAACGGCCGGGCAGGCGGGCTGCTCGCAAGGTCAGGATCACTCGGCGGTCACCCATCCAAGCAGTAGCCACGCTCGACGTTGCTTGACCCGGTAATCGCGGTAACCACCGTACCCACTACACTGCGCTATTGGCATATTATAGTGGTAGGTATTTCCAACGTTTACAAACAGAATATAACGAATCCGAGTCCAGTCTTACGACAAAAACACAAAAGTTTATAACTACCGTATAAGATTCGTTGCGGTCTGTACTAAAATTATATTGTTTTCTTTACAGTAAATAGTTCTGATCGCATATCAGAAGGAACAGTACAGCAAATATCATTAAACACATACAAGAGTATTATGATGGTGACTTGTGCAAGGTATAATATACGTATAATATATATGATGAGCCGCTGGGATTTATGAGAGGCATAGGATCTAGGGTCAGTGAGAGTGTGCTTGGGTGAATGTGTGGAAGTGTAGGTTTGGGTGCATGTGTGAATGCTTTAACTTTGGCAAGTGTGAAACTATTTACAAAATGATTTACAATGATTTACTGACATTTGCAATGCAATGTAAAATTGTAAAAATGCAATAAAATATGATTTGATTTGACGTTTAATTCGTACTGAATATTAAAAGGCTATCAATCTTTAAAAGGCATACTTTTAATGACTTACAAAATATGTTTATCAGATTGCAACATTCCTTAATTTCTAGGGGTAGTTTATTGAAAAGGCATGGTGCAAGACAGAGCAACGAGTGTTTAAATTTGAATAAATTCACTTAAGACTTAATAGTCATTATATCCTTATTACGTGTATTGCAGTTTACTCGCACGCCACATCATGTCCACCCATAGTAAAACAGGCAAAATTTTGAAAACAAAGAGATGCTATATTTTAAAATTTGTTTAGTTCTTTATGTAACATTTACATTACTACCGACATAAATTTTAAAAAATACCTTTAAATTTATCAGATTTTTTTAATTATATTTAAAGAAACAAACGATATGTTGGGTATGTTTTTGTTTTATTGTTCTAAATTGTTGTTGGATTTTATTATTTAACTAATATTCAAGTACCCATTGCATGTCTACATATTATTATATCATGAGCTAATCAATATCGACAATTGGCTATCAGCAGCAAAGCTCCACAGATCTGCTCTGTTCAGTGCTGCAGCCTGGTGCTGAACCCAACAACTTCCTTTTGTTCTAGAAGTAGAATATTTTCATCTTAAGAGTATTAGAATACCTTAAAAATGTACAGGTTACGATGTTTATGAATTAGTAGACGTCGCAGATTGTAGATGGCCTAGTTTGTACAGTGGTGCTGTATGAAATACATTTAAGCTAAGTTATACCGAAGCAAGATTTACTTTCTATTCTGGACTTATTAAAGTGTATTTATTTAGCTGAAAATGTTCTAGAAAAATAATTAATTCGACCTGTTTACTATGGAAACAACTAGAGGAAATCGTGAAATAAAAATCATTGAAGTAGAAAGCATAAGTATTTTAAAGAATGTATTTCTTAAACAATACCAAGGACGACTGTCCGAATTTATAATCACATGTTGAGAATTTTGGCCATCCAAAAATATTGAAGACGCGAAGACTGGTGAAGAAAATGTGTTTGAACTCCCCCGACGTATGTCCCTTAAAATAAAAGGCTGACAACGCACGCACGCACACCCCCCCCCCACACACACACACAATACTATATACTCGTAAATTTATGGAAAACCCACGGCAGGTTCCTCTTGGAACTCTGAGATCAGTTTGAAATATGATACACAACATATAGTAGAGGCTATCAATATATCGAGATATACCAAAAACAAAGTGAGTGTCTCTAGATTGCTACCGGATATCTTGTAAAATGTCCACATGCTATGTAAAATAGCTGGCGCCAGTAAAAAGAATGTTTGCTGTTCCCAGCTTGTGCAAGCGTACCTTTTTTAAAATGGTCATGCTATCGTTTAAGGCTGCGCTCTACCACTCTGGTGAACGCTGATGCAAGGGTTTTGAATCTGCCTCATTGTAGGCTAATTTTTTGAGGTACTGTATTACAAACATATTGATGTCATTTAAGTAACTAAATATTTGTATACGTTCATTAGTTTTTGAAATTTCAATTTCGATCCAACTTAAGCTGCACATCAGGTGGAAAGTTTTTAAATGAAAGGTATTTTCAACGCTTCATAAAATTAAAACGTGAATTTTTATTAAAGAATTGAATACAGACATTCGTAGGTTTGAATATAGTAAGCGTAAAACTGCAAACTGTTTCTTAAAAAGTTCTGAAGTTAAGGTACAATAAGGCAGACATGAAAGGTCTGCAAGCGCTATTCAACGCTCTGTCAGGTGGCGCGCGTGGCGGTTACAGCCGGAAACTGTAGGCAACTCTCCCACCACTACCTGCTGGATATTTCCCCTCACCCGCTTTCGCTAGGTTATAACGTGTGGCCTTTCAGTGTTGCTGTATCAGTATCACTGGTGTTTACAAGTTCGATGTAGTTACAAAATGCCAAATCCAAGACTAACAAAGAAGCAACGTCTGCCACTGAGTGCAAAGAGGAGAAAGAACCGTGGCGAGAATCTTAGACGCTGGCGTGAAGAACATACAGGGAAGAATAACATCAGGTAAGAGAAAGGGGGTTTTAAAGAAAATCACTACAATTATTTATATTGTGAAATATGTATTACTGAATTATATTTTATTTATTAATTTTTAATCATTACCGTAAGTTTGTACAGTAGTATACCTAAGATTGTGGTTACTACCAAATATAGTAGATCATTGATATAAGTCGGAATAGCAAACAGCAATTAATGATAATTCTCTACAAGCAAAACATTAAATTTATAACACGTAATTGTGAGGTTTAATCGCAATGAACTATTCTTTTGAAACTAATTAACTAAATAAAAACAACTATAAAAAAATCTTTGTCGCATGACGAGATTGATCCAGGGACATAATTTTACTTACAAAACGTAACTAATTACATTAGCAGATGCTCATACTTAATATTGATAATAAACGTTTCCATCATGTTTTATAGTAAAACTTATGAGTGGTCTAGACTATATTTCATAATCACCAAAGAACACGAACAGTTCAGAAAACAGTAAAGGTAATCAATCAACTCAAAAGTGTTATTTTGTAACGCACTGAATAACATGCACCATTTCTTATTCCAGCTTGGAAGCTTCCAACGAAAGTCAACCAGAAGTCCATCACGGCACTCCTGAACAGGATGAACCCTCGTTATATGTAGAAACTTCCAATGAAGAGACAACGTACAACACTACTTGCACTAGCGTAGTGCGAGTTCTGGCCTGTGGTAGAGCGCACCCTTAAGTATTGACGGATTTCGTTGTTGGATTTGTTATAACAATGTTCAATAGTTGATATCTAGTTTTTTTATAACTACACTGGTTATTTAACGACACAACACAGCTAGTCATTCATGGAAAAATACCTAACGAAGCTTTACAGGCATTCCAAATCCCTTTACCTTATGGATAAAATATTCGATAATTAATTTAGAATAGCTGAACACACATAACCTACAGTACATCATTATATAATACTACCATGACATTTGAAACATATATTACACATTTTAAACTTTATTTATTCCAATTTTATGATCTTCCGTTTTATTTATACAGTATATTGAATGTATAAAAACGATTTTATTTTTACACGGTTAAGTGTTAGAGAGGGCTTCTTAGTTTTAACTTCGTCTTGTAAAATAAGACATCTCCACTTTATACAACTAAAGAATGTCTTGTTGAGTAACATTTTTATTCAGTTGAAAAGTTCCCAACTATTTTAAAAACATTCAAGGTTCTCGCATTGCTTTGGTACTGCTTTACTAACAACTTGATGTAACTTTTTATTATTTTGTATGTCTTTGTGTAAAGTACATGTTATAAAGTGGTCCTCTGTATGACAGTGGTAAAATTATTTCATGGTTTGGAAATAATGAGTACTGGAAGTTTAGTTTGTATAGAAAAACTTTAAAAGCTATCTAAAAGGCGTCTTGAGTGTAATACGATAGCCACCGCAATGAAATTGTATCAACAGCTGAATTCGTTTACAATAAATATTTATGATGAGTAAATGAAACTTTAGATCACAACTGAGGTTACTGGAACATCGGATCGGATTTTTGTATTATTGAATGATTTACGCATTAGTGTAGAAACTAATACAATGAGAAAGAAACGCGGAAAAGAAACAAGACATTTGAATTAGTCACTCGTCGAGACAGAGGAAGAGAGAGAGAGAGAGAGAGAGAGAGAGAGAGAGAGAGAGAGGAGAGAGAGAGAGAGAGAGAGAGAGAGAGAGAGAGAATGAGAGGGGGGCAGGCCTTGAGACATACCACAATACAGTTGTGGTGCGTGTGTTTTGTTTGTTTTGCTGCTCGTGTAGGTAGGAGGGACGGGCCTAGAGAAGTGACGAGCGCAAACTGCACACAGAAACAAACACTTCTACAGTCTAGACTCTAGACCTCAACACACTCTGCTCATTCAGGTCATTACCTCGCCGCGCCGCGCTGTGTTCTCTCTTCTGTGTTACCAACACTATTCGTAATATGTTATTCTTTCTTCCGTTTGAATGGAATTATTTCACCATCTCGTTGCCAGTAGGAGAACTGCCAAAGTGAAACAGACATATTTATAATTGAGGTAAAATTGAAGGGATTAGAGGCCTGTATTCAAATCTTAGACGGTTTTTTGTCACCAATAAAAATATTTTTAAATACAAATTTGTCGTCCTTAATTAGTTTTTAAATGACATAATTATATAAAATAATACTGAATAAGGTCAGCTTCTCATTTTCAATGAACCTAAATTTATTCATAATATATAGAACGGCTCAGTTTGATATATTTCTTATTATACAATTGTATTTATCTTTTTATACGAGGAGTTCCCAGACGAATTCCTTTACAACCTCACTGTTGAATGCTGATGCAAGGGGTTTTAATGGAAAAATACTAAAGCTACTGGAAAATAAAGGTACAATTCTGCAGATATGAAACGCTGCAAGCGCAATTCAACGCCCTCCTGGTGGCGCTCCAGGTGGCTACCGCGAGAATCTGTCGGTAGCTGTCTCACTCCTACAGACAGGCAGAGGGTCTGAGCGCGCAGCAAAGGCTGTACTAGCCATCCACAAAACATTGACCTCACCTACCTGTCATTCTGTGATCGATTTAAAAGAACTGAACTATCGGAACACCTTTTATTTGAATATAATCACGAGACAACTCAGTGAATATTCCAGTTCTTACTTCTTGGGTCATGAGAAATACCGAAGGATGGACTCTAAGGGTAGCCAAATGTTTTTGGAAAAGGCGCCCCATCAGGCGGCCAGCCAGCCCGCGCGTAGATCCCTTGGCCCAGCTGTACCTAGGCCTACTCGGCATGACCGCTACGATTGTAGGACTGTAGGTCCACGCCTAGTTTGACGAGGGTGGCTGACGTCACTTTTCTGCAGGGTAGGACAGTTAGTCCACGCCGACACCTGCGGACTAGCTGTCCTACTTTTCAAAACTGACCTGGCCGTGCATTAGTTTTTCTACCTGCACTTATTCTTTATTCTGGTCAGTGATGCTTCCACTACATTCGCACAGCGTACTGCTAAAGCAGTAAATATTAACAACAGTTTACTCAAGCTATCACATATGAAGTGGATTACTAATAGGGATTATATCTTAAAGAATTCTATATATCATTATATTACTATCTGATTAATTTGGCATTGTCCTAATGAATCATAAACATCTACAGTAAGTTTGTATTAGTTATTCCTTATATTGGACCATCGTTTTTATAATACTGTATATACCAGTAGACGTTACTCGTAGTACACGTTAATTGCAATGGATGGTTTATTGTTTTATTAACATTGTTAATAGTTAAAATAACCATTTAGTTCATATCTAATATATCATTTTTAAAGTTGTACCAAATTAAGTTAAATAGATACGAAGAAAAAATATTTTATTACCTTAAATAGTGGCTCTTGGCATATAATCCAAACAGTAAACAAAACATCTGCCTACACAGACATACTAAGTTATATAATAGTGACCTTATGCCGCTAACGATACGTTGTAAATATCACTTAAACGGAATTCGATGAACGGCTAAAACATTTGTCTAGTTTCATTCAAACTTCCAATTGCTATTCATCGCTATTCCTCGCAGCGAAAAAAATTAACGTTATTTCAAATAGTGATCTCGGAACGACAGGAGATAACATGTTTAATTACTAGCAGTTATAAGGACCTCGAACGCTCCAAATTCTTAAATTTATTCTTATACCTTATTAGTTTTATTCCCCTTTAAAATAAACCGTTAACCGTTAAAAGTTTTAAAATTTGGTGTTTAGTTAATAAAAAAGCCCTAGTTATATTGCTTTGTTTTCTCGAACAAGGTACATACAAACTTCTGAGAAGCCTACTTCTGTCAAAAGTCAAATAAACTATGCGTTTTATAACTATATAAAAGTTATATAGTATTAAAAAAACATTCCTTTGATGTCTGCATACAGTACTCATCACGCATACTCAATATTTACTAAAGTGTACAGTTAAAAGTAGACTTTTAATAAAACTTTTAGTTTATTTATCTAAATATTTGTCTTACTTGTGCTCAACAGTGGTCGCAAAAAAGTTTGAAATAAGAAGTGTTGTTATTATCAAGCTTACTCTATGCTTTCATGACTAAATGTAAGGTAATTTATGATTGTGCTACTATAAAACAATGTTTACACAGAACAATTGACTAAAGTTAACAGGCTCTTATACTATTGTCTATGTCTTGTTATCTTTAACTGATTTTCTGTGCATTCTTACGATATTTTAATCGTTGTTCTCCTAGTCGGAGCGAAGACGTATCCAATAAAGCAAAGACCACCATGATCGTTACAGACATTCGTTAGAAATGGCGTAACTAACCTGACTTTATTTTATGTATATAATTTTGTTTCATTCTTTTTGCAGCTGTCTTATGTAGTGTACTGAAAACTATTTAGCAGATATAGAGTTTAGATCTCAAAACATCCATTCAAGTGCTGCAGTGTGAGTACGACGATTCCTTGTCAACCCCTCGTCAAAAGAAACCCGTGAGTCGGACAGTGGGTCCCAGGCCGGGACCGTGGACCCACTGTCCACCCCTTAAGAAGCAGGTAAGAAATGCTTCCGGCAGTTTTATGACGTGGGCCTACAGTCCGTTTGCCGACCGCTACAGTTCAGTTATGTCGCGTAGGCTCGTTTGGTGTGTAGTAAATACACTGACTTGTGTTTACAGTTTGAGCTGAAAGATGTCAATCCCAGGAGAAGCAATGAAGTACCGTCTGTCACTGCGTGGGAAAAGAAGAAAAATAACCAGAAATTATAAACGACAATAACAGAAGAACAATATGAGGTATGATGAAGAGGGGTTTACGATGACCTCACAAACATCTCTCGCAACACGAACAGGCTGATAAATAACAACAAAGTAAAGGGAATCCACTAAAACTGTTGGTGTTATGTTGTAACGCACTCAACATGCAGCATTGCTTATAGCAGCTTGGAAGCTACAGATGGCTGCCGCAGCACTCTAGATGAATGTGAAACCATACTTATGTGTAGGCACTCCAACGGTTGTGTACAAACTTGTTCCAAGGAATTGTATAGACACACATACGGCATATATATTTCAATACGAACCTTTCTCATTTGTAACATTAAAACATTAAACTAACGTTAAAAACAAAAAATGTTCAAATATTCAAATATGAACCTTTTGGTCCAGTAGCTGTGCCGACCTTTTTTTCTCTTCTCGGCCACAGCTGGTTTTGCTTTCTTCGTTGGCTAGGTTGTTAATCTCGTTGCTAGTTCTGCTGTTTTGTTTACCTGTTGCTTTTGGGTTGATTAGCAAGAGGTGTTTAGCTCTCTCTTCTCCATCAACGGTCTCCGGGTGAAGACATCAAATATTTCCGTGGACAGAAAATTAGTTTCGTTCTTCAAAAAGCTGGCTGCCCCGCTGTCTATAGGTCCCGACAGTGTTACTTTAGTCCTTGCCTTCCAGAAAAGTTCCACGTACCTCGTAGTTATTATAAGGCCCAGTACACGCTTTCCAAATTCTGTGCAAGCAACGCTTGTATTCAACCCCACATATTGCAACAACAGAAATATCGTTTCGTTTTTTCTCACAGTTCGCGAGAAGTCTCGAGAACCTTAAACGTAGACGCAATTCAAATCTTGTATCTAATTAAAAATTTAATATGAAAGGTTATGAGAGCGATCTAATATTCGAATAATAATAATAAGGTAATAAACAATAAGTACAAGTATAAATGTGAACAACTCTAAAAAATGGCATTTCAAGTGTTTCGATGGAAAATATTGAATAATGTATCTTCCTTTAATGAGACTCATATAAAATTAACTAAAATTGAATAAATGAAAGCATTTTTATCTAGCAAAAACTGTTCACAGATCTTATTACCAAACCTTAACCGTGTGTGACAAAAACCCGTTTGTTTTTAAACCAACCTTTTAGTAAACTGTTTTTTGTGGACTTGGTGACTGAATGTCAATTATTCAAATGGTTTAAATAGTTTATATCATTTAAGGCTGCACAAATTGTAATCTTCTTATATTGTTGCTCCAGCCACGCTTCAACACTTCCTTGAAGTCCTGGAACTGCTGACGTCTCCAATGAAGTTTATATCATTTAAGGCTGCACAAATTGTAATCTTCTTATATTGTTGCTCCAGCCACGCTTCAACACTTCCTTGAAGTCCTGGAACTGCTGACGTCTCCAATGAAGTTTATATCATTTAAGGCTGCACAAATTGTAATCTTCTTATATTGTTGCTCCAGCCACGCTTCAACACTTCCTTGAAGTCCTGGAACTGCTGACGTCTCCAATGAAGTTTATATCATTTAAGGCTGCACAAATTGTAATCTTCTTATATTGTTGCTCCAGCCACGCTTCAACACTTCCTTGAAGTCCTGGAACTGCTGACGTCTCCAATGAAGTTTATATCATTTAAGGCTGCACAAATTGTAATCTTCTTATATTGTTGCTCCAGCCACGCTTCAACACTTCCTTGAAGTCCTGGAACTGCTGACGTCTCCAATGAAGTCCTACATTAATTTAATATTTTCTGTGCTCATGAGCCAACCTACTGAAGTAGTCATTGACTGCATGAGAAGTAAGTAACTTCATCGGCAAAGGATTGAACGATTTGTATAGATGAACGAATACACAGTCATTTCCATACACATTACTTTATCGATATGTTAAGTTTTTTATAGAAATGTTGTTGTCTCCTAACCCAAAAATGTAGGTAAGCCCCTGAAAGTTGGCACTCCAACACCCGAGTGAGAACACGTGTAATGGTCTCTGTATCTCGCATACTCTCAAAAGCGTCCTTTGACAATGTCATCGATATCCTGCACCTCGATCTGATCAGTATCAGACGCAATGTTAGCAAGTACAGGTATGTCAAACACAGCACTACGGATGGAGTGCAGTTGCCAACAGCTTTGACAATGTCATCGATATCCTGCACCTCGATCTGATCAGTATCAGACGCAATGTTAGCAAGTACAGGTATGTCAAACACAGCACTACGGATGGAGTGCAGTTGCCAACAGCTTTGACAATGTCATCGATATCCTTCACCTCGATCTGATCAGTATCAGACGCAATGTTAGCAAGTACAGGTATGTCAAACACAGCACTGTGGATGGAGTGCAGTTGCCAACAGCTTTGACAATGTCATCGATATCCTGCACCTCGATCTGATCAGTATCAGACGCAATGTTAGCAAGTACAGGTATGTCAAACACAGCACTGTGGATGGAGTGCAGTTGCCAACAGCTTTGACAATGTCATCGATATCCTGCACCTCGATCTGATCAGTATCAGACGCAATGTTAGCAAGTACAGGTATGTCAAACACAGCACTGTGGATGGAGTGCAGTTGCCAACAGCTTTGACAATGTCATCGATATCCTTCACCTCGATCTGATCAGTATCAGACGCAATGTTAGCAAGTACAGGTATGTCAAACACAGCACTGTGGATGGAGTGCAGTTGCCAACAGCTTTGACAATGTCATCGATATCCTGCACCTCGATCTGATCAGTATCAGACGCAATGTTAGCAAGTACAGGTATGTCAAACACAGCACTGTGGATGGAGTGCAGTTGCCAACAGCTTTGACAATGTCATCGATATCCTGCACCTCGATCTGATCAGTATCAGACGCAATGTTAGCAAGTACAGGTATGTCAAACACAGCACTGTGGATGGAGTGCAGTTGCCAACAGCTTTGACAATGTCATCGATATCCTGCACCTCGATCTGATCAGTATCAGACGCAATGTTAGCAAGTACAGGTATGTCAAACACAGCACTGTGGATGGAGTGCAGTTGCCAACAGCTTTGACAATGTCATCGATATCCTGCACCTCGATCTGATCAGTATCAGACGCAATGTTAGCAAGTACAGGTATGTCAAACACAGCACTGTGGATGGAGTGCAGTTGCCAACAGCTTTGACAATGTCATCGATATCCTGCACATCGATCTGATCAGTATCAGACGCAATGTTAGCAAGTACAGGTATGTCAAACACAGCACTGTGGATGGAGTGCAGTTGCCAACAGCTTTGGTTGACATGCGCGTAGTTTTCCAATACATGCCACAAGCTCAGCGTTCACAGCTCCCCCGCTCTTGCAGTTTGAGAGCGAAGTTCTCCTCCCCCCCTCCCCGCGCCCAGATGAGTACATCGCACTCCTCGATTCTCAGTGACTCAGCACTACTCCGCGTGTTCCACCTCTGTAGCGCGTGCGGCGTTGCCGTTTCTTTACCAGTGTTGCCATTCTGTTCGCGACTGCGCGTTCCTTCTTCCCACTTCAGCTCGTCGTCTGCCCTTTTCTGATCGCCGGAGATGAATAACCGACTCGACGTCATTCAGTGGTTGAAGGAAAAGCCCTTCCCCACCATGACGCTACTCGAGAAGTCAGAAGTGATGCAGGCGGAAAGACCGTGTCCGGCTATGACCGACTTGTGTGTATGGGTGAAGGATCGCCACAGGGAATACAAGAGAAGATTCAATGTGGCCAACTACGTTTATTACAACTGGATTTGCGGCAGCGAACAACTCAATAAACTGTTCTGCTGGCCCTGTTTGCTCTTCGGCTCCGTGCCCAGTGCTAAATGGTAAGAAACACAAATGTCACCACAAACTTCTCCCACTAACAGGATTGAGTTAGTGGAGTCCGGTTCTGATTAGGGCTAGATCCTATGCATAAAGTCGATTTATAAATCCTGATAATTTGAAGCCCATAAAAATTGCATATCTGTGTTTTAGTTGTACCATGACAGCTCTCAAAAGTCTTCCTATAACAATGGGATTTTCCCATCATCATTCAAAACCGGACGACTATTTGAAAATGCAAACATCGACAATCAAAACGCTACACACAACACCTTAACCTTAACCTTAAAATCAATGTAAACAATCGAAAACAAATTTATACATTTGTATCTGATATCTACTGTATTTAACATTTTTGATAGTTGCCTTAACATTATTATCATTGATTCGCTGTTTTGGGACACTAACTCACTCAATTTTTTTCGCTACACCAACACTGAGGGAATGTTTGGAACGATTATTTAAACAGTATATCAAAGTGTAGATAGGTATTACTATTAAAGGTTCTTTCAAAATGTTGAAACCCCTTTACCTACAGTTAGTTTCGAACCTTCTCTAATTCCTGAAATTAACTTTTCCTATATGTCCTTGTTCAAGGATTAGTCAAGTAAATATAATATGATGATCAAATATCTAACCCTAACTAATCGACCTGATTCGATCCAAGAGGCAAATCAGGCAATAGACATTCAAAGATTAATTGAAACTTTACTGGTTTCTGTTACAGTCTATTGAATTGGAAGAGCAATGTGTTGCAATAGCTGAAATTGAAATGTTTTGTGTCAACAGAGACGGTAATCTAGAAACTAATAAACTCTGTAAATAACTAGGATTGCTAGACAACAAAACTAGAGCTGTTCTAACTTCTACTACTTGGCTACACTGTAATATTTGTTTCATCTAACTCCATCACTATATTGTCATTTGGTCGCCCCCCCTTTCTTCTGCCGAATCCTCTGTAGTCCCGACGAGGTTATGCATCGCACGCTCGACCACGTTTTCAAATCATCTGTCCGGAAATTCATCGTGTACGACTGAGGTTGTCTGGACTGTAATGACAATTGCATTTAACGGGCGTCGTATATGACTAGGGAAGACAAAAAGAGAACAAACAGTACATCTGAGTTTGAAATCACAAACAATCCTCTGTTCGTTTAAACATTGTGAATCTCTTCACACTGTTCTATAATTGCTTCATCCTCTGTGTCCATCCACCACTGACCAATATCCTCTCTGTACAGGCCGAAGAAGAACATCTGGGTGGCGGGGTTCGACTACCTCGCCAGTCTCACCAAGTCGGCCAAGTTCCACGAACAGTCAGAGTTCCACGCCGGTAACGTCAACAAGCTGGCCGAGTTCGAGCGGGAGCGACTGGACAACCCCTGGGGAGAAGTGGAAGTAGGTGCACACCGATTATACGTGAAGGTACCTCCGTATTATACGGAGGGGTTTTTTCTTCTCTCGCCACAAGTGCGGGGTGGCACCGGAGAAGCTACTGATGGTCAGGGGCATTTCCGCCAGGTACTTTTCCGACCTAAGACGATCTGCCACGTGGTGATATGAGGTCGGAAGAGCCCCTGACCATCAGTGGCTTCAATGGCTTCCCGCACTTCTGACAAAAAAAAGAAAAACATCCCTCGAAACAGTAACTAAATTCAAGCTGAGACTACCTGAGCGCTCGTAAATGTTATCTTGAACGTTGGTACTACTAGTAACACACTTATGATAACGTAATCTTAACTAGTTGTATCGTATAACAAGCAGTAGATAGTGACAGAGTGGCCTCCGTATAATACCAAAGTACCTAAATATAGCACTATACAGCGTGCATGGAATAATTAATGACAAATACATTTCGTGAGTGCTCTATCTCTCTGCATTGATAAAAAAAAAAAAAACATAAATGTTACTTATTGTTGACACTGCGTACAATGTCATGCAAAGTCTGTATCCTGAAAGCTGGGTTGTGGACATGGTACACAAGAAAAACAAATGAAAAGAAAAAAATGTTATAATGTGTTTCATGCTTTTACTGTCAGCGATAAACGTTTGGACAGCCCTTATTCATAGCGTAGTCTCAGGACCCGAATAACAGTAAAATTCAAGTGCACTCTCCAACTTAAGGGAGAACAATATTTAATGTATATATTGACATATGTATATATTGTGGTATTTGGAGAGTGTTTTGTCCCTCCTAAACCACACAATGTGTCAGTCCCCCAAAATACTTTTGTACGTACGCTACTGACTGAGTTGGTTAGTGGATTTAGAGTAACTGTCTGGAGCAACACACGTGTGTTTCATTAATCATCTATTAAACTGAACAAAACTACTCTGATAAGATGAAGGTTGGAACTTTAGAAGGTCGTAGTACATAGCAGTAGAGAAACGTGTATAAATAGGGAACGTGTTTTAATTTTTCACATGTTATATTTTAATATTACATTCAATAATGGAGTATGACATAGTTATTTTTACCTGAACTAAGTTGCATTTCAATATTGTAACTTGAAGAGCTTTTTTTTAATTTGTAATAGCTTCCATTATTAATACAGACAGTATCGTACAGAAATACATTCATTGTTCGTCTCTTTACAGATAGGCGTACCAACATTGTTTATTGGCAAATGATGAAAGTAAATCGTGAAATATTTTAAATCAGTTTTTTAATCATCGAATTAATGTTCTCAGCCTGAATTTATCTAGCAAATTATAGATTTCATTCATTAACTCATCCAGCCGTGCTTCTTTGTTTTGAGCCATCCGTAGTGATGTGCAGCATGGCCGGAGCCACCCATGGTCAAGTTAACTAGTAGTGATGTGCAGCATGGCTGGAGCCACCCATGGCCAAGTTAACTAGTAGTGATGTGCAGCATGGCCGGAGCCAACCATGGCCAAGTTAACTTGTAGTGATGTGCAGCATGGCGGGAGCCACCCATGGCCAAGCTAACTAGTAGTGATGTGCAGCATGGCCGGAGCCACTCATGGCCAAGTTAACTTGTAGTGATGTGCAGCATGGCGGGAACCACCCATGGCCAAGCTAACTAGTAGTGATGTGCAGCATGGCGGAAGCCACCCAAGGCCAAGTTAACTAGTAGTGATGTGCAGCATGGCCGGAGCCACCCCTGGCCAAGTTAACTAGTAGTGGTGTACAGCATAGCCGGAGCCACCCATGGCCAAGCTAACTAGTAGTGATGTGCAGCCAGGCCGGAGCCACCCATGACCAAGTTAACTTGTAGTGATGTGCAGTATGGCGGGAGCCATCCATGGCCAAGTTAACTACTGTAGTAGTGATGTGCAGCATGGCCGGAGCCAGCCCTGGCCAAGTTAACTAGTAGTGATGTGCAGTATGGCCGGAGCCACCCCTGTCCAAGTTAACTAGTAGTGATGTGCAGCATGGCCGGAGCCACCCCTGGCCAAGTTAACTAGTAGTGATGTGCAGCATGGCCGGAGGCACCCCTGGCCAAGTTAACTAGTAGTAATGTGCAGCATGGCCGGAGCCACCCATGGTCAAGTTAACTAGTAGTGGTGTGCAGCATGGCCGGAGCCACCCATGGCCAAGTTAACTAGTAGTGGTGTGCAGCATGGCCGGAGCCACCCATGGCCAAGTTAACTAGTAGTGGTGTGCAGCATGGCCGGAGCCACCCATGGCCAAGTTAACTAGTAGTGATGTGCAGCATGTCCGGAGCCACCATGGCCAAGTTAACTAGTAGTGATGTGCAGCATGGCCGGAGCCACCCCTGGCCAAGTTAACTAGTAGTGATGTGCAGCATGGCCGAAACCACCCCTGGCCAAGTTAACTAGTCGTGATGTGCAGCATGGCGGGAGCCACCCAAGGCCAAGTTAACTAGTAGTGATGTGCAGCATGGCCGGAGCCACCCCTGGCCAAGTTAACTAGTAGTGATGTGCAGTATGGCCGGAGCCACCCCTGTCCAAGTTAACTAGTAGTGATGTGCAGCATGGCCGGAGCCACCCCTGGCCAAGTTAAATAGTAGTGATGTGCAGCATGGCCGGAGGCACCCCTGGCCAAGTTAACTAGTAGTAATGTGCAGCATGGCCGGAGCCACCCATGGTCAAGTTAACTAGTAGTGGTGTGCAGCATGGCCGGAGCCACCCATGGCCAAGTTAACTAGTAGTAATGTGCAGCATGGCGGGAGCCACCCAAGGCCAAGTTAACTAGTAGTGATGTGCAGCATGGCCGGAGCCAGCCCTGGCCAAGTTAACTAGTAGTGATGTGCAGTATGGCCGGAGCCACCCCTGTCCAAGTTAACTAGTAGTGATGTGCAGCATGGCCGGAGCCACCCCTGGCCAAGTTAACTAGTAGTGATGTGCAGCATGGCCGGAGGCACCCCTGGCCAAGTTAACTAGTAGTAATGTGCAGCATGCCCGGAGCCACCCATGGTCAAGTTAACTAGTAGTGGTGTGCAGCATGGCCGGAGCCACCCATGGCCAAGTTAACTAGTAGTGATGTGCAGCATGGCCGGAGCCACCCCTGGCCAAGTTAACTAGTAGTGATGTGTAGCATGGCCGAAACCACCCCTGGCCAAGTTAACTAGTCGTGATGTGCAGCATGGCCGGAGCCACCCCTGTCCAAGTTAACTAGTAGTGATGTGCAGTATGACGGAAGCCACCCATGGCCAAGTTAACTAGTAGTGATGTGCAGCATGGCCGGAGCCACCCCTGGCCATGTTAACTTGTAGTGATGTGCAGTATGACGGAAGCCACCCCTGGCCAAGTTAACTTGTAGTGTTGTGCAGTATGACGGAAGCCACCCATGGCCAAGTTAACTAGTAGTGATGTGCAGCATGGCCGGAGCCACCCCTGGCCATGTTAACTTGTAGTGATGTGCAGTATGACGGAAGCCACCCCTGGCCAAGTTAACTAGTAGTGATGTGCAGCATGGCCGGAGCCACCCCTGGCCATGTTAACTTGTAGTGATGTGCAGTATGACGGAAGCCACCCCTGGCCAAGTTAACTTGTAGTGATGTGCAGTATGACGGAAGCCACCCATGGCCAAGTTAACTAGTAGTGATGTGCAGCATGGCCGGAGCCACCCCTGGCCATGTTAACTTGTAGTGATGTGCAGTATGACGGAAGCCACCCATGGCCAAGTTAACTAGTAGTGATGTGCAGCATGGCCGGAGCCACCCCTGGCCATGTTAACTTGTAGTGATGTGCAGTATGACGGAAGCCACCCCTGGCCAAGTTAACTAGTAGTGATGTGCAGCATGGCCGGAGCCACCCCTGGCCATGTTAACTTGTAGTGATGTGCAGTATGACGGAAGCCACCCATGGCCAAGTTAACTAGTAGTGATGTGCAGCATGGCCGGAGCCACCCCTGGCCATGTTAACTTGTAGTGATGTGCAGTATGACGGAAGCCACCCCTGGCCATGTTAACTTGTAGTGATGTGCAGTATGACGGAAGCCACCCATGGCCAAGTTAACTAGTAGTGATGCGCGAACCATGAGCGAACCGGCTCACTGATCCGGGTCACGAAACGATCTGAGATCCATTAGATCATGTGATGAAATGAGTCGATTCCTGATTGAACGAACCATTGAGTCGTGACTCGTGAGCTGAGAGTCGCCAGCCAGTTCGGTCTCATAGCTCTTTATTATCTGAGTGATCTGCTAGACGTAGAAGACAGCTGTTTAAAATCTGAATTTATTTTGGACAACAATTACACCTCGTTAAAAACTATTATTTTTTTCACGTACAAAGCCTTTGAACCATTAAAATTTATTGTACTGTACAGAAAACATTAACGATGGTTTTTTTATCAGTTACATTTCATGGTATATACAGGACGTAAAACAATGAAATTACTTTTACATTATATTATATGTAGTAATAAAACCAAAATTAATTATTTTAACTAATATAATAATTAATTGTTTATTTTTAATTGGTTTATTCGGTTTATTCTAAGATCTGATCGAGCCGACGGAGTGAGTGACGTCAGTGGTTTGAACATGCGGCTCATGAGTGGTTCATTTCAGTGATCTGATCCGAATGAGCCGGATCATCCCGTAGAACCGTTCTTCCCATCACTAACTAGTACTATTTCCTCTCTTGCTCGCACGCACGTAGTTCAATACGGCAACATTGCGTATGTTCCGCTAGTCCTGAGCAGTCAGGAATGTGCAGCGTTGCTTTCTCCTGTACCTTGAACTGTCTCTGTATAATATAACTTATTACTCTATGGCAAAGCCCTATTGTCAGGTAAAATACAAATCAACAAAAGACACGTCTAGAATACAAGATCTTTTATTGATAACAAGCACGTCAATAAATAATAGTTTTAAATACCGTACCTAAAATCGCTGTATACAAATTAAGAAATTTGTTTTATAACATGCTAGATACATTCCTTTTGTTTGCAAATAATTCAACTTCACCAAAAACATAATTTAAAACTACATAACCAGGCTAATAGAGGATTTAGCATAAATCGTTCCTATTATTAAACGTAATAATTATAAATAACTAGCAGTTACCCGCGGCTTCACACAAAATTTTCAAAATCGAAGGCCCTAGCTTTCGTGGTGAAAGTATTTACGAGGTAATATGATTGACCTCTACCATTCTTTTAAACATAAGTAGGCTTATCATGTACATACTACTTCAGTATCCACGATTGAGAGATTACAAACGTACATAACAATTTTATTAGTTCTACTTTAGGTTTCGTTTAGTAAATAAATATATATACATACGTCTCACAAACACCTAATTTGGCGAAAAAGTGTTAACTTCCGTCTGTTTAGATTAATTTTCTACCTAAGGTATTTCAAGTGCCATAGCATAGTTGGACTTGTGCCTCGATTCAGAAAATACATACCAACCTACTAGCTTCTCAAATTTAAAAGTAAACAAATTGTTTTAGCCACTTCAGCTGAAAGTGCAACAGCTGTTTAGGGTCAGTTAAATATGGATTATGTGTCAAAAATATTATAATTATTTTCCCCAATTATTATATTTAATAAATTTGATTAATTTTATTTATATTTAATTCTAATAAACTTTTCCAATGTTTCTCATCTTTTAAAACATCCTTGGACTTCTACAAATATTTCAAAACCAAAATTAGCAATATCGGTCCATCAGTTTATAAGGTATTAACAATGAAAGCGCGTAAAATATCATTTTTCGCATTATAAAAATTGTTTTATACTTCCTATGATTAAAATATATCTGTACTATATATCTAGGAACCTGCCCTAGTTCATAACGAAGCTGACAGTGTAAACTGTATTAAAATCCACTGAGTAGTTTAAACAATATCGATGTACAAACAGACCGACACAAAAGGCGATTTTAATTTAACCTATGTATTGATGAAACGCATTAAATTGAATTAAAAATTAATGGTCAATACAATTGTATGACTAATTGTCAATTAAATACATATTTATTTTACTTCTATCTATGCGCAATTGCACTTTATTCTTTTCACCACCGCTACAGCGATTTATTACTTTTAAGTTTATTAGCAATTAAATGCGAAATTATCTGAACTTTGTTCTTATATTTTAGAAACAATTACATATTTTAAAGGATTGGATATCTTTAAAATTGTTCTGGCAATTTATAATAAGCGAGTTTTACCAAAACATTAAAGAGGATATTTGAATATTTGGAAACTAACTCAAGTTTACACTGATGTAGGCCTATACTCGACAGGAGTGTATTATAACTGTTACGCTTGTTATTAGTTATCTTATAAAACTGTTACTCATTATCGTCTAGTCTACTTATAGAAATTATATTAATTGGAGGCAGTTGGGAGTTATACACTGAAGTGCTTATGAGTAAATTACCAAGAAGCTTCAAAGACTGGGGGCGATAGAGAGGTGTTATACAGAAAAATAATTACAACACTTTGGAGATTAAGTGCTAGAGAGGATTTTATAGTCCTAGCTTCGCCTCTAATTAAGACACATTTTTCATTTTATTTCATAATTAAATGGACATGAAAACGCTGCAAGAACGGTATTATAAATTTACTTCTAAATCGCATAAGTATCATTTAATTATTATACTCAATATGTCACTGACAGAGAGGAATATGATAGAATCGATCAATGGTTTGTTCACTGCACTGTTCAAAATCTGACTATATTTCCCCTTTACTTGCATTTGTCGCCAATTCCTTTATATATCACCCATCCTAAAATCTAAAAACTATTTTAAGATAACTTTGTTTCATAACTTCGTTATCAGAAATCATAATGAATTATATAAACAGCTTTGAGTTACTAGGTACAGTAGTTTAATTTATTGTATTTAAACAAGTTCATTTCCAACTAAATAAGCATACGTTTTAATAATGCTTTTTGGCGAGGGCTTCCAAATAAATGATGATAAAGAATGGAAAATACCAATGGTTTTATATTCAGGAAACACTGTAAATAAATATTTACTCAATGTATATATCGCAATAAATATTAATAAGTATGATGATATGTGAATGGAAAGATTTCTTCTATAATTACTCGTAGTTAAGCCGTTAAAAATATAGGTGTGAGTATTGCTTAATTTTGTTTATAAATTGAGTAGAATGGATTTTGGAAAAATGTTATATTTATCGGTTTTACGTCGATAAATTTTAGTTTGCATGTTACAATACAGACAACCTAAGTAAGTTTGTGAGTTTGTTTGTTCTAGTTCAATACAGACTTTACCCTCAATTTTCTTTTTCTTCATTTCAGTCAGATGTGTAAAATGTTTTAAATCTTGTGGTACTTCTTTTTCTTTACTTATCTAAATGTGTTAAAGTATTGTCTTGTTGACCTTTATATACATACATTTAATAGTAAGAAAAGATAGATTTAAAGCCTTGATAAAGTATCATTCATAGAATAGCAATGATAACTATTAATAGAATAAGTTGTTGTTTCCATTAAATATTGCAAAGACGTAGTCCTCGTGTCGTTCCATTTCTTGGAAAGAACATAATTTCAGATCTTGACATAAATTAGAAATATCTTACAATACAGGTATATCTACAATTTTTTACACAACATAAAGTTAATTTCAAATTACAAATTGAAAAATTAAAAGTTCAATGATAACATTGTTTTTTCATGTTTGATAACATGATGTTCTAAGTAACTCAGCTTGAATCACAAATAACACTTGTTGACATCGATCATTGAAACAACATAATGCAGCTCCTAAGACATTTTGAAGTTAATGTCCTTTCATAGATTATTTATAATTGATTATTTCTTTCTGAAAAGTAGTATGGATTAAAAAATCAATCAAAACGAGAACTGAGAAAATTTGTTACTTTCAATTTAACTAGCCGTAATTTTATTATCTTTTTAATCAATTTAGAAAAATTTGATAACAACCTGATTCGTCTTAGATTTTCAAACTGTATAAAACCAGAGAAAACCCTTTAAATAGGAACTCGTATGCTCAATTTTTATTTGCTAGGATAAACCTCGCAAGAGAAATTTCAATTAATTATGAGTGTTAAAACAGGCTATACGTACAAAAACGGCAACATTCTTTAATATTTTTACAGAAATTCGATTAATACAAAACCACAAGGTCATATATTTTTTAGGCTTTTAATAAATTAACGCATCAAGATCTGCAACTAGCAAGACAAAGGCGAGGGTGGTAGTGAACCTGTGGGCTGTGGCAGTACTCTGAAGGTGGATGTTCTGTGACGAAGCGCCTCCTAACCTTTGTACTGCACAGAGATAAGAAAGTGGGTTATCTCTTCTACAATTCTGTAAGCATCAGAGTCATTTCACCGTTATCACTCACCTTCTCCACATTCGTACTCTTACCTTTACGATTAATGATTTTGTTTACACACTTTTTTTTGCAATTTCCAAATCATATAAGTCTTATGCAAAACCTTTAATAATAACTTATAAAGCACCTGTCATATGGTCTTTCCTTAGGGATTGTACAAAGCGTACGTCTTTTTTAAATTTTTGTAAGGTATAATTTATCCAGAACGAAACTGCAAGAACACTATTGAGTCTAAGGCTTTTATTCGCTGCTGAAAAATTATATCAAGACGTACCCTAAGTGCTAAAAAATGTTTTGTTACTAAATCCTACCATATGTGTTGAAATGTCTGGAAATGGCAAGGGAGCCACAAATCCGAACTCCTGATGTGCGTTCTGGCCCATCAGAGTCATCAGTCGCCGGCGGACCCTGCAGCACCTGGCGTTGTCACTGCTGTACTCCCGCGCACAAGCTGCACTGCCGAACGCGCTTAAGAGCGTCAACCGCGACCGCATTTCATCACTACGCACTTTTATTGTACATTGTGTCCTAAATTTAACTGTTTACACTATATACAATCCTCCCACTTATGTTCAATTTTATAAATTGTTGTGGAAGGTTTCGAAACACAGGCCTAAACATAAGCCAGGTTTGTCTGGACAATTATCACAAAAGAAGGTAGTCTTGATTTTCTTTCCAGTATTTTTCCAACAAGTTCTACAATTTTTTCTCTTTAGGCGATTTCTCTCGTCACGTTCTTCGTTTCTCACAATTTTATGAGCAGTTTGGCGTAGGCGTTTCTGTGCCCTGGTTTCCAGGGGTTGTTCTACTCTTTCCGGTAACAGAGACCTTATTACATGGAGCCTGTACTCATAAAAAGTTTGTTTTACTTGGTACACATTGTGCAATGCGTGTGAGTTCAACAGCATCATCTGTACAATGTGGATAAAGATTTTTTTATACCACCTGATTGTTTTGTGTTCATAGGGATAATAGCTGAGCATTTGGTCTGCTCTGTCAACTCCACTCATGAAAGCGTTATATTTGACAATCGGAAGTGGTTTTGATCTAACTCTTTTTCTGCTATCAACAAATTTAACCATTTCATTTTCAAATTCTGAGGATATGTACAGAACAGTGCGTTTATCCTTCCACTTTCCAATCATAATACCGTTACTGTACATGGCAGTAGTTTCACCTTTCTTCAATGGTGCAGACTCGACTTCATTCGGTACTAATTTACGGTCTTGCCTTAGGGTGCCCGTCGAATACGTCATGTTTGCCAAAAGTCTTGATGATAAACTGTAACTATTATAAAAGTTATCCATGTAGACTGCATGGCCCTTTCCCAGCTTTTCTTTCAATAAATACATTACTACTTTCTCCGTATGGCCTTTGCCACCGACCAGTTCATCTTCTGAGCCAGCATAGACTAAAAACTTCAAAATGAGTCCTTGTTGTTCACAAAGAGTGTAAAGTTTTACACCGTATTTGTGGCGTTTACCTTTGATATACTGTCGATAGTATAACCTACCACGCCACAACACCATTGCTTCGTCAATGGACAGCTCTTTCTGAGGAGAATAAATCTGATACATTTTATTGTTGAAATATTCAACAATCGGCTCAATTTTTTTTATTGATTGAGTTTGTTCCCCTTCATTCTTTGGATTGTTGAAATGCAGGCAACGAAGAATATTCAAAAATCTATCCCTAGACATACTACTTCTAAACATTTTGAAGTCAAAAAGTGGGTCGGTCTTCCAATAATCCTGTAATCTATTCAACCGTACTGTACCCATATGTAACACTATGCCAATAAACACTCTCAATTCAGGTACTGTTAACTCTACCCACTTATTTATTCTAGATTTAGGTGTCAAATCCGGCTTGAACAATACCTCAAAGGCATATTTGTTGGTTGTTTTACAAATATTATCCAAAAAAACAATGTCAAATAACATATTGAACCAGTCGATTGGTTGTCCATTTCCTGGAATTGGAACAAGCAATGTGTCCGTCCTAGTAAATTGTATAGGTCTCATTCCTGAAGTTGTTATTGTCCATTGTGGAGCTGTAGTGTATACGTCGGGGTTCTCATCAGCATCATTTACCGACGATCCATCATCTGATTCCTCATCCGATACGTCATCCACAGCGCGTTGAACAGGGTCATCTATGTCGACATCGTCTAGATTTTCAGGTTGTAACTCGATGCGGGTAGCTTCTGAGGCGTTTCCAGACGGTCCAGGTATTGAATGATCCATTATACTCATCGTACACACACAACAAACACTATTGTACACACTAAAATAACAGTGAACACTCTAAAATTTAACAGACAGTAATACAAACTAGGGGTCGCGGGCGGACCCCGTATGGTGGCGGTGAGACGCAAACTAACCACGTTCTAAGATCGACACGAATCACAAGCAAACTGCTGTAGCGTACCGACCTACTCCGGCGAGTGACTGAACCACACTGAGCCTATACACAATGCGATGCGCGGTAGTCCGCCCGCGCACCCCCCGCTACAAGACCATGACGCGCGGGGTCCGCCGGCGACACGAGCTCCTCACGCAGCAGCGAAATTACATTAAATTTGTAAATAGTGTTGACTATCATAATAAAAATGTATTATTTGTAGTGTTGTATACTAAATAACTATTTAATTTTCAAATTACAGTATTACTCGATTTCTTTATTACATTACAATTTTACTAAACAGTTATATTTGCTACAACATATTTTATGAAAATCTTATAAATCTAAAATGAAATAGTATTGCTCTTTATAACTTTTATTTATTAGTAAGGAATAGGATCGAGCAAAATTGATTGAAAGCTAAAATCTAGTACACAGACAGTTATCGTTATCGTAATCAATTATCCAGTAGATAGTAAAGTTTCGTTACTGGGGCAGTCTAGCATTAGATTATCAAAATACAGGTTATGATAACACAATACCATTCAATAACGTATTAGGAACAACCTAATACAAAAATCAACAACAATTACTACCTCTAGTAATTACAAAGCCAACAAAATTACATTATTATTGTTATACTCTGTAGTAAGGACGATTTCCTGTTAATTCGTCAGAGAAATATCAGCTACAGAGTTGTTTCTTTGAAGTAACGGTTACATCTTTGACAATGTAACACGCTTACATGTCACGGCTTTGGTTGGGCCGTTGGGCCTGGTCTCTCCGATAATGTATACGTATAAAGGTTTGGACACACATATCCGCACCGCGCCCGACACGTGAGTCGGCCGATTGTTGGCCGTTATACGGTGAAAGAATTGCAGCGCAGTTCTTTCAACCTGCAAGTCCACACATGTCCGCACCGACACCAGACCGTCGTGGCCGCACCGAGCCCGCACCGTCACCGATATGTGGAGTTTGAATTTTAACGGGCACGGTGCGGTCTACGAGCGGCATCATATGTTGTTTACTGTTGCGTTCTTCTTTTTAAAACTATTTAAGTAGTCTACACGTTATATTTTATTGAATTATTTTAGTATAGCCTACTACCTCTACATCCTGTGTTTCGAGTACAAAAAAATCATATTTATTGATAAAAGCATTACATTTTCTTACCTTACAGTAAACTAGTCATATTATCTTATTGTGCATATTTTCTTATTACAACAAATTTGAAAACCATGTTGTACATTAAGTGATTTTAAACAACTAAATTCGAATTATGAAAAATCTATAAACATTTTTCATTGATTAAAAAATGACAAGCATGTAATTATTTGCGCAAAATCTATTTTTCTTTGATGTATTGAAGTTACTTGATAAATTTATTCCGGTATGTTGTATGTTGAGTCATATTTAGAATGTTTCTACGACATTTTTATTTTTTTTATTTCTTTTTATTTCAATAAAGTAAAAATAAAAATATTTTATTTACAATAAGATTTTCAAGCAAGAAAACTCCATGTTTAAAATAAATAATAATAATAAATCATTTATTTCCCCATTATAACAAACTGAATATTACAAATAAATATTATTGCCACTGCTTAGTAATAAATAATAGCCTACTATGACATAACGTATTTACAATAGCAGTAAATAACAAATACAAAAAAAAATTTTCAACTTACTTTATTTCTAATTTATGTACTTAGAGTAATAAAATATAAAAAGTAAGTTACATCCTTTTAGATTTTTCTTTTTTTTTAAACTAATAATTAGGACAATAGATTTACAAAATATGGGAAATTTTGGTACCCCATAAGAGGCTGTGCCTGGGTTGGGATACTATATACAAAAAGGGTAAAAAATAAAAATAGCGGAATCGAGCTAGAATGAAATGATAAAAATGAGTTATTGTAGCTTATGTAGTAAATAATATACTATTACGTATCAAAGTTTAAATTTAGTATAACTAGTGTGCTGTATTAAACAAAAAGGATTTATGCATGCATGATTTACAATTCAAATATTAGGCTTTTACACATGTAACATTAAATATTATATTATAAATAATTATTTTATAATGCTCTAACGTGTCTATTTAAATATTATTATAATTTTAGCAGACAAGACTAACCATACACTAATTTATTATCTTAAACATATACTCAATATCATTTTGAACGATCATCCATACTCTAAATTTTTTTTAGAAAATATATTTATGTTTCTACTATTTTTGACTAATTCTGGCAATAAATTATTTGTCCTCGGAGCTATAAAAGAAAAAAATTTGTAAAATGTGTTTTTGTATGTTCTCCAGTATATATTTTACAAATATTTACTATGTTTTACAAATTATTATAAACGGGCTTGCAACATGGCAAACTCTCTTGCATCCACACTATAGCTCTTGGGTTTAAGACAAAAAACACCAAATATACTGTTTATAGTGTATTTGACCGAAATTCACTGCAATGAAACACAATGAACAAGAATTATAGGGATAAAACATGTAACCAAGATAATGATATTTACAAATTTTACATACTAGCTGATTGTACAAAGCTTTACTGTAGCATTGCAATGTTTCATTCATCACAGCGATTAATAAACATAACAACAATGAAATTAACAATTATCTCAAGCAATAATTAATCTTCCGAATTGTTAAAGTATCTGTCACTTCGAATTCAAAAGAAACATGCTCTAGTACAAACAGTGAGATTGTTGCGCTCGGACTGCATACGGACATATGTGGCCTCACGGTAACCGAGCCGAGCCCGCACCGACACTCGGCCGACTCACGTGTCGGGCGCGGTGCGGATATGTGTGTCCCAACCTTTAGAAGGTCACCGGTTCCTGTTTCTGCCTAAAGTCGAAGGCCTTTAAAATAGTGAATTTACTGTAGTTTTGTGCTTCGGAGTGGCATTATGCCCGGTCACTGGTCTTGGTTTCAAAGAACGGGAAAGACTATATGACGTCACAGACTGTGACGCCAAAGGTTTTGAAGTAGCTCCAGCACTGTGCATTGTTATTAAAATGGCGGGTTGTAGAAAGTTTAGTTCTTTTGACCAGTTGAACAATTTTATCAATAATAAAGAAAATACGGACCATATTCAATTAAGAATAAGTGATTCGAGATATGCTATATACTTTAAACTATACCAATATCCCTTCTATAAGAACTTATAGTCCTGCTAAAGTCCGATAATACATAAGTGATTAATAATAAAACTATTTTTAATCGGTAAATGGAAGAATTGATTTTCAAATATCTCAAGACGAGAGACTAATTTCCCTCTTACCACTTACATACAATATACAATGAAATCATAACCATTTGAGTGTTATTAGTAAATAAAACAAATGTTCCAGTTATTTTATGCTATTAAATGACATACATATTTAATATGACAAAAATTATTTATAATTAATTATGATTTCTCTTAATGACTATTAATTGAAACATTCCAGTAAAATTGAGAGAAACAAAACTATATCTTAATAAACTACGAAGTGTAGATTCTGGTACATGGTCAATTTTTAGTTGTATATTTCTTCTTTTTAATTTATTTAAGCGCACACTTTTATTATATTACCGTTCAATACATTACCAATGCATAATATGCAATTAATAAAATAGTCTACAAATTGTGTTTTTTATATTTTTAAGGCAGTGGTGTAAAGGTGACAGTTATGGCTGCCCTTTCGTTACGTCACGGTTGACGTCACCACTCATCGCCCGTCTGTCTAATCTACAGACGGTAGTCGGCCATATAGCCACAGCGTTTGTGTTTTTGCTCTTGAACTCTAAACAAAGTGTTAGGTGTGAATATAGTGTAAAATAAAATGTTTGAAGAATAAGTTCTAAGTTGAATTAGAGATTCGCCGCTTTTGATATGTCACGAAACTGTTGTTCCTATTTAGATTGTAGAAACAGTGCACATAAAGTGAAAGGACTCAGAATGTTTACATTTCCACTGAAAGAAACATTAAGTGCAATATGGGTCAGCAACTGCGGTATGTTGTGCTCACTAATATAAAGTTGTAATATCCTCAAAATGTAAATTCCCTAATAAAACAATTAAAATAATTTTGGTTTTGAGGTTATGTTTATAGATTTAGGTTATATTGTTAACTATTGTTTCACTATATTTGGGTAGGGTACGATAAGCGGACCCGGTTTTTGTATCGAAATTGGCAAACAATGTTACTTAATCATAATCATTGATATAATCAATTGGTATCAATTTACATTAACGTGACCATGGAAAGGTATGTTCATTTTTTTTTCTGAAAACTACAATTTTTCCTGAAAACAATATTGAAGAAAATACTCGTCGGCAACGAAAATTGAAAGAGCTACGATTTTTTTAAATCTTCTGAAAACTCCGTTTTTGACAGTTTCTTATAACTCTGCGTCTGCTTAAACTCAGTATAGCCAGATTTTCAAAACCGATTATCATACCAACAACGAGAAATTATCGTACTTTCATATAAAATAATCGTACCAAACACATTTAATGAAAAAGTATGTTATGTTCGTATAGTAAATTATGTTATAATTAACTTTTGGTTTGTTACTTGTATAAATTTGTAAAAAATCTTTCATGGTACAATAATAACTACCCATCGTGTATCTTACGGGCGCATAAAATCAATGAAATTATCGTACCTTTACGATAATTATTGTACCTCTGGCAACACTATCCATTAAGGTAAGTGATAAGTTACTGAAATACTGTCAACAATGCCTGCCCACTGCGCAGTGCTGTGCACTGCTTGCTCTTTTAGAAAAAAAATTAACTCGAGCTTGCAAATTCGAATCCCAGATCACGTGATGCCCCTGCTCCTTAACGCAATAATGTCCGAAAGGCATCAATATAATACAATAATATAAGCTACTTCTAGTGATAAACGCGCCCAGCTTGATCTGGGCTTAGAGTTTGCAAGCTCGAGTAAATTTTTTTTTACTTTCCCCCCAGTTCATTTGCACCTGTGATAATAGTACTTCAAGGCTATAAATGCCCAACCCATGAAAAAAAGTCCATTTTCCATGGTCACGCTAATGTAAATAAATACCAATCAATTGATACTGATTAATTATTTTGAACAATTAACTTAAATAATCTATATCAATAGCTGTAAACACTTTCATATAATACTCGTTACAATGTAATATTTCAATTTTATATAAGTAAAATTTGATTATTAAAAATGGCAGTCAATTTTAGAAAACTACCCAACATTGCTTTGAAAGATGATAAGACATCTACGAGTCCAACATGTTGGACTCATACCGAAAAACCCATTATTAAAATTTGTGGGAAAGAAACAACTGTAACTGTCAGAGGAGCAAATATGGTCATCTTCAGTTTTCCTAATTTGGGTTATAATAATTTGTTTCATCACTGTAAACATATGATTGTTATTGAGGACTATAGATACTTTTATATCGATTGATAGTCTAGGATTTGAGATGCGAATATTAGATATCAATGATTACATTCTTCGATAAAAAAAACCAGATCCGCTGATCGTACCCTACCCCTATATTTGCATAGCTAAATTCTATACATATTTGAATATTAAACATGTAGTGAATTATTTCAAGAATTTTGGGTATAGTACATAAGGACTCGCTTTTTATATTGATTAAAAAAATCAATACTTAATCATCAATACTTAATTTTTATATATCAAATACGAATTTATCAATCATATCAACGTATCTATATTTATAATATCAATCGTATTTAAAATTAATATAATATACATAGTGACAATCTCGTAAATAATAAAGGAGCTATAACGATCAAACAAGAAATTAGAACTGAAAATAGGAAAAGTCATAAATAATAACGAAATGATAACAATATAACAAACATGTAAAACAGAAAGTACAATATATACTTACTATATATATGTTTTCTCCTTGTTAGCAATGATTAACTGCTTTCAAGAAGTTATTGAAAGCATCCTCTCTAGAAAACGGTACTTCTTTTCTGTACAAATACAGAGATAATCTGCAAGCAGGTCAGCTGATATGCCACTTTTTAAACTTCATTTCACGATCCTCCATGAGCTTTGTTCTGTCTGTTGTTGTCTATAAAAGATTTTACATGTATTATTTGAAAAAGTGTTTATACAATAGTTATCATTTAAAATCAGTATCAATTGATTATATATATCAGCATGAAGGTTAGGATATATATTGATGTACACTGAGCATTTTATTATTGAACTACATATTACTAGTGATGTTATCGTTAAAAGGTTGCAAGAGTTAGCTCAAAGACCAGTATAATAAGCGGCCACTACCACAATCAAATCATCGATATTCGTAATTATCTTAACAAGGCTTACTGAAATCGAAATGTCGAACCGAATTAATTCATAGGAATTACAGTCTAGTTCAGTTGTTTTTATATCTCATAAAGTAATAATTTAATAATGAATAAACAACTATCTAGGCTAAGTGTATTTATACAATATACAAACAAAACAATGTAACATTTAGTTACATTTTACTATTTGGAAAGATAAACATGTCTAGCAGCTTGTGACACAAATAACACATTTACATCGCCAAATGTATTTGCGGCTGTTAATCCATACCAATGATTTTACTTTGTTGAAATTAATGTGAAACAATATTGTTGTTCAATACATTAAAAGGAGTTGGCAATAATTAATTGTAAATAACTATAGTTAGAATGTTTTCGTATTTTCAATAGTTTAGATAATTTGATACCCTAATTCAATCGTGGTGGTGGCCACTTACTACACTGCAGCCAGTTCAGATCCACATTTTTAGCTTAATTGCTTTTGAAATTAGAAGCAACACTAGAAGGATCATTATCTAGAAACTTGCAGGGGTTAAACCTACGAGCACTAAATAATGAATACATAGTGTGTGTCTGAAGAATGCTCCCAACCATCCGTGCACTCCATTTATATGTATATTTTTCAATTTGTTTGAGCAATACATCTTATATAACTGGGCCTGATTTCTAATGTCACTTTTACAGTGACAAAACACTAGTCTCGACAAAAAATGATACAACAATAACTCTTATATTTTTATCAAAATACAAAAGTGAACAGAGACCAGATTCCAGTTCCAGTGTATTTTTTATAATGCTTATATATAGATGTATCCTTCTAGGTAATCTTTGTTAACCCATTAAAGCCCAAAACTTGTTTTTCTCAAAATACTTTATTCACTATAAAAAATCAATTATTCCTTATCTAATTTACACTAATATGACAAAAAAAATATTTATTTTAAACATTTTGGTACTTTTTTAACATGGGTCGTTAACGACCCGTTGGGAGTAAGGCCTTAGTAAAACACAATAAAGTGTATATAGTGGAAACTTTATTTACAAACACATTTGAAAGACATGTTAATTACACAAATGATTAATCTTTGTGGAAATCTGCAAAACAGGTATCATGCAGTGGGACCTCACATCGTTTGCACGCTTTTACAGTTTTATTTTTACATACAACACACCTTCTTCTACTTTGACCTGTCACTATAAGATGACCTCCATGGTCACTACGGAGTGGGTTTGAAACTCTCTTCAGTGCTCTTGTAGGGCCAGTTGCCTTAGGAGACCGTCCAAATTTTTGAAGCAAAGCCAGGACCACACTTCTTGGGAAACTGAGACTGTCCAAAGTAACTCCTTGAGAGCGAGCCAGAAACCAAGAGTTGCTCATCACAACATCAAAAAGCCAGAGAACGATTGGGATATACCACCGTTTTCCACGAACACCTATTCTGTAGTTCGATATATTATTGTCCATTAGATCGACACCTCCCATATTCCTGTTGTATTGCGCAATAAGATATGGCTGAGGAATGGAAACTTTCTTTCTTTCTGTCACTGAATATCTGAATATCTCACACTGAAGGGGTACCTCTCTTCTGAACTCTAAGTCTCCTTTTTCCCAGTTTCGAACTTGGTTCATCTTTTTATTGGGTGCAGGCTTTACTCCCCCCTTTTCAAATTTAGACCCTTCATGTGTGGCATTCGAAACGGGTTTCTTCTTTCCAGTAGCTTTAGAATGTGTAGCTATTAGAAAATTATTACCTCTGTCTTCAACGCGTACGTCACTAAGATAACCACGTTGATCACCTAAATCACCTGGTGTATCTTCATCGTTTTCAATTCCTTCTAATCGAATGTCTGCCTCGGCTTGGAGCTGACAATGGCACACTCGGTCTGGGTCATTAGAATCTTCCTCTCCAGATTCTTCATCTGTGACATTGTGAGGGTCATCATCGTCGGGAGGACTTATATAGATATCACCTGCGGTGTATTCTGATGCAGTGTCTTCCAAGGCTTCTAAGATCTCAGCTAGTGTAAGCGGACTGTCGATCATGAAATAACCCAAAAGTAAAAAATAAAATAAAACATTTTCTGTTGAAAAAGCAGATAACATAAATTTTAATATTGTTTTATGTATAATGTGTATACATATTGATTTCAATTTACCACCGTGCGCTTTTTACTTACAAACTTGAAAAAAGATTCAATGCTAGGTTTGAGGTTAGGCCTATGCTATGGGCTTGGTCCCAACGGGTCGTTTTCGACCCACTAATAGTTTGTCATGTAATAGTAAAAAGTCAGTAAGTTTCATGAATCTCACTAATAAACATTTTGTTTACTACATATATTGATAGTAATATTCACTTATTAGATATATTTTAAAAGGACATGGTATGTATAAAACTAACCTATGAAGTGGAGCAGACATGATGTATTGTGCAACTCTCAATGTATCAGATTGCGATTAGTAGTAAGGGTGGGGGAAGAGGCCACAAACCTTTTCTCAAGGTCAATCAACTCTCAGGTAAAAACATCACAGACGGAACAGTACGCTTTACTACAAAATGGTTTACACGTATTTAGATGGGTCGAAAACGACCCGTTGGGCTTTAATGGGTTAACCTATACTTCAAATTACAATGTTAAATCGCTGGACTGTTTCAAGTTGTGATTGGGAAAATAAGATCCCAATTTTAATATTTTTTTCTTTTTAGGCAATCCTGTACTGAACCATTACACATCACTAGAGTTACGAAAAAACAAAAGGGTTTGTGAGTTACATTTTCGAAGAGAAGATATAACGGTGACCGGTCGGCTCAAGGAAGGAAGTATTCCTTTCCCGTACGATGCACCGCTGGTGGAACCCGACACAACCACTTCATCTTATCTAGCGATTCCTCAATGGAGCGATCACCACCAGCTTAATCTCCCAGTCAGTATTATCACATCTAATGTTGTTAATACAGTAGTTTAGAAATGTTCCATTGGCGAAAGGTTGAGGAGATCTCTAATTTCTTATGATTAAAACTTATGTAAATTATTTCCCTCAACATCTCCATCATTGATAAACACTGTCACAACGTAATAACACAGATTCCTGCAAAGTGAAGTCAGGATATAAAAATCTACAATACTGTAAGAAAATGGGTTACTTCAGTGTCGCACAATGTCAAACCAACATGGTATAATTCCACTTTGTTGGATTTAACCTGAGACTTTAAAGAGAGACAAGTACTGTAGCGACATGGAGTTGAACTTCCCTTCATCTTATATTTTTTTTCATAAACATCTCTCATAGTTTGAAGTTCAGGTGTAAAACTGGTCGCATTATGTCTTTTAATTTTGACAAATGAAAAATAATCTAAGCTCTCTCTTAACTCAAATTGTCTGTATGACATAAATTCTTGGAATTCTCTGTTCTGGAATGACCCACTTTTAGTGGGATCAAAAATATACCTGTGAGGGGAATAAATTAATGTATAAAACTCTTCATTTTAGCACACAAAATTAAGAACACATTTAACACTCTCTTAATTCAAGAAGAGATATGAGTTGGGGTGGTAATGAATGTAAAGAGAAGAGAGCTTATTATTTACTCAAATTTGTATTATGCACAATATTATGAACAAGTGTTTCAAGTCCAATAAAAACCAAATTTACAGTTAGGTAATATAACAAAAATAATCAAAACCCAGTTAGAAATTTGTATGCAATTTTACAACAAAAAGTTTTATTAAGAGTTAGTTTTACCATAAAAAATATATGTTTAGACCATTAAATATCCATAGGATGTTTTAATCTGGAGATAATTCAATAAATGCACTCTAATTCCTTGGTTTCTTGGTTGTTGCGGATAATGTTTCTGGGGGCCTTAATTTGACTAAGAGTAGTGCTTTATTCCTCTTATTCCAGCTAAAAAATATAAATGTTTATCTAGGAAAAGATGTGGTTAAATTCTCAGATATTCTGAGGAATGTTGGTGGTTAATGTTGATTTAAAGATTGAGGGTTCAAACATCATTTTTATTTTCAACAGATAATTAGAAAACTCAGGGCCACCATTCCTGCCCATCATAAAAGTAAAATGGTGGGGAAAGTTCCATACTTGGATTGCTCTATTTATGGTTCAATTTCAAGGCTGTCTATACCTGCCAAAGAATGTGCTTACAGGGATTTTCCAAGTTACAATGCATGGCAGTAAACTTTGCTTTTATACTTCCAGGTAATAAATGTATCAGTGATGACATCAATAGCCTGTCATCAGTTTTACTAATCTGTAATAATTGGGTCACTCTTGTGTTATGAGCATTGTTCAAACTTACATTGTGGTTAATGGGAATAATGTCACCTAAGCCTCTAGCTTATTTATTTTTCAGTATATATTAGCAGTAAAGGTACTAATTTGTAAAAAATATGTAGGGAAATGACAACATACAAACAAATCACATGATAACCAATTACATAAAATAAAATTTTAGTTGGATGACTAAATATGCAGTAATAAATGTTTCATAAATTAACTTTAAAAAGAAATTTCCATCTGGAAAGGTTTTTACAACTTTTGAAAATAAAATGATTGGCATTAAAGTTTACAGTTTTTCTCAAAAATCGTTGTGCAATGGTTTTCTGTGAAACATAGGGCTAAGGTATGAGTATGTTGCATTACACTTCTTAAAATTCAATTTCTGTTCCAAACGTGATCCTCCGAAAAATACACTGTATGAAAGATCATGAATTGATTGTAAGTTTTTTTTTTTACAAACTGGTATTGTTTAAACCAAATACAAGGCTAAGAATTTTTTTTATCAGATCAAGTACTCCGTTCTTCAGATAAAGATTCTCGAAAATAAGAATAGAACAGCATAATTATAGATGGCATAATACCTAATAATAATAAAAACCTCATATTGGCCGTAGTACAAACTAGACAAATAGATCAGAAATAAGTTTACCGGTTATTTAACAAAATACTTTGTTGTATCTAGTTTTATTTTTAAAAGTTTACATCATTTAACATATGAAACTGTTTGGTTTCTGTACGTAATACACTACTATTTAGTGGTAAAATGTTCAGTTTTATTCATGTTCTTATTCACAATGTAATCAGTTAATAACGAGAGTAAAATGTTGTTTATTTAAATGTTAAAAAATAAATATATAAATCCAGTGAAGTTTTCGTCTGGAGTGCCCCCTCGGGTCTCTTCGGCTGTTTTCGTCGAAGAGGTCGGTCGTGTGATCGCATCGTGTCAATATGGTTATGAAATTGTAGCCGTTACTCTAGCAAAGTAACTGTTTTGCCTGTATTACCCTCCTGGTGATCAGATGTTGGTTGTGACATTTTGTGTTGAGGTTATGTAAATGTTTACTTAATTACGATTATATTCCGTGGCGTTGATTTTCACCATTATAGTACGGATTTAGTAACAAGATAATTAATTACACATTATGAACTTTACTGTATAGTGTAGTTGCAACATGTCTGGAAATTATGTACAATAAATCTCAGGGTTGCGACAGTGTTTGGAGTTGAGGCCGGTCTTGACTCCTTGACGACTGCGGTAAACAATAGTGCCATAACTATATATTATTACAAAATCTCGTATTCACGTATAAGTATAATGATTGTGCTTCGACTCTAATGGCAGTTATGAGTGAGGACATAATATTACAACTGAGGTGCAAACCTTTTAGTTCGCTCCCACCACCAGTACAGATAGATATTGTGAAGAATGACCGTCCCCGGCCGACAATGAAGTGGGTGAACACTAACATAAATTTGAAGGACAACATGCATTTCCAAGATAGTAACTACTTGAAATTTGAGTGGCTATGTGGAAGTCAGGCTATGATGAAAACGTTTTGTTGGCCTTGCCTCCTGTTTACTGGTAAACTCAATAAAAGTTTTATTTCTCATGCATTTTTCGAATTAAATTTGGTTGTCGCCACAGCAAAAACTCATGAGAAAACAGAGGTGCACCAAAAGTGTGTGGAATCTTTGCGGTTGTTTAAGAGAAGATATGGGATTTTTCAGGAGGTAAGTGGGTTTGGTAAATTGTAGTAGGCCTACAGTTTACTTTCTTATTGAGGATGAAAAATTTCTAAAAGTGTGCCATTTTGAATAGAGGTTGTGCTGTATCTGTTTACTTAACCTATGTCATTAATTTTAAGTTATATCATTTGCTGTATTAATTATCAAAAGAACAACACTTTTGCAAAAAGATTTGATAATGTTTACTGTAGCCACTTTGCCTTAAACGATCTTAAACTACTTTTAAAAATTTCTAAAAGTAGTATACTTTCATTTCCAAAAACGATTTTTAGGCAGTTGCAAACTATATATTGCACAATAAGTATTAAAGTGTTTTTAATCTCGTAACTTAGCCTACTGTGTAATAGGCCATGGCTGTAGTATGGCCATCAAAATCAGATGATGATTACCGAATGATATGGAATTATCGATATTCATAACCATCCAAAGGACTGAAAACAAAATGTTGGTCCAAAAACTGAATAGATAGTTGAAAGAACAATATAGTTTGGCTAGTTTTAAATATTAGAAATTAAAATACAACATATAATTACAACAAAACAATATTTACTTACCTTATTTATTTTCAAGGATAATCGTGTTGGTTTACATGTATATTTGCATAATCGGATCAAAACCATACAAATTATTTGCTATGCGAAACTTTTTATAACCATATTTATCAGAAGTAATTTTTGAAATTATATATTTAAACTCTTGAAACATGAATTCAATTTTGTCTTGCACGTTGCCAACACTGTAGTCAGATATATCAGCCATAAACCGTCAAAAACATTATTTGGTGCAAATTTACCATCTCACACTTAAGTTATATAAATTTGTGTACAAAAAGTGTTGTCTCAACATTGATATATTTTGCTGATATTTAGTCATCCGTGAAGCGTTAGGAGTTAACTACATATAGATCTTTGCTGACTGGAGTGAGTTATGTTCCGCAGCAAGTGTTATCTGCAAAATTTGATCAAGTCGTGAGGGAGGGCCAACACCACAGACCCTGGATTTAACTTTGTGCAAATATGAAAGAGTTCTCTGCACTGGCAACATTTGTTCTCCCAATAAGGACATATAAGGACCTGAATCATTTAGTGTCATGTTCATGTTTTCCATCAGAATTATATAAGGAATACAGTCAAATGCTTTTGTTGAAGCGGCTTTATGTTTATTAAATGAGTTTTCAATACTTCAAACGTTGTATTTCTTCTTTGTTTGGTCTCCTTAAAACCTTTACAGATGCTTAGTTCTCTATTATAATGAATAAAGCTTATTGTTTCCCATACTATCATTGGCTATCATATGTGCCTATCATTGAGAACCGTCATCATATCCTTTTACACTTTAAGTTCAAACGTGTATCTATGTTTTCATATCTTAACCCTTTGAGTGCCGCAGCGTCTACATAGTAGATGTTGTGAAATGTGCATAAATTGCCGGCATCTACCCAGTAGACGATTTTTATTTAATTAATATCACATATAATTCATTTTTGTTTTGACAAATAACTTATTTCACGGCAATCTACAAGTTTCGAACTATCAATTGTGATTGATTTTTATTGTTCACCGCCCCCTTGTAGTTATTGTCATCAGAAAAAAACAGATGACGCAATAGTTGGTCAGCTGCTACTTGTTGCCATTAACTACACAGTTTCGTTGTTGTGTGTTTACATTGTGCTAGTTTCGTGTGTTTATGCTGAAAACTGTTGTTATTACTATTCTGCAATTGTGTTCAGTAAAACTTACAATGCATTTATAAACTTCTTTTTCCGTGTTTAGTGACGTATATTTTATTGTTGGATTGGTGATGAAGTAAAACGCAAGTTCCAATCAAACTATTGATTTTAGGTGAAGTAAGGTTATATTGTAGGCCTGTGTATATTTTTATATACTTTTTATATAATTAGTATTTTACAGTCGTCTTACTTCATTGAGTGAAATAGGGTAGTTATAATATTGTTTCTAAACTTTTGACAAACTTGAATAAAAATTGCTTTTTGTTGTATTTTGTATATATTGCAGTATCTGGTTAAATATTACTGTAACACACCATATTATGCATGATTTTTGTTCAGTTTTTCATGCTCTTTCATATGGTATAGCTAAAAAAAATTTTAAAAAATATTGTATAAATAAAATTTTAGTTCAAACTTGAAATTTATTTTTTTTCATTTTTTAGTTTTTGTTATAACCTATATTCTTTTTGTGTAAATAAAAATAAAATTATAATATTATATGGAAAAAATACCTTGTTTTATAAACACACAAAAAAAAAATTATTCAAATCGATTGAATAGTTTTTTTAATATAGTTTTTTCCCCACACGCTTGCAAAACAGAAGGAAATGCTCCGGCAATTTATGCGTATGACTTGGGAAAATATGCTGTGGCACTCAAAGGGTTAATAAAAATTATTTTTTATTTTATCTCTATATTGGTATTAAAACCTAACTTTATTCTTTCTGTGAAATGATGGTTATTTTAGGCACTTGGTAACAAAAAATTATCAAAAAAAGATTCTGGGTCAATACAAAATGTAACCTTATCCAGTCCACCTCACCCAAGGTCTTCCTCAAAACTCTAGGTAAACACTCTTCCTTTACTGATACATTTTTGAAATCATACTCAGGTTGCCATGATTCCTAGGCAACGCTCATTTGTAGTAGGCTTTTGAATGGTGAAGTATGTACATTTATTGCAGTGCATTTTCTTTATTTAATGGAAAGTTAAAATTACCGCTCAAGATTATTGGTTTGTTTCAATGTAGATTTGACAAACGATACACTATGTGTGATTGTATCGTTTGATACCGGCAACGTCCAGGTCCAACTCAGTACAGAAATTTGAATGTTCAGATATTTAACATTAGTATTGTTCTTTATACATATATTAGAGAGATCCCTCGATTCATGCACTATAATCAACATTTGGTAGTTAGAGATATTAGTCCAGTCACATTATAATACTTTGTTCATGAATTATTCACGTAACATTTTTTCTAGTTCATTTTTGTAAATATTCAATGAAATAATATTTTGTGCGTATGTATGTGATTGATTATTGCTCTAAAACTGATTAACCAAAATATTACATTTACTATAGCCTATAATTATAATGTTCTAGCAATTAGTTGCAGTTTTGCACTTAATTTTATTTAAAAACAGACAACATAAACATAATCCTATTAAATGTTGTTCCAAGCAATCTTGAGATAAGTGATAGTCACTGAAAGATATTCAAATCTCATAATCCATTTTAGATTTAAATTTAAAGATGGGGCTCTCAAGTCAGAGAGTGAAACTGTTTTTTATAAGTACCTCGGAAATTTCTTGAATTTTTCTCCAATATTTTGTTATATTTTTATTGGATAGCTCTAACGATTTCAGTTACAATTGAACTATTTTTGGCCAGTGTCCAAAGAGAGGATAATATCAAAATCCTTAGCTTTTCAGTTAACAATTTAATTTAATTCTAATCAACTTCATCCATGTAGTATACACAAAATATACAAGAAAGCCAGGAAGTCCGGAGAAAACCAGTGCATGTTGAAGCCAGCATGTCTAAAGTTGGGGACACATCATCTCTAAAATATATACCAGTAATGACTTTTTATGTGATGTGAAGTCATCTGGATACCTAATCAATAAAATCACTCTAAAGACTACACAGAGTAGGATGAATTTTGAAACTGTTTTATTAATTGAAACGGCAACAAATATTTAGGTGTGCCCCACACTTAAATGTGTATGTTTTGTATTATATTTTTCTTTTCAAACATACTCTGTGGACTTACATTTTACAATACTCATGTCAGTTAATCTGACAGATTTTGGTACGTTTTGGGATAAGAATAATTGCTTATCAAGGCAACCTCTTACTTCAGTACTAATGTATATCAGTATGGGATGCACTTTTGACATGAGGTCTTCAAGAACATTAAGACATCTTATATGAAAGAAATAAAAATCAGTGATTGAAACTTTATTTCTTAACTAGTCTAATTTGATTGCTGATTTGGTCTTTCTAAAATTTCAGCTTTGTCAGCTATTCATTGTTATTATGGTTATGGTAAGACAAGAAGATTTCATCCATCAGATAGGCACCAATGCCACAAGTCAGGGTCTACTATCTTCTATGTGTAAGATACTTATCTATAACCATACACAGTGCTGAGGTGGACAGGCATCTGAATATCAATCCTTTAATGTATCTAATTATCATGTGTATCAATATTTTGTGTCATGTCATGAATTTTAAGGTACTTTCTGACACCTCTGAGAGTCTCCGACCAAAATACATAAAAATCTACATTTTAGTATGTAGGGTACATATTGTTTGGTTAATATAACTGGATGTATAAGCACAAGTACCAAAAAGAATAATCTTTTATAAGAATTGACTTGCGCTGAATTTTATTTTCAGTCGTCATTGTGAATGTTTTGACAAGATTTTGTTTGGAAAGAACCATGAAAACTTAGATTAGGATGGTAATGTTGAGAACTGTTGAATTCTATAATTTTCAAATAAGTATTTCAAGTAGCTATTTTTTGTTCACAGAATCAGGAATCACAACACGAGGTCTTCATTAAGTCCGAATCCGAAGAGGTTTTGGATATTTACGATGACAACACAGTCGGTAACTTTTCACCTTCCAACAATGAGAAACCAGACGTAAGTGATTCTGCCAGTCAGAGCTTATCACCCGACAAGAAGAGGAAGTTTTGTCATTCACCCTTACCTTCTGGTTCTACGGACATGGTGGATAATACTGTACACAATATAGACACCTCCAAGCCCGAGACGGAGTTCGATCTGTGGGCCAGAAGTGTTGCCTATCAACTGAACCACATGGAGTTAAAGCGAGCACTGCGGTTACAGTTGAAAATGCAAACGCTGCTGAGCGAAGAAAGAATAAACCAAGATTGTGATGGTGTAATAAGTGGCAAACCACCCTCAAGTACTAATGCGTCAACTTAAATCAATATTGTTTTTATAAGGGATACATTTGAAAGTTAACTTTTTTATTGTAATTTATTGCATTTTATAAAACAGATAATGAGCATTTTTATGACTCAAACATGTATACATAATGTAAAAATGTACATTGTGAAATATATTGATAAATTATATACAAGGCGTGGATGTTTTATTTACATGTTCAATCATTATGTTCAGATTAAGTTAAAAAATAAGCAAGTTTAAAGGGGTGATTAACAAACATGATTGAAATAGATCAGTAAGAATTCCACATTTGAATTAATTGTAGCTTCTTGGTGAATATGTTTAATAGTCATACTGATAGCTATATTTATTTATTACTACTCAGTTAATAAAAGGTCAATTTTATATACAGATTGGACCGGGATTAACTTTTGAGTGATTAAACCTCTAAAAGTGAGAATCTGCATATCAACACAGAAAATAAACACTGTTATTCAGAGCTTCACTCAAACTCTTGATAGTAATAAAATCATTGAAATTGTCTTAATTTTACAGATAGTTGAATTTAGTATTAGATCAAGTTGAGCCTTTCATACATTTTCAAATTTATTAATAATCTTTCACATAGAAAGGCTGCTTCAGGTATTATAGACACAGACTGAAGTCATAAAATAACATTGATTTAAGGCATTATGGATGTCAGATTTGATATGTGAATGTATTTAGTAATTTAGATGCATAAATCTAGTCGTTCAGGATCTCTTTGTTGTAAACATATTTTTATTTATATACAAGTATTCATTGGAGGGTTTCAGGAATATATTTTGGAATAAGTAATTAAAATTTTTCAAACTTGACAAAATGTATAATTCTACAAATATTTAATGAATACACATACATTTGTAAACAATAAAGACAAAAATAAATGTTTATTTCATGTTATTGTGTAGAAACAAAATATGATCTACTTCACCAATGACCATAGAAATATGATTTCTATGATCATTGGTAAAGTAGAAAAGAATCATTTAGGACTGAAGTAGCAAGTAAACAAATATTTCTTTCTGAAGTTCACAAATTATGGGTATGACTATTTTTATACGAGGCACAAAAAAGGCAGAGGATTTTCCCACCTTTTTGGTAGGGCAATCCTAAGTAATCAAGAAATAATGGATTACGGGAACGAAGTAAGACAAATCTAGCTTGTCTGTTAGAAATACTCATTGCAGAAAAGTATTTGAATACAAGGGTGCTTCAATACACAGTATTCGATACTCCGATAGTTTGATTCTGTATCCAGATAGACTATCATTAATACTCTTGAAGGTTTACGGAAAAATAACAGCCGTGAGTAAATTTGGTTGGAGAGGAGCAACGTGAGGAGGATTGGTTTCAACTGGTTTGAATTAATGTTACGACATCTTAAGTCCCTTAATACCATCATTTTGTTATTGTTTCACAACGCTACCATCAATTAAATGATGTTTGTGCAGTTGAGGAGAGATCATCATAATCTCTTTATTGCGTGTTTGACAATATATAACATAGTATTGCAATAGTCAAATGCATTATAAAAATATATCCTAACTACACATTCACTCACAGTCATACTTACATCTCAGCATTCTCACGACACAATCACACAGACTTCGGATCCATGATTTTCAATCATCCCAACGGCTCGTCATATTAATCTCTTCTTTTTGGAGAATAATGTACGGTATTATTGTTTAGATATTGATTACGTCCAAAAACAAATAATGTCAGTGCACCCAAGTACTTTGTTATAAAATTACAAATCTCTGTAAATTGTACCATCGATATGCTAACGTGTACAGATGGGCCAAGCGATCTGCACGCGTAATAGGTGGCCGGGGCCGGGGAAGAGAGTTGTCTTTTTCAATAACATGGATTTTCGCTTAGAGTCCATCCTTCAGCATTTCTCAAGACCTAAGAAGTAACAACTGGAATATTTACTTATTTATTCAGTTGTCTTGTTATATTCAAATAAAAGGTGCTCCGATAGTTAAGTTCTCTCAAATCAATCACAGAATGACAGCGCGCAGATGAGGTCAATGTTTTGTGAATGGCTAGTAGAGCCTCTGCCGCGCGCTCAGATGCCTTGGCCTATCTGTAGAAAACGGTGAGATGCAACATGATAGGTTTCATGTGTGATCGAGGAGCGACTGAGCTTTAACCCTCTTTTCCATGAAAGATAATTAGGTTAATACCGTAAATACAAGGGAGTCATGTCCGAGGGCGTGTTTGAGCTGTCGACGTCTCAGTGCAGTCTCGAACTCCCTGGGCGGAGATCCACACATTTCAAGAAGTCCTTCATGAGAGTGAGTTTCTGCTTCCACGACAATCGATACAGTACACCCTCAGGAAGGAGTTATATTCAATCGGTGTTTATCAGCCTGTGAGTGCAGAGTGGTGTGTTCGACAAACCATGTAAGATTATTTTACTTCGTGTATGCTAGCAGTAAGAAATTTTAGTTTAACATTATTCAATTTTATCTAAACATGGTTAAAGTTTAACTCAGAGTTTAATTTTAATATGTAGTTTTAAGTATTAGTTTTGCTGAATGTTTTAGAGATAATGATAATATTGATAAAACCAAAAAGTAGAATATCATCTCGGTAGTCCAACCGCAGTGAACAAAAATTAAATTCTGAAAAATGTCTTATCACAATAATATTGTATTTCCAGATATATCAATGAAATACTATTATTAATAACATAATGTATTTATTTTTAATAAACTTAGGCAATACTATAAAAAATGTGATATCAATTAATAGAGAGTAAATTTAATTATTAAAAATAAGGAAATATATTTCCTTATTTTAATAGTATGACAGTTTTGGTCTGCAATTAAATAATGTTTTATCGTTATAGTGAATATTAACATAGTGTGTATTATGTACCGTACATTAATTCTTTTTTATGTGGTATTTAACCATCAGATGGATTTGTTCTTTGTAACAATGTTACTCAATACATAATCAGAAAATCGTCTAATATGTTTGACCACATTTCAATTTCAAAAAGATTATACTCGTACTTATACTAAAAGACTCATTCTACTACAAAATTAACTGTAGGCTACAGAGTTGATACGCCCACGTTTACGTCATTGAGCGTGGCGTCATTATTCTCTCCTAGGTTGTCATTAGTCAACAATGGTTTTAATGGTAATTTCAGCTATCAAGGTTCTATGAAATATAATAATAATAAATATTTTAATAATAATTCAAAGTATTAATAGGTTTTAACATTACTTTCGAAAAAGTTGTTTTTGATTTCAGGTATACTTAATGTGAACCTATTTAATTAAACTAGATTACATTTTGGCTGGCTAATCAATGCATTTAGAACCTTCGAAACAGCAATTCATTTCAGTACTTTACTGCCTCATTATTAAAAAAAAAAATACCAGAAGTGCAGGCTGTAAATGTTAGAATTGTTGATAAACACGATAGGAATTGATCAAACTGCTGACTACAGTTAACACTGGCTGATAAGGTGTTTTGAAGGATTATGGGTTGACTACTTTATCCTATTAATAGTTTGGCGTTTTTAGATAATAACATAGGATTTGGCAAACAATGTCTAGTCAATTACTCACTGACTCTCTGACACTCTTTGAGCCATTTTCCGATAAACCCCATGTATTCAGTTATAACGCAATCATTACGCAATAAAAATGTTTGTAACACTATTTGTACTCTATATAGGCTCATAAATCTCCGCTAAAATGCTGTCCGAATGCACAAGAGAGAAATCAACAACCAGAATGTATATAATATATTTTTGTTTTTGCAGGAATGTCTTCAGAAGTAAAGCGAGGCCGTCCTTCATCATTTCCGGTTGTGGAAGTTCAACAGTTGCTTACTCACTACAAACACGAAATTATAAACGGTGGAAAGATTGCAGGAAAGAAGAATGAAGTGTGGAAAGAAATAGTTAAAATTGTAAATTCCAATTCAACTAGAAAACCATCGCTAAAAGCCGAACATTTATGTATTGCCGTTAAACTGAACAGGTAATTATCGATATATATATATATCGATATATATCAATATATCGATATATTATATCGATATTATATTGCTATATATATATATATATATATATATATATATATATATATATATATATCGATATTTATATATCAATTAAACATCGATCCCGTATTTCTAACAACTGATACTAATCTATTATGGATTGTATCAATGTTTTACGATAAAATATACATTTCGATGACCCAATAACATCGATCCCGTATTTCTAACAACTGATACTAATCTATAATGGATTGTATCAATGTTTTACGATAAAATATACATTTCGATGACCCAATAACATCGATCCCGTATTTCTAACAACTGATACTAATCTATAATGGATTGTATCAATGTTTTACGATAAAATATACATTTCGATGACCCAATAACATCGATCCCGTATTTCTAACAACTGATACTAATCTATAATGGATTGTATCAATGTTTTACGATAAAATATACATTTCGATGACCCAATAACATCGATCCCGTATTTCTAACAACTGATACTAATCTATAATGGATTGTATCAATGTTTTACGATAAAATATACATTTCGATGACCCAATAACATCGATCCCGTATTTCTAACAACTGATACTAATCTATTATGGATTGTATCAATGTTTTACGATAAAATATACATTTCGATGACCCAATAACATCGATCCCGTATTTCTAACAACTGATACTAATCTATAATGGATTGTATCAATGTTTTACGATAAAATATACATTTCGATGACCCAATAACATCGATCCCGTATTTCTAACAACTGATACTAATCTATTATGGATTGTATCAATGTTTTACGATAAATATACATTTCGATGACCCAATAACATCGATCCCGTATTTCTAACAACTGATACTAATCTATAATGGATTGTATCAATGTTTTACGATAAAATATACATTTCGATGACCCAATAACATCGATCCCGTATTTCTAACAACTGATACTAATCTATAATGGATTGTATCAATGTTTTACGATAAAATATACATTTCGATGACCCAATAATAATATAAAAATGTTTCATACAAATACGATTTACAAAAGATTCTACTATTCAGACATATTTTAATGTAAAATTAGCTACTCCCCTAAAAATGAAAAGTAATCGCTTTGATGAAATGAAATAAAACCTGATTATTCTCAATACCATGTAACAAAGTTATGTTACACACACTTAACTCATGTAAGCGTAAGTTTGTTTATGCTTACATTTTTGTCATTGGACCCATCACGGGATGAAGAATCACTATATAATAATAACATTTTATTTGTTACGTTAAACAGTTATCCTGCCGTTTTAAGAGGTTGACAACCCTGCAATATGCAATACTGCTGTACCAAGGAAACAGTTAAGTTATTAATTTACAAAGGTCTCTTTTCACCCAAGAAATTTAAATATTAAATGTTAGTTTTGAAATTCACTCGAATATTTAGACTTATATTGCTGTTGTCTTACAGATATCACCTTCTTGACTTCATTCTCAGCCAAGGCTCAGAAGGTATAAGTGGATTGACAGCTGAAGGGAAACAGATGTACGAACGTCAACAAAGTACGGTAAGTAGAAACTAGACAGCCGTCTTCCTTCGTAGAGTAGTGGATACATAGCTGTTGTATTACATATATCACCTTCTTGACTTCATTCTCAGCCAAGGCTCAGACGGTATAAGTGGATTGACAGCTGAAGGGAAACAGATGTACGAACGTCAACAAAGTACGGTAAGTAGAAACTAGACAGCCGTCTTCCTTCGTAGAGTAGTGGATACATAGCTGTTGTATTACATATATCACCTTCTTGACTTCATTCTCAGCCAAGGCTCAGAAGGTATAAGTGGATTGACAGCTGAAGGGAAACAGATGTACGAACGTCAACAAAGTACGGTAAGTAGAAACTAGACAGCCGTCTTCCTTCGTAGAGTAGTGGATACATAGCTGTTGTATTACATATATCACCTTCTTGACTTCATTCTCAGCCAAGGCTCAGACGGTATAAGTGGATTGACAGCTGAAGGGAAACAGATGTACGAACGTCAACAAAGTACGGTAAGTAGAAACTAGACAGCTGTCTTCCTTCGTAGAGTAGTGGATACATAGCTGTTGTATTACATATATCACCTTCTTGACTTCATTCTCAGCCAAGGCTCAGACGGTATAAGTGGATTGACAGCTGAAGGGAAACAGATGTACGAACGTCAACAACGTACGGTAAGTAGAAACTAGACAGTCGTCTTCCTTCGTAGAGTAGTGGATACAGTCACGGCTCTCTAACTGAGAGATCACGAGTTCAAATCCCGGGAGGTCCAATCATGTGATTTAAACAAGCCAGCATAGCCTAAGAGCTGAGGTTTGAAAGAGAATAAAAAACTCAACAGCCTCTTCTCTAAAAGAAGTGTCGCCGTGTTAGTGTACAGCTGATGACGCAACGAGATGACATTAAGCTGAAATGAGTGGAATTGAACTACAAATTATACGATAGGCTACATTAAGGACAGTTGTGACTGACGATCTTAGTGTCGCACATGAATACGTGAGTCGACATTATAATATATTTCTTACTTTTGAAGGTTACAAAAATAAACATTAGTGCTACCGAATACTGCAAAATTCTGGTACACGTAGATTTTTGTGAATTGCTATAGTCGACTCACAAGTCTACACATTGAGTTGTGACCGGTATACCCTTTATTTGAGGGGTACAAAAATAAAGTTGTGCAAAAAGTAAAATGGTCAAGAAAGCAAGCTGTTAAACGTGTCAACTGCTGGCCGCTCGCCTGAGGGTGCGCTTGTAACATGGGGCTTCACTTTAAACACTGTTTAAATATAAACTCGTCTCACATCCATAATCGTTTCACTTAAGAAACTTACATGTAGTGTTTCAATTTAGATGAATTAATCAAATTACAATTGTAATATTAATGGTTTACAATTTCTACATTGTATTTTATATCAACTTTGTTTGGAAAATTTACATTTTAGAGGGTTTACTTGTGTTTTATTCTATATGGCTTAAAACGTATTCATCTTAACTAATAGCTGCATGTGTAAAATTCTAACTACTGAAATCACAAAAGAGATACGTATTTTCTCGTTCTTTGACTCAGAAAGAGAGGTTTTGCAAGTTTTGGATTGTGAAAAACAAGAGAGCTGAGAACACTGAATGCAGTTGAACTAGTTCCTTTGTTTACAGGATCAAGAATTAAAAAGCGGCATCTTCATCAAGTCTGAGACTGAAGCGGACTTAGAGATCTACGACTACAATTCTATGGATGACTGCCCAATCAATTGTGTGCAAGAAGGCCTGCCCACGTGACCCTGCAAGTCAGAACATGCCGCAGCCGCTCGACTACAACATCTAGTTTTGCCTTTCGGTACTATAGACATGGGGGATAACACTGCACGAAGAAAAATCACCACGAAGCCAGAAATGCCGCCTATCAACTGAACCGCACGGGGCCGTAAGAGGCGCTGCGGCTGCAGTTGAAACTACTGATGCTACATTTCGCACAGGAAATAGTTCAGATCGAGAGTTCCTATGATTGGGTTTTACCTATATACAACTTGATAAACACAATTTTATTTTCCTATTTAGCCAAATCGGGAGTAAATAATACATAACTATGGTACAAATAAATTGAATACCAGACATTTACTCGTGTTTTCCTTGTTCATGCGGATCCTGTGCAGAAAGCATACCATACTGTAGTATACGCTCGTCCTTCTCGTAACTGGTCAAGCATTCCTTATTCTCTGCTGTGTAGCCAAACAATGTAGTAACATGGGTGTGATCACTTTCACATACTATCTAAATAGTCATCCTTGTTCATGCGGATCCTGTGCAGAAAGCATACCATACTGTAGTATACGCTCGTCCTTCTCGTAACTGGTCAAGCATTCCTTATTCTCTGCTGTGTAGCCAAACAATGTAGTAACATGGGTGTGATCACTTTCACATACTATCTAAATAGTCATCCTTGTTCATGCGGATCCTGTGCAGAAAGCATACCATACTGTAGTATACGCTCGTCCTTCTCGTAACTGGTCAAGCATTCCTTATTCTCCGCTGTATAGCCAAACAATGTAGTAACATGGGTGTGATCACTTTCACATACTATCTAAATAGTTATCCTTGTTCATGCGGATCCTGTGCAGAAAGCATACCATACTGTAGTATACGCTCGTCCTTCTCGTAACTGGTCAAGCATTCCTTATTCTCCGCTGTATAGCCAAACAATGTAGTAACATGGGTGTGATCACTTTCACATACTATCTAAATAGTCATCCTTGTTCATGCGGATCCTGTGCAGAAAGCATACCATACTGTAGTATACGCTCGTCCTTCTCGTAACTGGTCAAGCATTCCTTATTCTCTGCTGTGTAGGCAAACAATGTAGTGACATGGGTGTGATCACTTTCACATACTATCTAAATAGTCATCCTTGTTCATGCGGATCCTGTGCAGAAAGCATACCATACTGTAGTATACGCTCGTCCTTCTCGTAACTGGTCAAGCATTACTTATTCTCTGCTGTGTAGCCAAACAATGTAGTAACATGGGTGTGATCACTTTCACATACTATCTAAATAGTTATCCTTGTTCATGCGGATCCTGTGCAGAAAGCATACCATACTGTAGTATACGCTCGTCCTTCTCGTAACTGGTCAAGCATTACTTATTCTCTGCTGTGTAGCCAAACAATGTAGTAACATGGGTGTGATCACTTTCACATACTATCTAAATAGTTATCCTTGTTCATGCGGATCCTGTGCAGAAAGCATACCATACTGTAGTATACGCTCGTCCTTCTCGTAACTGGTCAAGCATTACTTATTCTCCGCTGTGTAGCCAAACAATGTAGTAACATGGGTGAGGTCACTTTCACATACTATCTAAATAGTCATCCTTGTTCATGCGGATCCTGTGCAGAAAGCATACCATACTGTAGTATACGCTCGTCCTTCTCGTAACTGGTCAAGCATTCCTTATTCTCCGCTGTATAGCCAAACAATGTAGTAACATGGGTGTGATCACTTTCACATACTATCTAAATAGTTATCCTTGTTCATGCGGATCCTGTGCAGAAAGCATACCATACTGTAGTATACGCTCGTCCTTCTCGTAACTGGTCAAGCATTACTTATTCTCCGCTGTGTAGCCAAACAATGTAGTAACATGGGTGAGGTCACTCTCAAAGTAAATTGTTGAAATATGTTTTCTTTACAAAGTTGTACTGATAATGTTTTGTGCGGAGGGGAATGTTTGGAATCAAGGCTTATTATTATAGCAAAATAGTCAAACACGTAACCACCATTGTAGAACGGTGTGTATGTATATACTAAGACGTGGTTCAATAGGCTATGTCATGTACATCGGTTTAGGTTTATTGTCTTTTTTGAGTTGGCGGGGATCACGTTTGGTTAAACTCATCGGTCTAAATTAAACTTGGTGCATGTGATATTTTAATTCTGAATGTTTTTAACTTATGCATTTGAAACTCGGGCCTTCTGCTTTTAATATAAGTTGAAAACTCGTTTATACTACTAAATTGTTGATTAATGAATAAAGTAGAATGTTAAGTGTGGTCTATATAGGTTACGTGAGTTTCGTTCTATAGAATATGAGTATATATGGGCGTACATGAGAATACATACAAATGGACACAAATTACTGTACCTCACTATTGAACTTTAGCGACGAGTCTTATATACTTAATATTTATAAGGCCTACTTAAGGAATATAACTTGTAGAACAATGGGTAATAATTAAATTGAATTTCCATTCTGCTCAGTGAATGTTTTGAATATTTAAATATCACACTAACGATGCAAACAGGTAGGTACAGCTGATCTCAGGAAACAAACTACTGTAAAAATGAAATAAAAGTGAATAACATAAAAGTAAGTCTTTATTGAGTCTAATAAAATTCAACTAACATTGCACCGAGAGGCAGGCACAGATAATTATAAAATACATATGTATACAATTAATTAATTAAATTTATAGTTACAAAATTTAATTACGTAATTTTGTTGATTTTCTAACCAGCAAAAGTAGTTCAAATATTGTAACAAAATAGGCTGACATGTCCAGCGTGTCCAGTACGCAGCCTTGCTGTGAGTGGCGGCCATATGATGTCGACACAGACCGGTCACTGATATGGGCTGCACACATCATACACTGTGTAAGTAGAGTGATAAAAGTTCCTTAACCCGTACATACCGGAGGCTCTGTACAAACAGAGAGTACTGAGGTCAGCATATAGGCTTTCAGAATCACTCATTAGGATGAAAATATTAGCCTTAACCCAGTCCCCCATGTACAGTTCGAGGACTTTAGCTGCGCGCGTGACCTTGAGTGTGAGGTGATAGGTGGGAGGGGTGGCGGGGTAGCATAAGCGCTGTGTCCCGAAAACATTTCCTGTGACTCATGGGCAAAAACATTCTTTTAGGAATCGTATTGGCCCAAATAACTCACGACACTCGCTAAAATCAGTCTGTTTTGTGACAGTGCTGATTGTGGTGGAATTAAATAATAAGATAATACCAAATAGCAATAATAGGACTTATCCTTGTTTTTCAGTTGTTCTAGTGTTATTTAACGTTTTTTTGAAAATAACGTATTTGTCAATACTAATCTGTAAATCGAAATCGTGAGTTTAAAGTCGTTAAAGCGATTGTTGCGCCTTCATCTCAGCGGCTAGCACGTAAACGCAACCCGCCACACAGATATCGTTTATTTGTTGAAGGGTAGTATTAGGGCCCAACGAGCACAGCTAAATTCCTCCAACTGTAGCTTAGGCCAATACAAATTTGAAAGTGAGTTTGTTCTGAAAACCGTTTCCTCTTAAATCATGTATTGTTCAAAAAAAATGCTTCTAGCGTACAAGGAACCTCCTTAAAATATTAACCGAGTTCATTTATGGAATTTAGCTGAAATGTTATGCTTATTAGGACCTTACTAGATATTAAAAACACAAATTTTCTAGCAATTTAATGGAACTTTTAAGAACTTTGATGCCTTTTACGAAATTTAATTTAATTACATAAATGTTAAACAAGTCGGGGGGGGGGGGGGGGCTGACACACTGGGTGGTATGAGAGGTATATAATATTTTCCAAAAATAGGGGTTCGGGAATCTTTCCTTGGGAAATTGTTGAGCTTTAGGGCCTCATAAATGCACTGGGTGCAATTTTAATGTGTATTTTACAAAATGTCTGGAGACTTGAGCTCCCCCCCTCATTTTGTACGCCCATGGTTTCAAAACCATTATAACGGCTATAAAATAACTTACAATGTCATACATTAACGTATAAATGCAATGTTTATTATAACTATGGTACGAGGTTTTATCATAATTTTCTTATCTTCACACTTTTATCCGTCCGTTTCCGTTCGGGATGCAAGAGAAAACAAACGGAAGAGAAGGACGATAAGTAAGCAGTCGCCGATAAAGGAGAGACATCGCCAAGCTCCCACCTCCCACAGCCCAACCCCCCCCCCCCACATCCAGTGATCCTAAACAGGGGTTATATTATCCTAATTATTTAAGAAGGAGAGTATAAAAACAATTACTTTATTAATTTAAGTGTCAGTTCACATAGTGCTTATGTTTGTTTGAGGTAATTAAAACGTGTTTTTTTTATTTTAAAAATCAAATGAAATAAAACTTTATGAATTGGCATCGCGGTAAAAACGTTTTCTAAACACAGGAAATTTTGTCTGTCTGCCAACAGCATAAACAAAGCATTTTAATTCTTTTTTGTTTTAATTAATACTTTGTTTCTCTATGGACCAAGTCTCTCGTATTTACTCGACGTACAGTTTCAGAACGTTTGTGTGTAAAATTAGAGTGTTGTGTTCCGATTCACGAAGAGAAATAAACACTATTTGGTCATAATTTGTCATGTTTAATTCCTTTAAAATTTTGGATGTGTATTTTTTTGAGATAGGATACAAACTATTGGAGATTATCAAATAATCAAAGTTGTATTCGGATTAATAATATAGAGCATTTTGATAAGTACAATTCCACACATAAATTTTATAATTTTATAATTCAGTTTTCAAATATTTCTACATCATTTGCAATGACACGTTACTTTTAAATTTTTCAAGGTCAGCTTTGAAATACAACGCTTCCATATTAATATACCATTCAAAATATAAACTTTTATATAAATTTGATGTAATTTTTTAAAATTTGGACTATGCAAAAATAATTGCATGTTTATTGTCATTGAGTCATATTTTAAATATATAGAAATAGGAAAGAAAAAATACAAGCGAACATGATGTAACAGAACGCGATCAACTATGTCCTCCTTGTTTGAAACCACATTAACATTTTTTAAATATTATTATTAAAATATCAACCCAAATATTCATTATATCATTGTTATATAAACTAACTTTTAGAATAATAATACATCTTCAATTGATACATCTATATCATAATAGCGGTTACCCGCTGCTTTGTGCGCAAAATGTTCCATCTAAGGTTTATCTGGAATTACCCAGTTTATTGCCAGTCAGTTGATAAGCCTTTGCAAGAACTGTGGAATCCGGTTTATACCAGTTCCTACCGGTGTCAGATATCTTTGTGGTATTGTGCGATTATATCCTTCCACAGTGATTAGAGTATTCGCTTCTGAAACAAAAATTGGCCTGAATAAAAACTAAAATCATTACTGCACTTTACACAGCCAAATTAACTTATAAAAACAACCTTTTTTTAAACAATACTAAGCTAGTATTGAATTTAAATCTTACACCAACTGATTTAACGAATATTTATATGAAACAATGGATTTAAATCAAGCCAGCTACTGAATGGGTATAACACCTGCACTAAATACTGAGAGAGAACTGGACTTGGACCGCTATCACAGTTCCGTTCAGAGGAGAAATACAGGTAAACAGTAACGGATTTGATTATTTTGTGAAGTAAACAGGATTTTCCTTCACAATACTTGCATCGTCAAAAGCAAACTTCAAACAAAGAATTGATTGTTTTGGATCAAACTATTGTTTGATGAAAACTGCAACAGTGCCACAGATTGAAAAAATGAGAAGCTTAATTTCTAGAATCATACCAAAACATTTCATGAATTTTATTGAGAACAAAATATTAGAATTAAAATACTCTTATCTGCAATTTTTTTAATGTCTAACCCTATTTATTTTAAAGGCACTGTTTAACTAGACATGTTTGAGACAAATCAGACATAGCACAATATTCATACAGCGGGCACTATTTATTTTACTAAAACTTATCCAGGTAAATTAGACAGTCTAATATTCAAACAGCGAGAATTTAATTATTGACCCACTGAACCATCTAAGAAGAATAATTAAAATCTCTAATAAGGGCAGAGCTTTTACTTTTGCTAATATTAGTAATCAGTATTAGTATAATTCCACATTAGTCAAATTTATAATTTACATTTCATGCAGTATCAGGTTTAAACACTAAAACACAAACGATGAAATTGATTGAATAATTTTTTAATAGTAACTCGATGACCAGGACGAAATATCTTCACATGCTTCGTGTAGCAGCGTCTCGAAGTCACATGTTAAAGGTATGGTCCACGCTTTTTAATTTGCTGCATAGATCATAGTTGTACAGTGTATACATTTTGATAAAATATTAAACAGTAAAATACAAAAACTTTAAATCAGTATAAATTGATTTGATAGAATATAAAAATAATCATGAAAAAATTAAAGGTTTTGGATGCGTATAAGTTTATTTTTAAATTGAGACACCTCCCATTACTCTAAAACCACAAACAAGAGAGACTGTACTTAGAGAGTGTATTAAATTATGTACGGTACAGTTTAGAGTACCCATAGTATTTACTAGGATCTCACAGCAATTTCTGGTTCACTTCACCCGTTTCTGTCGTTTAATTTGACACCTCCGAAGTGAGCGTTTTATTCACCGGGACTTTGTCCTGACAAAAAACACGCGTGATGTGACACTAGCCTTAAAGTACATTGTCGATGATGAATGATTTGATATGATACTTGGTTTTCGGACATCTGTCATCGTATATACGAGCAGTATTGCTGTTTACCTTATCACATTCTGTAAGTATAATTAAATATGAAAAACAATATCTCAACAAGGATTTATAAATAATTGCAAAGGTTAAACTACACTCACAGTTAAACCGGGAGCACCAAACATGTCACAGGTGAGAGGTGTCAGTTGACTAAAGGTTAAACTACACTCACAGTTAAACCGGGAGCACCAAACATGTCACAGGTGAGAGGTGTCACTTGACTAAAGGTTAAACTACACTCACAGTTAAACCGGGAGCACCAAACATGTCACAGGTGAGAGGTGTCACTTGACTAAAGGTTAAACTACACTCACAGTTAAACCGGGAGCACCAAACATGTCACAGGTGAGAGGTGTCACTTGACTAAAGGTTAAACTACACTCACAGTTAAACCGGGAGCACCAAACATGTCACAGGTGAGAGGTGTCACTTGACTAAAGGTTAAACTACACTCACAGTTAAACCGGGAGCACCAAACATGTCACAGGTGAGAGGTGTCAGTTGACTAAAGGTTAAACTACACTCACAGTTAAACCGGGAGCACCAAACATGTCACAGGTGAGAGGTGTCAGTTGACTAAAGGTTAAACTACACTCACAGTTAAACCGGGAGCACCAAACATGTCACAGGTGAGAGGTGTCAGTTGACTAAAGGTTAAACTACACTCACAGTTAAACCGGGAGCACCAAACATGTCACAGGTGAGAGGTGTCAGTTGACTAAAGGTTAAACTACACTCACAGTTAAACCGGGAGCACCAAACATGTCACAGGTGAGAGGTGTCACTTGACTAAAGGTTAAACTACACTCACAGTTAAACCGGGAGCACCAAACATGTCACAGGTGAGAGGTGTCAGTTGACTAAAGGTTAAACTACACTCACAGTTAAACCGGGAGCACCAAACATGTCACAGGTGAGAGGTGTCAGTTGACTAAAGGTTAAACTACACTCACAGTTAAACCGGGAGCACCAAACATGTCACAGGTGAGAGGTGTCAGTTGACTAAAGGTTAAACTACACTCACAGTTAAACCGGGAGCACCAAACATGTCACAGGTGAGAGGTGTCAGTTGACTAAAGGTTAAACTACACTCACAGTTAAACCGGGAGCACCAAACATGTCACAGGTGAGAGGTGTCAGTTGACTAAAGGTTAAACTACACTCACAGTTAAACCGGGAGCACCAAACATGTCACAGGTGAGAGGTGTCAGTTGACTAAAGGTTAAACTACACTCACAGTTAAACCGGGAGCACCAAACATGTCACAGGTGAGAGGTGTCAGTTGACTAAAGGTTAAACTACACTCACAGTTAAACCGGGAGCACCAAACATGTCACAGGTGAGAGGTGTCAGTTGACTAAAGGTTAAACTACACTCACAGTTAAACCGGGAGCACCAAACATGTCACAGGTGAGAGGTGTCAGTTGACTAAAGGTTAAACTACACTCACAGTTAAACCGGGAGCACCAAACATGTCACAGGTGAGAGGTGTCAGTTGACTAAAGGTTAAACTACACTCACAGTTAAACCGGGAGCACCAAACATGTCACAGGTGAGAGGTGTCAGTTGACTAAAGGTTAAACTACACTCACAGTTAAACCGGGAGCACCAAACATGTCACAGGTGAGAGGTGTCAGTTGACTAAAGGTTAAACTACACTCACAGTTAAACCGGGAGCACCAAACATGTCATAGGTGAGAGGTGTCAGTTGACTAAAGGTTAAACTACACTCACAGTTAAACCGGGAGCACCAAACATGTCACAGGTGAGAGGTGTCACTTGACTAAAGGTTAAACTACACTCACAGTTAAACCGGGAGCACCAAACATGTCACAGGTGAGAGGTGTCAGTTGACTAAAGGTTAAACTACACTCACAGTTAAACCGGGAGCACCAAACATGTCACAGGTGAGAGGTGTCACTTGACTAAAGGTTAAACTACACTCACAGTTAAACCGGGAGCACCAAACATGTCACAGGTGAGAGGTGTCACTTGACTAAAGGTTAAACTACACTCACAGTTAAACCGGGAGCACCAAACATGTCACAGGTGAGAGGTGTCACTTGACTAAAGGTTAAACTACACTCACAGTTAAACCGGGAGCACCAAACATGTCACAGGTGAGAGGTGTCACTTGACTAAAGGTTAAACTACACTCACAGTTAAACCGGGAGCACCAAACATGTCACAGGTCACAGGTGAGAGGTGTCAGTTGACTAAAGGTTAAACTACACTCACAGTTAAACCGGGAGCACCAAACATGTCACAGGTGAGAGGTGTCAGTTGACTGTTGCTACTACTATCTTGTGCATGCGTACCTTTAGTGTCCGCTTATGCGTTGACGAATTCGTTAGAAAAGGTACAGTTAAAATTGTCATAAATATATCAAAATAGTTGGTATCTTGTAAAATTTGTGTAACCTATTTAAAAAGCTGATGCCTATCAAAAGACAAAACCTTAGTTGTTCCCGGCTTGAGCAAGAATACCTATAAAGCGATAGTGCTCGCTTTTGCGTTGACGGATTTCTTTGAAAAGGTACCGTTGGAATTGGTATAAAAATGACCAAATAGTTGGTATCCTTTGCATTTTTTTTTATAACTATACCGTTTTTTTGTTATTTAACTTTATAAATTTTAAATACACGCCATTTTGAAACGGGTACAAGGATTTTATTAATATTTTATTTTTAGAAATGTCTACCAAATTTTAATACAATTCTCAAGTTTTATATTTTTATGATAACTGGTTCAAAAGATATAATTTTTTATAAAAACACATACAGACAGATAGTCGAAAAACTAAAGGTTTTAGGACATACCTTCATATGAACCTTTTTTGCTCATTTTTATGTGTAGAACCGAATCCCAAAGTATATATATATATATATATATATATATATATATATATATATATATATATATATATATATATATATATATGGTGTTAAGTAAAAGTGTTCCAATACTTTGGGATTCTGTTCTACACATAAAAATGAGCAAAAAAGGTTCATATGAAGATATGTCCTAAAACCTTTAGTTTTTCGTCTATCTGTCTGTATGTGTTTTTATAAACAAACATCTTTTGAACCAGTTAAGATAAAAATATAAAACTTGAGAATTGTATTAAACTTTTTAAAATATTAAGCCGTACCCATACTTTTCAAACACCCTGTATATATAGTCTACATACATGGTGTTAAAATTTACATTTGTATAAAAGGCTATTGCCATCTATACAAATTTGATGAATGTAAACAAAAGTCGTTTGACAGGTATTTGGTCTTCCGATCATATGTTAGTTTAGTTATTTAAACACATATGTGACATATGCGGCCAAATACAATATAATTGAATCGTAAAAAGTAAGGGCTCTGTAGTGTAATGGTAGTAGCCTACATTCACCCGGCAAGTGAGAAATCCGGGTTCGAGTCCCGGCGGAGCAATTACTTTTTGTGATTCAATGTTTATTGAAAAAATAAGGCTATTTCCATTTATACAAATTATATATATATATATATATATATATATATATATACTGTATATATATAATTTAAGTCAGAGTAGAATTTAAGTCAGATGATATCAACAAATCAGATTTTTTTTAACAATATGTAATCCCAATTTGAAACGATAATGGAAGAAATACTTTAGCGAAGTTAAGACTTACACATATGTTTCTTCTCGTGTACCAATCCCATAAAAATAAGCTCTGTAACTGTTGCATTATTTCCGGCCAGCGAAACGGTTCCACAGCTGGTACAACTGTTGTATACTTACAATAACATGACTGTACTTCCTGTACTGCGGTAAATTGACTGTACTACAAACTCAAGTCAGTCAGTAGCGATCAAGCTGCAGGGAGGGTGGGCTTATCTTTATCAAGATCGGACAGACATTTTCTCAACAGGTATTTTGTACAACCTTGTATTCCAATTGCCTCTGATATCATTGTAGGTATAGTTTCTATGACATTGTATAATATTTATAATATCGTTGTAGGCCTATACACGCTTTGAAGGTTATTTATTTATTTCAAATGGTAACTTGAAAGATAAGGATTGCAGTAGCTTACAAGGAATAGGCTTTAACTTGGAAATAATATGGATCAGTAGGCCATGTGGAAACACACACCAAAAAGTGTTGTTTGTGGTAAAATTATTTAAAACTGTTTCGTTTAAAATGTAAATAACTAAGACCGTGGACACAGATTCATAATAGAGTTTATATAAGACATGTCTGATATAATTAAAAAATCAAACCTTGTAAGGTTAGTTAGTTAGAACCTGAACAGTTCTTATCTTCGGAGAGCGAACAGTTCTCGCATACAAGTAGACTACTCTTAGACTATTTGATTACTTTTCACCAACACCTCTTGGTACAAAGTTGTATTCTCCAAGTTTGTTTGAATGATAATGCAGTAGCTAATATAGATAATTCCTTGCCATGTTGAAATCTTGGATCGTTATTGTGAGCTAGATCAACATTAGCATTCGAGTACTTACATGAGTTTTCAATTGAGTCGTCTAGTTTCAAAAACAGATAGAACCTTTTTTCATTTTAAGATTATAATATTTTCTGATTTTTGGCATTAAGGTCTACATGATTAAATACTAACGTTCAAAGCCTAGTTCATTTCATTCATTTAAATGGTGGAAAAAGTAGGGGTTGCAAATCCAGATCTGGATAAATATCAATTTCAAAAGCAGATACAGCGTAGTATCTGCTGCCAAGGACGTAGCTAGTAAGGGGGTTCAATTTTTTCTTTCTTTTTTAGTAAACGACCATTTTTATTTAAGTAATTCAGTATTACTAATATTACTGAAAAGTACTGCTGAAAGATCGTTCTCAACAAAGAAACTGTCAAAAATCTGTAAGGAACACAATGGGACCCTCTCTTACATTACGGAAAAATATCACTTGTCTGGAACCCCTCCCCCAAATTTTGTCCTGGCTACGTTCATGTCTGCCGTTTGGTTTCCTGCCGCTGGTCGTTGATTGAGCAGTAACATCGTAAGCGCCCGTAATTCACATGCAAGCATAAATCCATTAACAGTGAAGAACTGCAATAACAGTCTCTGAAAGCACTGATTGTTCTCCGAAAAACGTATTATTTTGATTTAAAAAATGGTTTTAATGGTGAACTTCGTAATTTGAATCAATTGTAGGCTATAATTTGATTGAAATTTTATTACAATAAATACCGTACCTTACTTCGTAAATGTATTTTTTACCCTTTTAGCTCCTTGTAAAATTTAACCAGTTCATTGCTGGTATAGTTTTGTCTAACATAGGTTATGCGAAAAACTTCTTTTCATACATAAAAAATACAATAAGTTTGAAACTGAGACGCATTCGGCTTTAATACAAAACCAGATAGACCGAAAATTAAAAATAAATTGGGTTTTAATGTTACACATAGAGTTAAAACAATATAATGCTGTATAACCCTATATGACTTTGTCAACAGGGAAATAACGTATTTTTTATGCTACAAGACATAATACATTTTTGTTTTGTGTTTTATAAAACATTTATAAAAATTAATCTATTTCTTGTTTCACAAGTCGACTCGATTAACACAGTATTATTATACAATGTGATATATGAGGCGTAACCCTACACTAAACCGACCAAACAGAAACGAAAACATTATTTAAAGTACAATGATACAAATAAATGTTTTAAATGACAAAACTTTAAAATTACTCCACCCAAAAATATGTATTTAATAAAATATAAAAACTGTCCATTATATCGAATATTAGCTATATAAACAATACAAAACATGTAAGTAAACCGGTTTCAGCGAGTTAAACTGTATTATTGCACTTTTATTGTTTTGTTTTTACAGTTTAGGTGTTGCTCTGATTTATAAGTACATTATTGACGGTAGGTAATATGATTACGTGATTAAATGTTACAATATTAGAAGTGCGACGTTTCGAGGACTGGTGTCTGTCCTCTTCTTGAGATGTCACGTACAACATAAAATTATGCAAGAAAGTGAAAAATATCTGCAAAAAAGATACACAAAAAGTCAAAGTTGACAAAAACATTGTGTTAAGGAATTAACAATAGTAATAATTAACCTATGTAATAACAGTAACAATTGATATAATAACAAATCAGCTGATATTAAGTTGGCTCGTGGATTAAGACTTAAAAATTTTTGCCTGAACAACATTAATCAGCTAAAATGTTGCTCATTAATGTGTGTTTAAACAATCAGCTGTTTTAAATTGACAAAAATACTCTCATAAGATTAACATCGAGACTTTGGAAGCCCGTGGAGCAGAGTGCCAGACATTTACCAACATTTACAGTGTAAAAGCTCTCGATAGACACGATTTATCATGTATTAGTTATAGATTTCTTTTAATCGCCACAAAGATCAAGAAATTCTTTTGATAATACAGATTAAGTAGACATCTAAATTATTTAATTTAATATAGTGTTAATGTTTTAAGTAACATGTTTTCAGAACTTCTAGTCAATATTTGTTCTAAATATGGGCAGTGATACTTTGGTACTGTACTTATGAACATAACGGTAATAAAGCAATGCTATACCATCAATCGGGTTGCTTTGTATTGCATGGCATGAGTACAGAGTAACATATAAGTTATGTGCGGCATAGAGTAATACATATAGCATAAACCTGTGCAGTGTAAGTCCTGTCTTTTACACAGATCCAAGCAGCTAGGGCCAACACAATTACAAATTCATTTAATCAAACACCTATTCACTTTCTGTATACTTTATTTACATAGTTTTGTTCAAAATAAATTTTTATACAAGTTTATGAACAATTTGGACATGTTTCTTAGTGAAATAACAAAGTTGTTGTTGCCCAAAGGTGAATAATGTGTGTTTTCACCCCATTTTTTAAAACTACTTCACTTATTCAAATTATCAGGCCAAAAGCCATACGAAATGAATTCGCCATTTAATCTACCTTACCAGAATTTCAGGAAGACCTCGTTTTACACGGCGAGCTGAAATCCGGACGAAAACTTTCTAGCTGTAACTTGCTAACAAAGCATTTCCGGGCACATATTTATATACACATTTTTCATGTACATGTGTCATTTTCTTTTTACATGTAGAATGAGCTCCCGCAGTTTCTGAATATCTTCGTGGATCACCCTGTACATATGAATTTTTATATCTCCTAAGGTTTCAAGATAACCACCGTACGAAAGTTTACTGTACTTAAAATGGTACTTAATTAAAAGTGAATATGTTTACAAGCATCACTACTTTTTGATTGTAACTAAACCAAATCCCCGTTAAAAATGTATATCTTTATAATGATTTTTCTTTTGTAAGTTTTGAAGATGACGGAGTTTTTTAATTCGAGTTTATTACTATGCCGACCTGTGGAACGATCGTTCTATCAGTGAGGTACAAAATAACCGTTTACACCATATAATAATGCGTCTTCAGTTTGACATCACGAGATGATATCCACGCGTGTTTTGAAAAAAATTTCTCGGTCATTGCAAGTGTTTATTTATTTACTTTAAGATTAAAAACTTAAATGCAGTAACCCTCCCCTATTTCACTATAAAAAGCTATCTATTCGTTTTTAACTAACTACGTATTCTGTCTTAAACATACGAGGGCAATGTTGTATAGTTAATGCAAGTTATAATAAATCTCAATCATGCCATCGATTATGCTCACGCGCATTGGAAAGAGAGCGAAAATGGGCCCAAAATCTTGGTGGGAGGGAGAAGTTAAAATCAGACGATTTTAGACGACTTTCAAGTGTTCGTCGTGATTAGGGGCAATTTGCTGCGATAGTATTTTCCCTAGAGGTGGCAGCACTGAGTAAATGTCGACTATCTAGTTCCTGCACGCTGTTTGTTGTAAGCCATCGTTAGGATGTTTAGTTTGGGTTATTTTGACGTCGCATTTAAAAGTCTGGAAGACAGGTATTTTATTAAATGATAAACTACATTGTTGGCAAGGCATGTATTGTTGCGATGTTTCAGCCAAAGGTTTACACACGAGTATCAATAATCTGATTAGGTAAGTATGCTAGGCAACAATGTTACCAATTGAAAACGAAGCTTTGTTTTTTGGCACTTACATCAATTAGCCCAACATTCGCCAGAAGAAAAAAAATATTGTTGTCATTTTTTTCTTTTGGTTGTATTTATTAATTTAAATTAAATTTAAATAACTCATATACTTTTTAAATGTTTACCTATCAACATATCCGTTAATATCAATATTTAACTACGATTGAACATTGTATCTTTGTAAAAATGGAAATCCTTTAAATATTATAGTGTTAAATGTAGATTGCACTAAAACATATTCATGTTTATCCACTATACCATGGAAACAAAATAAGCATCATGTTTAAAATATGTTACCTACGTTTTTAAGTAGTATGTTTTTATGTATTGCTCCATTAACACGTGTGTGATTAGGGACCAACTCGAACTTATGAAACAATAATCTTTTCCAGTCTTCACAAAAAGGTATCTTAAAGAAGTGTAGCAAAGATGTTGTTTAATTTTTTAATGTTCTGACTGAAAACTGAGTTACGTATGAGATCGACCTTGTGGTACAATAAGATTGCTATTTAAGATATGAATTTTGAGGATCTAAAATTTTGCTACACATTCCCTCTGAGTATTACTTTCATTACAGTCTCTATTTGCAAAAACAAGAATTCGAACATAAACATCGCAATACACGTGTTGTTATTTTGTATCTTTTACGAGTTTGTTTTATACTTCCGGTTTAGGCCAGATGAAGAAAATGTGAGGTCCAATTGTTTGGCTAGTAATTCTCCGCATGGTGGTCTCTGGCGACTTAGGTTTCACCAAGGTCGACTTCAAACTACGTTATCTTTAAGTTTACCTCACTAGTAATAAAGAAATAAAACAATAATTTAAACCTACCAAATTACACTTGTGAAAAACTGTATGTAACGATTGACTAAAAATGAAATAAATAAAAACACTGGGGCTTTATGAATCCCTCAGGCTTGTAATCGTCCAGGCTCGGCTATCTCAGCATAACCTCCCACTTTCTTTTATCCCTAGAGGGTACAAAGAAACAATAATAATGGTTAACTGGAAATATTCTGATACTGCAATACATGCACCTGATAATTTATACACTGCGTGTCTTTTCAGGTTTGGTGAACCCAACATGATCATGGACCCGAACGTCCCGGTGTGGTTATCAATAGTCTGTGGGATCTCCAACAATAATGAAGCGATCCGACAAGACAATTTGTCGAGAATTTATCAAGCTATGGGAAGGGATTACGGTGCCATACATTTTATCGATTATGGAGATGAAGAAGATAACAACGACCTATTTAACCCCGACGACTGGGTAATACCCGAACCAGTATCTCCCTTGTCAGACACGTCAGAAGATATACCTACCAATTCCACGTCTGGGTCAGATGCTACATCGACACAAACTAATAAGGTCACTCCTTTAAGAAGAGATTCAGAGAACAAGTCTAACTCGTCAGTTTCGTCAGGGCATAGCCCTACCAGCTCTCAGTCTGCGCTTTATCAGAACAATACGGCAATGGAGAGAGATGAATTGGAGAACACTCCTAGCTCATCGCTGTCGTCAAATTGCCAAGGTGTTAGACATATCAACTCCACGTCTGTGTTCCATGTAGAACATATGTCAACACGAACCGACGAGGTCCATCCTATGAGAAGAGATGGTAAAGAGAACACAACTATTTCGCAAATGTCAAATCGGTCAAGAGATATACCTACTATCTCCACGCTTGACTTTCATCAAGCACATACATCGACACTAACCACCGAGGTGTCTCCTATGAGAAGAGATGACACAGAAGACACTCATACATCGTCAAATTGCCCAGGAGATCGACATGTCAACTGCAACCCTGTGTTACACGAAGAACATTTATCAACACGAACCAGTGAGATCAGTCCTATGAGGAGAGTTGACACAGAAGACACTCATACATCGTCAAATTGCCCAGGAGATAGACATGTCAACTGCAACCCTGTGTTACACGAAGAACATTTATCAACACGAACCAGTGAGATCAGTCCTATGAGGAGAGTTGACACAGAAGACACTCATACATCGTCAAATTGCCCAGGAGATAGACATGTCAACTGCAACCCTGTGTTACACGAAGAACATTTATCAACACGAACCAGTGAGATCAGTCCTATGAGGAGAGTTCACGCAAATAGCACTCCTATTTCGCACATATCAAATCGGACAAGACGTCAAGACAACACTCCTACGTCTTTATTTAATCAAGAATCTTCGTCAATACGAACTTTCGAAGTTTCTCCCATAAGCAATCATGATAAAGAGAATATCCCAGTTGGAATTTCATCGACTTGTAAGTACATAATTAATTAATTAGTAAGATTAATAAATAATTCAAAATATATATAATTCTAAAATTTGGGTTTTAATTATATTGGATATTATTTATGAGTGATTATTAGTTATTATTACGTATTGTAATTGGTCAGTAAACACTTTTCTGATCTGAAATTCTTCCACTTTTCAACCGGAGATTATTTGGCTGTATGCCGTAACTAAGCTAATATCCTGTTCTACTCGTCCTACAGTGCTGCTGTGGAGAATTTAAACTAATCTATTGTCCATTAGGGATAATGTATCCATAAAACTGTGGAGATGTTTTAGGTAAACTTATTTGGTTTTCCAAGGAAGATTTGTCACAGGACACTTTAGAGATCTGGATGTGCAAATGACTGTGGCGTTATTGTAGACTGAGAAGAGACGAAAGAGTGGAACTGGATCGAGAAACTTTCAAAGCAACCTAAAATTTCAACCGATCAAAATTTGGAAATATCTTTATCAGTTTCGGAAAGATTCTTCGTTGGTCTTAGCTGCCAATATTGATAACAGACTCCTAAAGATAATCACAACCTAGACTTCTCGTTCAGTTTAGTACTAGGATCAATAAATTTAAAAAGCGACGTAGACACCAGTGTTGAGATTGCAATCTGATCTCTTCGTCAGGTTGATAACTAACGTAACAAATAACTGCAAACTAGGTTTAAATAAACAAATCATACCGTTGTATCAAGCATAAATCAGGAATAACAACAACCATGTTCTTTGTGGTTGGTCTTTCAGTGCTGACTTATACACATGCATACGTCGCATGCATAAATAAGCATACGCATATTGCTTAGTTAAGTTTTAATAATTAGCGTTTTGTTTATATTAAGTGCATGTTTTAGAGATAAGATAGTGTGCGTGAAGTTGTTACAACGTGGTTGTTATTCCTGGCTTATGCATGTCACAATGCTCTGACATGATTTGTTCATTTAACCTAGATGGTAAATGTGTTAGGTAAGTTATGGACCTGAGGAAGAGATCAGATTGCATAGTTCGAAACGTAGTATTACTGATTTTTTGTATCACTGAACGATGGCAAATTTTTGGAAAAGATCTATTCCATTCTTAATCCTTCTATCGTAAAAAACATACTTTAAATGAACCATGTGAAAATAGTCTTTCATTATTTTCTATTTGGATTTATTTAAAATATAATTTCAAAAAGGAATTTACATTAATATGTATACTCGTATATTTATGTCTTTGTTTCACTATGATAAACGGTATATGATACACGGACTTAGCGTCCAATTATTACACTTAGACTATAAGATAGTGTAATTAATCATGACTGTTCTACATCAATGGAAGAGTGTTGTAATAAGAATAACAGTCCTGATTCGCTTATTATTCTGTTTCCAGCTGGGAAAGAGTGTACACAGGATCTCCAGCAGGCCGCGGAGACGGGAATCAGTCCCGTAGAGGAGCGTCCTAGAGACCGCCTTCCCCCCCTCTCTGTGCGGAATACACGGGCAGTGCGACACAGATACAGAAGTAGACACAACTACAAATATTGATACATTTCACTAACGGAATGTACAAATAAATGTTGTATTCTACAGTGATACAAGTGGTTCAAATGTATTTCTTAACCCCAACCGGTCAAGTTAACATTCTACGATAAATATTGTTTACTAGATGAATAGTTCACTATACTGTATTACGAGATATATCATTGCTTGTCTGGACTGAAGAAAATAAACTCTTGTTTCACGCTCTTAGGTAGACTGTTTAAACTTGTCATGAGTATAGGAGATTAGTTTCTTGCAATATCACTAGTACTAGAAGTATTAGCTGAACGTCCAGGCTTGCAAGGATGTGTCTTGTACTGTAGTAAGAACTCGTATATTACCGTAATTCTAGGTAAGTTGTAGAATCAGTGACGTAACTGTACAATATGCGTTCTTTAGCAATTGTGGATCAAGGGGTTGCAATCCGTTTTTGGTTCGGTTAATTTGTTTTTATTGTTGTTTGGATATGTTTTAATAACATCCTTTAAATGCCTTTTTCAATAAGTAAAAAAAGAATGTATGTATTATTCAACGAGGAATTGAAATTAGTAATTGTCATCTTGAAATCAGCAACTCAGAAATATAGTTGAAGATAATTTGAATTTTGTACAGTATGAAGGAAAATAAAATTATATATGTGTGTGTGTATATATATATATATATATATATATATATATATATATTTATTTATTGTGTGTGTGTGTGTGTGTGTGTGTGTGTGTGTGTGTGTGTGTGTGTGTGTGTGTGTGTGTGTGTGTGTGTGTGGTGTGTGTGTGTGTGTGTGTGTGTGTGTGTGTGGTGTGTGTGTGTGTGTGTGTGTGTGTGTGTGTGTGTGTGTGTGTGTGTGTGTGTGTGTGTGTGTGTGTGTGTGTGTGTGTGTGTGTGTGTGTGTGTGTGTGTGTGTGTGTGTGTGTGTGTGTGTGTGTGTGTGTGTGTGTGTGTGTGTGTGTGTGTGTGTGTGTGTGTGTGTGTGTGTGTGTGTGTGTGTGTGTGTGTGTGTGTGTGTGTGTGTGTGTGTGTGTGTGTGTGTGTGTGTGTGTGTGTGTGTGTGTGTGTGTGTGTGTGTGTGTGTGTGTGTGTGTGTGTGTGTGTGTGTGTGTGTGTGTGTGTGTGTGTGTGTGTGTGTGTGTGTGTGTGTGTGTGTGTGTGTGTGTGTGTGTGTGTGTGTGTGTGTGTGTGTGTGTGTGTGTGTGTGTGTGTGTGTGTGTGTGGTGTGTGTGTGTGTGTGTGTGTGTGTGTGTGTTCACAGTTCACTAACTCTTTATTCAGTATAATGTAAGGTCACAATTCATTGTCCCAATGCACCCTGCAAGGTGCGTGCGGGAAATCAAAACTAAATAATTGTATGTCCATTTTCTGCTGACTTGCTGTATTTTCTTGCTATATTTTTATTAATATAAATATGGCCCGAGAGAGAAGAGAGAGAGAGAGAAATTATGTATATATATATATATATATATATATATATATATATATATACATATATATATATATATATATATATATATAATTTCCGTACGAAATATTTGATTAAAATATGTAATCTCCTCGTGTCGTAAAATTCTATAATCGAATTGTGCCCTAACAAGGGGCCGAGCCAACTACCGAACGGGGAATACACAGAACGGTAGCGGTTATGTTTTCGCAGGGAGGTGTTCACTTTATCAACTTACCAGATTAAATTAAAAATAAATCAACTCCCTAGGCGTTCATTTTAAATGATTTTTGGCGTCAGAGGTATTCTATAATATCGCGAATGTCCAGCATATAATTGGGAGATCACCTACAGGTATATGGAAAACTGACACAGGCATTGACAGTGGAGAACATTAGCGAAAGTATGGAGTATGAATGCAAAAATGTATGTGTGAATGTGATATTGTAGAATTAATTTATAAATTGCAATATCAATAATGACTTTATCCATACAATTGTATTGTGAACGCCAATTAAAAGACTGAGTATACGGTAGTAAAAATCTGCATCAGTTTGAATTAGCTCGTATAATTCCTCATGGAATGTTGTATTTTTCCTTTTTTGCCGTCTTCTTGGAAGTTGCCTTAAAGGTATTTTACCTATGTAATAAAAAACCGATTGCACAATTTTAAACAGTCATTTCCATTCAACAACAACTCCGTGGCCCATTGCATCAGCTTCTGCGTACGCTTGTGCAACAAAAGTGAATATTAACGTAGCTGATAAATTGCCAGGCGAATTTCCATTTTAAATCGAGTCCCCACACGCTCTAAGTTGAGGTAAGCTGCAAAACACAAAAGTAAACAAGTTTATTTCCAGCTATCACTCAAAATCTCAGTACTTCTTACGTCATAGAGGAAACACTATAGTTGTCTGCCTCAAACGCATTTTTTCCATCCATACCTTGCAAAGTTGGCCAGCTTCATTCACTAAACTCGTTAAAGATGGCGTCTGTTCGAATTTGTGATTTTACGCATTAAAGACGGAAGTACGTGTTTCAGAAACCTTAACACGTTTTAAACAACTTGCGCATTTTTATATTTATCTTAAATTTTTAGATGGTGCCTGTTTAAAGTTACAAATATATATATATATATATATATATATATATATATATATATATATATATACATATATAATTATTATATATATACATATATAATAATTATATATATACATATATAATAATTATATATATATATATATATATATATATATATATAATTTTTAGTGTGATAATAGAGGAAAAAATAGTAGTATAGAATTTTAAAAGTTCAAAGACAAAGAGCTTCCAATCTGTGGAAAATAGAGTAATATAAGTAAAATAAAAAATATATTATTAACTTGCCACTTTCAAAAATAACATTGAAAACAATAAATTTGTTGCATGGATACATGCAAGTCAATGTAAGTTTGGAACATTTTCTTATATCTGGGTCACTTATATTTGTGAATAATTTCATTTACTAGAGCCCACATATAATAGACTGAAGGCATTTGAGGCGACGTTACCATAGTGTTAGAGGATAGGCGGAGTGTATAGGGGGGGGGGGGGTTCAAAACCACCAGCCACTTCACAACATACCTTAATTGGTACTAATATCAGAATATAAGGTTGACCTTACTAATAGTATAATAATAATATGAATCTGCTATATTCGGAAATGATTTCTTTTTATATTTTAGAAAATTGTATTCGCATTTAAAATAGTAGATATAACTTCATCTCAGGTGAATGTATATAACATGAGACAAATTAATGTTTTGACTATATTGTCATCTCCACCATTTACTACGAGAACGGCTTGTTCCAACGATCTTCTTATTTAAACTTAGCTAATGTCTGAGTCGTTGGGCCAACGATCGGTCGAGTAATCGAACCAGACGTCTTAATTACAGTAGCATAATTAATGATTAATGCATATGAGTCACACTGTGCGTCGTGGCGACTGCAGTAGAACTCTGAAGGTTCGCGAATGAGATTGATAGTGTGGGAAGAGAGAATACTCACGAAGGATGATGGTGCGGGAAGAGAGAATACTCACGAAGGATGATGGTACGGAAGAGAGAATACTCACGAAGGATGATGGTGCGGAAGAGAGAATACTCACGAAGGATGATGGTGCGGAAGAGAGAATACTCACGAAGGATGATGGTGCGGAAGAGAGAATACTCACGAAGGATGATGGTGCGGAAGAGAGAATACTCACGAAGGATGATGGTGCGGGAAGAGAGAATACTCACGAAGGATGATGGTGCGGAAGAGAGAATGCTCACGAAGGATGATGGTGCGGAAGAGAGAATACTCACGAAGGATGATGGTGCGGAAGAGAGAATACTCACGAAGGATGATGGTGCGGAAGAGAGAATACTCACGAAGGATGATGGTGCGGAAGAGAGAATACTCACGAAGGATGATGGTGCGGAAGAGAGAATACTCACGAAGGATGATGGTGCGGAAGAGAGAATACTCACGAAGGACGGCGGTGTGGGAAGAGAGAATACTCACGAAGGACGGTGGTGTGGGAAGAGAGAATACTCACGAAGGATGATGGTGCGGAAGAGGAATTGCGGACAAGGGATCCAGAAGAAAGTAGAAGTCACTGAAAAGAGAGAACACAGAAGCTTCACTGGAACAAAGCGTGCAGCTAGATTCGACAGTAAAGCCCAGCATAAGACAGTGAAACGCTACAATTCTGTTGATTGTTTTAGTTAGCTTACTGATCTCATTGATAGAGGATGTGCGTAGTTCCGAGAAAATGTATACATTCTTTCATAATAAACAATTTGTACTAAGAGACTAGCACTGATCCTGCACAGCACGACGATAATGCTGTACGCAGAGTTCCGCAAATTACAATGGAACAAAGACACTACTTGTTCCATTTTTTTGCGGGAAGCACTTTAAATTCAATTCAAGCTATGTATAAATTATATTTTAAAAATAAAAAATTAGTATTTGTGCGTTTACATACAATTTAAACCATTACATACAAATTACAGCTTTTACATTAGCTAGCGGTGAAAATATTCGTTATAAAATTGCTTAAAAATGTATATTTTTCATTCAAATAATTAAAACAGTAGTTACAATATAATACACATATAAAAAGTAGTAATATAATTATAATACAATTACAATATATAGTTATTAATTATTATATGGATAATAAGGGAAAGGTGTTTAATTTAGGAGTATAGTGGTGGTAGGTTGAGGTCTCATAGGGATTCTACTATTCACTAGGTATTCAAACCACAAATTCAATGGAAATAATCAATAATATATGTGTTATTTAATTCTGTGGTCTACATTTGACGAATGTGTCTTAGATTTAGAATTAGATTTAATTCAAATTTAGTAGTGCCTATCATAGTAGGTCTATTCATGCATCAGTAAAACTATACAGTATACAGTACTGTACGTATAGGTAAGCACTGTACAAGTGTCCAAATGGTTGTTTCAATATTAGAAAAAACTAAACACAAGAAAAGAGAAGAGCGATTTTATGAAAAAAAAAAAATATTTCTAGAAAATACTTAGCAGAAACGGATCCCTTTACAGACCTGGGTCCTACGGAAATGTTCATCTACCCTCACGATTATGGGCATGCAGAGTTTTTAAAAAACCTCTTACACAATTTCTAAAGTTTTGCTGACGAGATTTCCCACTATTTCTCGAAAGAAGGAAGTATTCCAAATTCATCCCAGTAATACAATGGATTTTCAAAATAACAGTTACAGTCTTTAGTTTAATTGTAGTTTTTTGATTAGTTTTGGTTGAATTTTGCAATTCACGATGTGGTTTTAATAGTAAATATTGAAGTACAACGTTGATTTTTTCCCCCCACTATTGCTTTATATGTATACTATCGTAAGCTCAATTATTTCTGTAAAATATAATTTTAAACCAGATGAATTTGTGCAACGTTTAAGATTTACTCAGTCTCAAATCCATCACCCAACATCTAAACTATAGACTGTTTTAGTAATATCCATTCCTCCTATCAATCACCTGTCACATACCATACATCATTATACTGGTTTTAAATGCAGGATAGTTCAAGATCACTAAAATTTAAAACATCTGTTTAGCTGGAAGAAGGAAGACAAAAAGAGAAGAGTGGTTGGAGGAGGAACCATCGATAAACGAGGGAAATGGGGTAACCCGGATCTCGCCACCCACCAATCCTCCCCAACCATCCTCCTCTCTCCTGCATTCTCTCCATTTACTAATGGTGAAAAGTTGCATTATTTACTTCTAAATGTGAGTCACTTTCTTCAGACTCTAGAAGTTTTTTTTTTAAAATCCTTTCCTGCTTTTTTAACAAGGCAGGCTTGAAAATGTGTTATTTTGACCTTGATGTAGAAAATAACTTAAGACATATTTTGAGACACATGTGTTATAAATAAGTGGAAATTCAAAAACAATTCCAGTACGTAGACATAATTGTTATAAGAAAAGATAATAATTATGTTTTGAACCATGGAAGAATACCATAAAACATTTTACCGTTTAAGTGTTATTGAAATGCATTTCACTTAAATAAAACACTGAACTACATGAATTCATCTATAGTGCAAAATACTTTTGACTGTAAAAAGCGCCTTCTCCAAAAGCTGTTACCAGGTGATACCTTGTGGTGTAGTAAATGTTGTATGTATGTTCTTCTACAGTAAAACTTTCAGCAATAACAAGGCTTCATGACACAAAACCGCGCCTGTAAACACTAACGCTATCTAGGACCACAGATTGGTGTAGCCTATAGTCCTGGAGTGTACGATCCATTCCCGCTTGTTCTTAAAAGTCTGGTCCAAAATCTGCTAAATGTCAGCGGCAAGAGATTGGAAGTGGAAGACCAATCAAGGATTATTCGTTTTAAGACCAACAAAACATGTTGGTTTAACAATAATGTGAGTTCTCCTCTTCGGTTCATAAGTTTTAAAAAGTCAAGATTTTAAATCTAATTGTAACTGTCTTCGATTTGCCACTTCGCCTTTTTTATTATTATCCATTAATATTATATCTTAACGAGTTCACATTGTGAGTTCAGCGAATAAATTTATAATGATATTCATATGAACTTTTCAAAAAGATATGGTGACACTATATGTATTTCTCCGTAAATCGATATAAAAAAAAAATTAATACTTCATTTTTGAAGAACCGAATTGAATTTTCAGATCCAAATTAAAGTTGTAATGAAAGGACCACTGTGCTCTACTAAGTTTGATGTGGTGCATTACGAAGTGTTTCAACCATCTTTTCCGTTAGATGAACTTGTTTTCTGTAATATTAGTTGTTTAATTAATACAAGTTAAATTCAGACCTAACCTGAAATAATGTGACAGTTTCCGGGTGGGATACTGAAGTCTAGAGGGGGTTTTTAGTGGATAGTCCATGTCTGTGACAGTCTCATGTTACCCAAATATTTTGGGCCATTCTTTTTTGGCTTTATTCTTTTTTTCACCGAAATCACAATAAATATAGTCATGCATTAAAAACGGTCAAAGCTGGCGTCCACGCAAATCTCTCATTAACTTAAAAGATCATGTTATTACAGGCCAACAAACGACAGCACCAGCAGTGTTGTTTTTAATTAGTATTCGTAATATAGACGAATACTAATTAAAAACAATAAAATTACAAACAATTAATCCAACTATAATATATGTAAAAAACGCTTTTCATATTATAAATACTTATTCTGACAGTCTTAAGCTATGCTTATTGAGCCTGTATTCGATCTTGACGGTACTGAGGCACACCTGTCACATGCTGGACATAGAGGTCCCGGCCCCACCGTACTGCCGTGGGACACCCAAGCGAGCCAGAGTGTCCCAGTTAGCCCTGTGACAGTGAAGCGGCCGGAGCGCAGGATCTGGGCAAGCGGGGCGTAAGCGGCATACTTCCTCTCCCTAGCCTCGACTATGGAGCCCCAACCGTCATAGGGCATGGTGACATCAACGAACCCAATGGTTTGCGTGAATCGTCGATGACCACAACATCCGGACGAAGGCGAACCCAGTCATCCGGGACCTCACGATCGGCCAACAGGCGGTCCAGAAGGACACGCTGGTTCCGGCGCACTTCCACCCCGAGACCACGGCACATAGCGGCCACACCGTCTGCAACCGTTGAAGAGTAGCACACTGAACAGCTCTGCCCTGGAGAGGACGGACCAGAAGTGGATTTGCAGTGATGATGACAGGACAGAAAGAGCTTGGACCGGGAGCCGCCCTCCACCGTAACGGTCGACTCTCCCCAGGGACGGACAGTTAGAAGGATCTCTTCTCCTCACACCACCCCGTCGAAGGTCGGGAAGAAGCTCGGAGAGGTGATTAGACGCAGCCCGGGCCGAGGAGAAAGTTCTCGCAACATTCGTGTTACCGCCAATTTCCCGGTTAAGGTATGACAAGAGGAACGCCATTTCGACTCTGGTTGCGGTTCGCGGGTTGCGTTTACGTGCTCGCTGCTGATATGAAGGCGCAACAATCACTTTAATATCAGTTTAAACTCACGATTTCGATTTGATGATTAATATCGACCAATAAATTATTTTGAAAAACGCGTTAAACGACATCATAAATTGAAAAAACAAGTATATGCCCTCTCTAAAGCGTATTGATTTTTAGCAAGTGGGATGAGTTATATGCGTCAATACGGCTGTCGTCGGTGAGTCATACGAAATGTTTTCAGGACGCAGCGCATAACCCTAGCCCGCCACCCCTCCCGCCGATCACTACATACTCAAGGTACACTGGTCAGGGGTCGACTACAAAAGTGAAGACTACTCAACTATAGTCGGTTCCACGTTCACCGTGCAGTACAGGTCTGATGGGACTCCTGTTTACTGGGAACACATTGCCTATTGTCATGTGGGTTGCGTTAACTATCCTCGTTTATAGCCTCAACCTCACAACAAATTCCACAAAATCTAATTTTCTGAATTTCGCCCTGCGGCCAATGGACGTTGGGTGTGGGCCTTCCCTCATGCTGGGAGACTCCACATTAGAAGAAATTTACTCCTCCAAATTCCTTGGTATATACCTTGATCGAGGTTTGACATGGAATGTTCACATTGATTCAGTTTGTTCAAAATTAGCATCTGGCGTTTATGTTTTAAGATCTTTAGCCAAATACTGCCCAAGTCAGGTGCTGATGGCGGTGTATTACGGCCTGATTTACCCACATCTTTCCTACAGAGTGATTTTGTTCACGTTTTGTAATTCACGGGGAGCTTGTTCAAACAATCAAATTTTGAGAGTTTTCAGGCTTCAAAAGAAAGCGATCTGAACAATCGCCAACATGAACTTCAGAGAGTCGTGCAGACCAGCTTTCAAAAAATTGCAGCTGTTGACTCTGCCATGTCTCTATATCTTGGAGGCAGTTTTATTCTGTAAGTCAAAATGTGCCCTGACTAGGGGCCGTAACGTGCATGAATATGAAACGAGAGGCAGAGACAACTACCGTACTGGGCGACACAGAACGGTGGTTTATGAACGAACACCTGCCCTCGCAGGCAGGTGTCGCGTTTCATCAACAGTTTGCCTGATTCCATGAAAAACGTACAAACGCCCAAGGCGTTAAATCTCGTCTGAAGCGCTTTTTAGCATCTAAAGCATTCTATAGCGTCGACGAGTTTTTGAATTATAGTTGGGAGACCTCCAATATAGAAGACTGACACTGGCGTTGGCGGTCGAGAGAATTGGCGAGTAAGTGGTATGGATGAATGTAACGATTGTGTGTCTGAATGTGGTATTGTGAACGAATATAAAAATTATAGATTTATTCGGTATGACTTTTGCCACATAATTGTATTATTATCAACGGCAATAAAAGACTTGACTTTGACTTCGTGACTCGCGTGAAGGCGCTTAAATAGGTTTACTGTACTTTATGCCTTTTGTACCTTAGCTCATGTTCATATGTGTTTTATTTAACTACCTTTGATGTTTGTATCAGTATAACAAGTTTATACAACTATAGTTATGAAAGGAACTTTTAATTTCTTGTGATACAATAGTAAATTAATTCACACCGAATTGATGTTTTAATACTTAGAGAAATAATGAGAAACATAGTATGAGTTTGTTATGAGTGTTTATGAGACAAATTTTATTGCAGTGACAAGATAAAAGATATAAAGAGTTTACAATATAGGGCCTACGTAGCTTTTATACGTGCAAATATAGGTACAATTAATTGTGACGTAATTGTATTTAGGCCTATATTACACAGTTAATCTCTCCGAGTAGTATTAAAATTACATTGCAAGACATCACGGCTCTGAACAGGGTAGAGGCAGGACAGGAAACACTGTTATCTCTCGTAAACAAAACAATAACAGATGGCTACGGATAAGACGGGCAGGTAAAAAACCGACTTTAACAAGTTTTATTGCTATTACTACACGTCCACAAAACTTCCCAAGTGTTGTGGTGAAAACGCAAATACATCACTTTTAACAAGGAAGGAACCAACTTTCAACTAATTTTGAAAAGAGGACAGACATAACTTATCCTACCGTAGAAAGTTAATAAGTAAACGGGCACAATACATGCGGCATTTGCTTGCTATTGAGTACACTCAGAAGTTTCAATCTCCATCCCTGCGCTTTGGGCGTTAAGGGAAATCAATCAATAAAATGATTGATGATAAGTGATGGATCTATAACTTAAATAACTTGGATTTCCCCCTCTTTTAATTTAAATTATAAGGGCGTTGTTTGTATATTTAATTTTGCAACCGTGTTTCAGTGAAGACCTTTATTGTGTTGCTTATCAACGCAATGTCACTATAAAAATATATTCATTAGTAAAGCAGACTTAGCGCAGTACATAAGAAGTTCAAATTGTCATAACTTGATCGTGATATGAAACAGTTAATTGAGTCGTCTGGAAGGGTAAACAACCAATTATAATTTAACTAATTAATTTAGAATGGATGTACGTAGGCCTACAGTAATGGAAGCAGCAGTCCACACTAAATGCACTCATATAACTTAGCCTATTTAGTGTGGAAATGTAAACACAACAGAGCTACTCCTGACTTCGACTGTAATTCGCTTACTGATAGTACTAGAAATACATAATATGTTGGTATTTACGATTTCACATTGGTAGTCAAACAATTAGTTAATAACATTACTGTATTTTAAAAAATATAATAGGCAATTTAAAAAATAGCAGCTTAATGAATGAAATATTAGGGAAAATACAGTAAGGACAGACTGGTTACAAACGGGCTGTTCTTTCTTTGTAGAAGTCACTTTGCCAGCTGGTTTAACTCTGCGGATAAGATGTTGGATTAATAATAAAAAAAGAGAAACATGTAATAGATGTTAGTTAGGCGTACTGCATGCCTACACATTAAATCAACTCCATCCAAGTTTTAAGTGTTTAAATACAATGATGATTGATTTTCTAGTCACATGCTATCATAAAATTGCAGGATCTGCTTTAAAAAAAAACAAAGAGATTTTTTTAATCGAATGATTTTACTATAGAGTGACGATATATTTGTAAACCGTATAATATAGTTTACTGTACGGTTCGGCCCTGCTGCTCAGTGCTCAGGTAAATTCACTCGTCTATTACCCGTATTCAGTATTTGTAAACCGTATAATATAGTTTACTGTACGGTTCGGCCCTGCTGCTCAGTGCTCAGGTAAATTCCCTCGTCTATTACCCGTATTCAGTATTTGTAAACCGTATAATATAGTTTACTGTACGGTTCGGCCCTGCTGCTCAGTGCTCAGGTAAATTCCCTCGTCTATTACCCGTATTCAGTATTTGTAAACCGTATAATATAGTTTTACTGTACGGTTCGGCCCTGCTGCTCAGTGCTCAGGTAAATTCCCTCGTCTATTACCCGTATTCAGTATTTGTAAACCGTATAATATAGTTTACTGTACGGTTCGGCCCTGCTGCTCAGTGCTCAGGTAAATTCCCTCGTCTATTACCCGTATTCAGTATTTGTAAACCGTATAATATAGTTTACTGTACGGTTCGGCCCTGCTGCTCAGTGCTCAGGTAAATTCCCTCGTCTATTACCCGTATTCAGTATTTGTAAACCGTATAATATAGTTTACTGTACGGTTCGGCCCTGCTGCTCAGTGCTCAGGTAAATTCCCTCGTCTATTACCCGTATTCAGTATTTGTAAACCGTATAATATAGTTTACTGTACGGTTCGGCCCTGCTGCTCAGTGCTCAGGTAAATTCCCTCGTCTATTACCCGTATTCAGTATTTGTAAACCGTATAATATAGTTTACTGTACGGTTCGGCCCTGCTGCTCAGTGCTCAGGTAAATTCCCTCGTCTATTACCCGTATTCAGTATTTGTAAACCGTATAATATAGTTTACTGTACGGTTCGGCCCTGCTGCTCAGTGCTCAGGTAAATTCCCTCGTCTATTACCCGTATTCAGTATTTGTAAACCGTATAATATAGTTTACTGTACGGTTCGGCCCTGCTGCTCAGTGCTCAGGTAAATTCCCTCGTCTATTACCCGTATTCAGTATTTGTAAACCGTATAATATAGTTTACTGTACGGTTCGGCCCTGCTGCTCAGTGCTCAGGTAAATTCCCTCGTCTATTACCCGTATTCAGTATTTGTAAACCGTATAATATAGTTTACTGTACGGTTCGGCCCTGCTGCTCAGTGCTCAGGTAAATTCCCTCGTCTATTACCCGTATTCAGTATTTGTAAACCGTATAATATAGTTTACTGTACGGTTCGGCCCTGCTGCTCAGTGCTCAGGTAAATTCCCTCGTCTATTACCCGTATTCAGTATTTGTAAACCGTATAATATAGTTTACTGTACGGTTCGGCCCTGCTGCTCAGTGCTCAGGTAAATTCCCTCGTCTACTACCCGTATTCAGTATTTGTAAACCGTATAATATAGTTTACTGTACGGTTCGGCCCTGCTGCTCAGTGCTCAGGTAAATTCCCTCGTCTATTACCCGTATTCAGTATTTGTAAACCGTATAATATAGTTTACTGTACGGTTCGGCCCTGCTGCTCAGTGCTCAGGTAAATTCCCTCGTCTATTACCCGTATTCAGTATTTGTAAACCGTATAATATAGTTTACTGTACGGTTCGGCCCTGCTGCTCAGTGCTCAGGTAAATTCCCTCATCTATTACCCGTATTCAGTATTTGTAAACCGTATAATATAGTTTACTGTACGGTTCGGCTCTGCTGCTCAGTGCTCAGGTAAATTCCCTCATCTATTACCCGTATTCAGTATTTGTAAACCGTATAATATAGTTTACTGTACGGTTCGGCTCTGCTGCTCAGTGCTCAGGTAAATTCCCTCGTCTATTACCCGTATTCAGTATTTGTAAACCGTATAATATAGTTTACTGTACGGCTCGGCCCTGCTGCTCAGTGCTCAGGTAAATTCCCTCGTCTATTACCCGTATTTGGCTGAGTCGAATTATTCAAAAGTGAAGAAATTTAGCAAATTTCGTCATTCTTAATTGTTGTACTCAAACAAAATCTATACTCAAGATCAAAAAGGCCTTTAAATGATACACAACTGAACCTATACTTGTTTTCAAGAATACGCTCAGTTTCCTCTAGAATTCCCATATTTTAAAATAAATACCATTTTGTTACAAATCAGATAATTTGACTTGCTCATGCTGTTATTTTAGCCAGTATGGACAGTATTAATCCTTGCATGAATGTGTTTGTATTTAAATCACCCGATGAAGTACAATGATAATTTCTGCGTTGTATATACTGACTTTGAAGTGATCACTGAACTAAAGACAGCGTTAGATACGGGTATAGGCTACGAAGCAGTCTACTGCAGAAATTACTATCTCGGGCGTCTCTAACATCTACTTTTCTTCCCTTATTTTGAATGATTGAAAGTTTTCAAAATTCCTTTTGGGATGTGTAAAACGTTGCATGAAGACCATTACCTCCTTACTCACCAAATTCCAAATTAGGAAGTAGGGGGACAAAAAGCTTGCTTATTGGCTTATATTAAACATTTATTGAGGTAAATCCCTTCATTTGTACGTGTCGAAACAATAAAATAAGGATAGTTGTTTTGGAGTAATTATTAAATATTTTATATCCCTCCCAAAATATAAGTTTGTAGGAGCAAATAACAGATTTAAATACTAACCCCATCGCGGGACTTGCCTCGATAAAAGAAGAATGTTGACCATTAGGGGTCTCCAAGTTTACTCCATCACATAGCACCAAAAACAGCATAGCTTTGGTAGGAAAGGTTGTCACGACTCCAGACTCCAGGCATCGGATTTCAAACGCTGCACAAACGGAAGGTGAAATGGAAATAAAGGCAACATTTGCGTAGCTTCTAAACTAAAGTTAAAATGTTATCTTTATTCAGGTACACCTAGGTGCCGTACTTATTTAGACAGAGTGGTAAGAAACTGGTTTCCTCATTTTCGTTAACTTTGCTTTCTCAAGATTTTTAATTTAAGTCTTACAATTAATTCACTAAAACCAATCCCTATTTATTGTTGTGGAGTTTAACTATGAAAAATGTCTTCAGTTTTACAAATCCTAAACGGAGATTTGAAAATTCTCAATCGTTTTAAGATGGGAGGGAAGACTTGAGGACATTTCCGGTTCATTTCAAAGGAAATATAGAGCTCAGAATTTAAATGTAGCTAGTTAAAAACGAATAGTTATTCATAGCTTAGCATAAAACGTCCTGCTCCAAAAAGTAACGTAAATCTGGCTAAGACGTCCAACAGTCAACAACTTGTCTATCTCTTCATAACCTACATATTGCTCTTCTACACTCTCCGGCTCCAGGTAATCTATAAAGCCCGGCTGTCAGAGTTTCCAGATTTCTCAATCCTAAGAAATTTTTCATTGGCGAAAGATTTTTAGCTCCAATCCTTACTTAACATTCGCCACAACCAAAACGTTAAAATACGGTAATCTAATAAAACCCGCCACTATGACAAGCGATGTAGTCTACTGTAAATTTATATAATCTAGTAAAATTAAACATTCAAGACTGTTATAATTAATTATTGAGAGGAATTAATTTTGTTACGATAAATAAATTATCGTACCGGCAGATTATGTTTGTGTTGCTCCAACAACTTTATGCAAATTTCTAACATTTAATAAAACTAGAATTCTAATTCTATTTAATTACTTTCTCAAATACATGTCGAATTAAATGTCTTAACTTGTAAATGAGATAATAAATTTCAAGATTATTATCACAAAAACAAGCCGTTTAGCAAAAAGCAACAAAGCAATGGCGTATAGGGAAATATACGCGTACAACCGACCCGTCTGTGTACCATAGAGGGGAGAGATGGAGAGACATGCTTTGCGCAGAGAACCAAAACTCGTCTTTGCGCAGGTTAGAAACTGAAGAAGGGACAGAATTTCCGTTTGCTGGGTGTTCGGTTTTCCGTATCTGTGCAACCGACGCGTTCCTGCTTTTACATGAGGCCGTCATTGTTGCTTGGGAATCAAGGACGTGAACACGTACTTCAAATGAGCTGAACTTTGTGATATTTTAAGGTAATTATCTAATTTTCCTTTGATTGTTTACTAATTATAGAACAGTAGTTGAGTTATTGATGAATATTGCTACTGCGTACTTAAAAATTTTGCAGCTCAGTTCTATTTTACATTCGTTAGCCGAGTTAAAACTTCAAAATGGCGGATGGGTGGAGCATGTGGGTTGCGAAATAGGCAGGCGTTACCTACGTTGAAATTATCAATACATTCCGGAGTTGATGTTTTATTTAATGTATATTTGACTAGGCGATGTAGTCCATACACTTCTGCTGGGTAGGCGGCCTTAAGTTCAAATGAATGCAAAGTTAAGACTGCTGGTTAGCCTAGCGAATTGGATTTAAATATTGCTAAAGTAGAAACGACCTCGAGTTCTTGGGTTGTTGCAAACTATTTTAAATTTAACCCTTTGGATAGACATTTTTGCAAAAAATTTTCAAAAAATCACTGATGTAGCCTTATAAATTTTAATCTTGAACATTTGTATTACTTTCAACAAATTATACAGCATGTGCTTTTGGCATTAACTGGCAGGCTAGTTTAAGTACAGAGGTGCTTTGCTTTTGGTCTTTGTCAGTCGTAACTGGTGCTTGATCCTAACTGGAGGGCTGGTCTCAGGTAATTCTCATGGAATTCTTTTGTTAAAAATATATTCACTGTTGGTTAATCATTTGGAGGTGGGTGTGTACCTAGAGAAGATAAGTTATGTAAAAAAAAATTAAGACTTGTTTTTTATGCTAGCCATAACTCAAAACTGCTTTATTAATTTTGTGTTTAATTTGTTAAAAATGTAATTTTCATTTTCTGTAAGATTTTTTAGGTAATTCTTGTGTGGGATAATTAGTTATGGATGGGTAGGCATAGTTATAAATATTGTAAGGTTTCTTTAACCCTAGAACTGGCGGTCATTTCATCCTGTAGTGTCGGGCTGTTTTGGAGCTTCGCGCAAGGTTTTTTTAAAAAAATTATTAAAAGTATAAAATAAAAGCAATATAAATAAGAGTATATATTTTTGTGTTCAGAATCAAACGTAGAATTGCACTATATTGTAAAATTAACCATCAAAAATTTTCTAATAAACACTTTTTTTAATCAAATATAAAATTTACGAAAAATATTTCTTAAATTTGGGGGGGACCATACCTAGCAAATGAAGTTATAGTGAGAAATATTTATAAGTGAGATAGCCATTCTGTGTCAAATTTTATCTAGTTTCAGAAAAACATAAACATTATACACATTTATGAAAGCATCATAAAGCTATAGAACAAAAAGCAGCGATGCGTATAAATTCTGAAAATCGGGTGTACACGTAAGACTTTGGTAAAACAAGTTTTGCTAATACATTTATCTATGAATACATGTTATTTTGCATATTTTATTACTTAGAATAAAATAGAATATACAGTAGTAATGAAATAATTACCATAAATGATTTTTTGAAAAGTAAAAAAGTTAAATTTTTCCATTATTCAAAAATTTTCCAAAAAATTTCATTCAGCAAAATATAAAATAGTTTCTAAAGCTTGTACTATATCAAAATTTATAAATTTATGGTTTATAAGTAATAGGAAATATTATGTAGTTAGAAAACTATAAATATAACTAAAGATATTGAAAAAATATAGATTAACCCAAACAGTTATTATATATAACCAAAGAAATTACAGGCAATATATATATTATTGTGAAAACTATCTATTTACCAAAAATAAATAGTTACTTCAGAGCTAAAAGAGCGTTATAAATAACGTTTAGTAAGTGAAAACAATAAAAAACTATGTGAAATGAATTTTAGCCAAGTCATTTTGCCATAGCCTACACAAAGCCGGTAATTTCTCAAAACATATTTCAGTAAATAGAAATTGATTTATTCTAAAATATATATGTTTCCACTACTACGACATCAAACAACACACTACACATTAAATACGACACTAAAACACGCGTAAAACTATTAAAACTTACAAATATCCACAGCTCGGCACGAAAGTGATACAGAACGGCAGCGGCAATATGGCGGTCACAACAAACGGCGTCGCGTTTTCTTTTACGTTCAAAATAACAAGCTTGCTACGTCATAACCATAATACAAAGAGGAATAAAACTCCTCTGTTCCTTAGAATTTTTCTTCCCGAATCCAATGGTGCATGAATTATATCGATACGTTACCGGAGTATATTATAAAAAGTAATTATACGAGGGAATGTTTGATCGACAAAATTTTGACGGTTAACACCACAAAAGCGGCATTAACCGACATAATTATGTCGATTAACAGTTCTAGGGTTAATATCCAAGTCTAGGCCATAGTTGGTTTTTTTTTGTAATGTCATTGTAAAATTTATAATTGTAATGTTCCAGATTCTTCTTGTTATGGTAATTTATTATAAGTAGTGTGAACGATTTTTACATATAACAGAAGTTGGATAATATATCGAATTGTTCGATAATAGCAATCGAGGAACAAGTTTGGGCTGTTTATTAAAGTCTCTCCAATTGAAATGAGTGTTCATTTGAGTTGTTCGACGGTGGAGCAATGAACAATTCGCAAATTGTTTATTTTTTGTAAATTTGAATGGTTCTTCGATGTGGAGACCATTGTTCTCTAGTTGAGAATGCACTGTTATTTCAATGTTTTATTCCATATTTTTTAAGTTGCTATTATTATTTAATTCATTTGTAATTTTAATTATGTTTGAATGAAATTTATTACTTCATTTTTGTGTGGGGTGGTTGCTTTTCAAACATTGGATTATGATTAACAAATTTTTGATTGGGTTGAAAGGGACACTTTAGCTCTATTAGGTACTACTCAATGATGTTTTTCTTTTTCTTTTTTTTCCAGCAGTGTGGGGTGAAAGGCGCGGTAATTCTAAGCAATATATGGGTCAACCTCGATTTTTCTCATATGTATTACAATATAATGTTCCAATAGTCAATCAGAAAAGGAAATGATTAGAATTTCTTGCCGGAAAGCAGTTATAGGGAGCAGGCAACTCATATTATAATATAATGTTCCAATAGTCAATTAGAAAAGGAAATGACTAGAATTTCTTGCTGGAAAGCAGTTATAGGGAGCAGGCAACCGCGAGAATTACCTATTAGTGATCAGGGGCACTGACGTGATCTGGGCTTCAAATTTGGAACTACTTCGGTTAATTTTTTTTCTAAAAGAGCAAGCAGCGCGAAGCGGGCAAGCATCGTGCGTGATCTTCGTATATACTGAATTGATTCAGGCCAAAGGAATGACACAGATTCCTTTACCAGATTTTTACGGAGATTTTGTATTGGGCGGATTATATTGGTTTACTTTGCTTTCCATCATGTAATATGTGTTTAAAATTGTTTTACATACATTACCTACATTATATTGTAATATGTAATAACAATTTATCAGAAATTTGTAATAAAAAAAAGGATCAAGCACGATGCCTGCCCGCTGCGCAGCGCTTCACGCTGCTTGCTCTTTTAGAAAAAAAAAATAACTCGAGTAGTTCCAAATTTGAAGCCCAGATCACGTCAGTGCCCCTGATCACTAATAGGTAACTCTAAGCAATATATGACCGTCTGGCGGTTGCCTGCTCCCTATAACTGCTTTCCGGCAAGAAATTCTAGTCATTTCCTTTTCTAATTGACTATTGGAACATTATATTGTAATATGAGAAAAATCGAGGTTGACCCATATATTGCTTAGAATTACCAAAGGCGCCACTGAAGCCCGCACTGCTGGCCAGGGGGGCCATTTCGGTTTAGCCTTTCTCAAGTGATATGAGCTAGAATTTAGCTTGTTATCCCCCCCCCCCCCAACCAGAAACTCTAATTCCCCAATTCACCTTGATTGTTAGGACTATTTGAGATATAACCTAAAAGTTCAAACATTGATGGTCAGTGGCGTTTCCATTGTAATTTCTGTCATCATTCAGGTGTTCCTCCCTTTTATATCTATTGTACTAGTATCCTACAGGTTGCATTTATTTTCTTATTTTAAGTTGAAATTAGTACAGAGTGGTTGAAGTAAATATTTACTGTAGTTTTGAATTCAACATGAAATTTTAATTCCTTTTCTTTGTGGAACAAATGTGATGGCCAGTGACGTCTAGCTAGATACTGTTTAGGTGGGTTTATTATGGTTAGGCGAGTTTGTAATATTAATGAACATTATAGAATTAATGATCAGTACTATCTACAGGGATGTTCCTTGTTGGTTGCTTTCGGTGTTGGGCAGAATCCTCCGATGCCTTTCACAAGATTAAAAGTCTTTCATAAATATAATTTCTATTTGTTGATTTTTTAACTCTTTCAGGGCCAGGACCAAATATGAGATGTTGCAAAAATTTTTCACATATCATATCCGCTTGTGACTAGTCAAAAGTGCTAGGCTAAAATTGGCGATTTTGCAGTATCTTAGATTAAAGTTTATAACTTATCATAAAAATTAGAGAATGACCTAAAAGTTGCACCAAATTACTCGTATAGATATATAATATCAACAAAAAAATATATATAGATGTAGTTTTAAGTAATTTAAAATTTTAAAAAAATGTTTAATAGATTACATTAAAAAAAAAATATTTTTTTGATTTTTTTTTTGTAAATAACTAAAAAAGGAAAAATAATTTTAATGTGGGAAGCTATTTTATTATATTGTACATTTAGAAAGGAACAACCATACTAAATGTTGTGTTATTTCTCTCATAAATAAATTTGTTATGACAAATTTTGTATAAATACGCATAATTGTACTTCGTACTTCGCAGCAAGTGATAAAGCAACTGACTCTTACACTGCAAGAAACTTGTAATAAATATTCACATTATGGATCTACCGGTAAACAGATGATTGTAGGATCCATAAACAGTTTCAATACAGTTAAAAACACTATTTACCAAGAAATATTCACACAATTTTATTTGAAATTTATTTACACTTTTTCTATTTACAAATATGCTACTTACAATTTCACTCCCGTGAGATCGCAAATTGTCAGTCATTGTAACTACTACACACAATAGCTAAGCACGTAACTACTAATATTTACAACCACAAAATAAAATAATGAAGAATCCAGCACACAATAGTACTATTACACTAAAGCATAAAGAATTAACAACAATAGATCGAGTCGGCTGATAATGTTACGTGACAATTATTACAAAATAAAAATGCGTAGACCTCCTAAATAACAATGATATTTATATTAATTATCTACAAATATACCAGGGAATAAAAAAAAACAAAACATTAATCATTTGACGTCGTATTTATTTAAGAAAACGATGAATATCAAGGCGACTATGTATTGCCGTCTGGCGCTTTTTGCGTATGTCACTGACGGCAATATATTGCCGCCTGGCACTTTTCAGACGCGATGTATGGCGGCAATATATTGCCGCTGGCCCGGAAAGGGTTAATTTATTTATAAGCATTTACCTTATAAAAAGAAATTGGTAAGTAAACAATTAATTAACCAGAAGAAGTGAGAGGTTTTTGGGGTCCTGGAAGTGCCAGAGGTTTTGTTTAGCCATGCAGTTTTTGAGAGGAAAATGTATAATAATAATATTCAGGCTATGTGGGCCTAGATATCTGAAACCATTTTGTTTTATGCATTTCAGGAAACTTGTTCTCTTAAACTAATATAATATTAAACTATATTTTTAAACTAATATAAAACCAATATATTAAACTTAACTTTAAGCTAAACTATTTATGAAGAACTGTTCTTTTCAAAATAAATTTTAGTACACTTCCGATACGAAAATCAATCTGGAACTGACATTTTTTGTTGATATGGCTACTGGAAAGTATGCAACATTAGTTCCTTAGAAGTTATATAACTCTCTCATTATTGCAGATAATGGATTTCTATTTCAAGATTGATAGCAATATAATACTCTTTCAAGTGATATAGACAAAGAATAGGATTTTTTTGGTAATGGTAATTTGGTTGAAAAATGAAATTAAATAAATATTGGGAATTGTTTTAGGTGAGTTAATTCTTAAATTTGATGGTGACTTTTATTTTATGTTACCTAATTAGGCAGTTTTCAGAGAAAACTGAATTTTTTACGGAAAACTTGCAAAATACCTTCAAAAGAGCTTGCACTTTTTGGTACTCTCTAGAAAAATACCTGGCACTTTTCAGTACACCCACTAAATGAATACTTGGCACTCAAAGGGTTAACATAGTTTCCATGACAATATAGTCCTGTAGGAAATGACAAACTACTGTTTATAGAACTTTTTTCAAATTTTTCTAATTATTACGTAACTGCCCAAATTTGTATCCCTAAATTAATTGTGAATAAAATTTTCTAAATACACCAGTAAATCTGCTTACAGTGGTACAAGTGTTTTTTCTGTTTAAATAAATTGCGTAGTAAAAAGTCGTACGTTAAGCAACACAACAGGCATGCTGAGGCCGTATTTAAAAACTTGCAAATGTTATATGAATTGCACAATAACTACATATTGTCACAATAGATACATTTCCGTTTTAACAGATTTCACAATTCATTATTTGTCTCTACATAGATTTCCTCCCCCACCACCAATAAAAAAATAAGCAATTTGTATCAACAGATAATTTTTAATAATTTGTTAGTATTTAAACACTTGATAAAGTGAATGTATTGATTCTTTACTGTCAGAAAAAAAAAAGCGCTATTCTTATAGTGACATTTTGTCTTGCGATGTTAGGTGTGGAATGTGGATATAGCTTAACCCTTTTACTGCCGACGTCGGCATTTTTGCCGATAACGCCAACGTCCGATGTCGGACGTCTGTTTTTTTATTGTTACTGGCTACTGTTATGTTCAAATGCCGAAATATTCGGTATTTTGGTTGTTTAGGAGCAAAGGATAATGAAAGAAGCCATTTGAAGAACTTTGGATTTCTATTTTCGTCGTCTTTGACTAGAATTGACGAACTACCTAGACAGCTGTCAAAACCAGTTGATCGGGTTATGTTACTGAAATCTTCGTTCATTGTTGTTTACAATGTTATCGAAAGTTTTTTGAAGTGTTACTTTTGTTGATCAAGGATTAAATGAGTAAAAGAGTTACATGTAACTCTCCTGTGAGTGAGGGAACAATAATTACAGTGTAATCGATGGTGGTGTACAAGTGCAAGACGAACTGAGTGACGATTTCCTTCAGAATTTATCAGATTCAGATGCCGAGAACGAATCTGATATTAGTGTTAGGGCTATTGATGACAATAAAAGTGATGTGGATGACACTGATGACGATTCTGACTTTATCTTACCATCAGATAATGAGGAGTTATTAGATAGTGAGGGGGATGTGGCACAGATAAGTTTACCTTCAACTTCCACTGGTAGGCCTACCAGTTTTGGGAAAATCCTCATAGTGCAGCTATGTTTTAAGGTAGCACCTTCAAATTTGGTATATGTTCTAAGCAATTGCTCTAGTTTATAATGATATCATGCTCATAATTTTAGTATAGGCTAATTTTAAAAATAAATTATCAGATGCCAAACACAATTTTTATTTTTTTATTTATTTTTCATTTACATAATTTTTAAAATTAAATAATGAGTTTGTTTCAAATTAAAATGTCTTTTTATTATTTAAAATACAGCATTTAAATACGAGTAAATTAAATAAAAATTCATGCTAATCTAATGAAAAATAAAAAAGATACAGCATTTTTTGTAAATGAATGCACAACAGCGATTTTCCTCCTTGGCAATTTTGACTGGTACAATAAAAAAATGGCTGGCAGTAAAAGGGTTAAGGCAGACCTGTGTATCAAACTGGTAATCTTTTTTCTCCATGTTCCGAAAAAAATTATGCAGGTATTTAAGTTGTATGTATTATAGATACATTTAACCTTAAGGAGAGATTTCAAGATCCTAGATTTTAGGTATTACCTTGTGGGGTATTTTTCTTTTTCTGCTACAAATGCAGGATAGAGCTATCTAAAAATTTAATTAAAAACTATCACTGAATAATCTATTTGTTTAGTAATAACATTTAAAGTATCTACATTTACAGTAGAGAATTATCGTACTTGTAAGACTAATTTTGCGTGAGGCTGTTTTCTTCATATTTATTTAAGGTCGTGCAAAACATCACTAGAAAAATAATTTTTGACAAAAAAAGATTGCGAGTTAACAGAATTTTAAATTTTTTTAACATGGAAATGTGTATGGGTTAACTAATAGGTTAAAACAAAACAAATTACACCAGTCTTCGAAGAAATTTCAAAAACCTATTTTGTCAATTGCACACTGTACGACATTTAGCTCCAAACTTGTACGATTTTTATAAAAAAAAAACAAATGAGTAATCAAAATATACAAAAATGGTGTGATTTTGTTGCAGGAATTGTGATAGTGGTAGAAGATGGCCGACCAACAGTTTTGTCTGCGCTGGAATAACCACCAGTCCACTCTGATCTCTGTGTTCGACACTCTGCTGGAGAATGGGACATTGGTGGACTGCACACTAGCTGCTGAGGGACAATACCTCAAGGCGCACAAGGTGGTTCTATCAGCCTGCAGCCCCTACTTGGAGGTAAATGGCATTCACTCATCTGCTAACCACTAGATAAAACTTGTTCACAAAATTGAAAATGTTCTATAAATGACTGTTATTATAAACATTAGTTTTTTCTTAAATTCAAACGTGGCTACATGTCACTGTTATATTTTCTGTTTGTAAAAGACTCGTTTTCAATTCATTGGCAAAGAGATCCAATGCTTTGTTTTGTTAGAAATTGTTGAATTATGCAAGAATGTGAAGTAATGTAGGAAATCAAGCACAATTTATCAAAATTGCATTGTTTACTAAAATGACCTTTAATTTATTTATAAACTTCGTCTTGTGTTGAAGGCTATCGCATTTCTTTCCAAACTAATAATCTATTTTTCATTCCATCACTAAATAATTCTTATGGCTGGTAAAAACTTGTATCTGTCATAAATTCCAAAGCCATATTTACACTTGTAAGTTATAATGCTTACATAAACGATTTCAAAGTAAATCTTATCGTTCATTATAAACAAAGTAATTTTGACAAACTTGTTGATTGTGCAACTATAACAGTGAGTGAAATTTGCCTCAAATGTAAATAAAAATTAAAAATCATTACAAAATGACAACATTTTTATAGTACAATACATATTGCAATCTTGGATTGTACCGTGGTGTTGCGAGGTGTAACGGAAGAGTAAGTCTTAATTTTAACTCATATATTTTTCTCAATTCTTACTTTCACGATTAAAATTGAACACCTGTTGTCGGCTGTAACTAAAGAGTAAGTCCTTTTTTTTACTTCTCGTCTATTTTTCTCAAACATTTACCTTCACGTTTAAAATTTTGTACTATTTTGACACAGATCTTGAGAATAATTAATATAAAAACGTACAGAATAATTGAACTTTGAAGAACAAAACTGATGTAAACAACTGGAACGAAGTCGCTCATATTTTGAATCGGCTGATGTGACAACGCTGCCAGGTGATATCTTTGTGTATGGCAGTTGTCATGGGAAAGGTTTTTAACCAGGGCTGAAATCTTCATCTTAAGTTATGTTAATGACTGCGTGGTCAGTTTTGAGTTATTAATTTGTTACTTATCATACAGTAAAATCTTCCTTTTTAGAATATTGGCTGTTTGATCAGAATTCTCCACACATTATATCCACATTTTCCACAATTATTTGTCTCTCAAAAACTGGTTAAATTCTGTAAAAGTGGTAATTCTTAACAAATATTTCACAAGGTAATTCTTTGTTTGCAGACTTTATTGAGCCAACACTACGAGAAGCACCCCATTGTCATCCTGAAGGATGTGAAGTTTACTGAGCTCAAGTCCATGATGGACTACATGTACAGGGGGGAGGTCAACATCTCTCAAGACCAGCTAGGAACCTTCCTAAAAGCAGCAGAGTCGCTACAGATAAAGGGGCTTTCGGACAATGGAGACGGGGATGCTAGAGACGTGGGGTCGACTGCTAAAGCACCGCCTCCTAGAAAAGTGACTCAACCTGCCCCGCCCAGCCGTCCAGAGCCTGAGGAACCACCGAGTCCTGCTCACAGGTCGAGAGATGGCAGTATCTCACCTTCGTCAAGGAAAAGAAGAAGAATTAGAAGAAACTCTCAAGGAGATGATTCTAATTTGGGTGATAGTCATTTAGAAACTAGCAATTCCTGTGATCTTCCGAGTCAAGCTCAAGCTGCCCCCCTCGTTCCTAACATTCCCGCAACGGTTACTTCATCAATTACCACGACCCCCATTATCAAAACACCCATCGTCAAGCCAGAGACTGAATCAAACTTAATTAATAGGATAGATACTTCAAATCTCAATTCGTTACCGCCGGAATCTGGACTGCTAAAGGAAAAGATTGAACCCATCAGTGAACCGCTCCTGGAACCCAAGACTGAATACGATGCCAACAATGATGACAGCGTTGAGGACCTGACACTGGACGACGATGACGATATGGACGGAATGGATATATCTAACATGTCAAATATGTCGAATATGTCAAGACCTGGACCTTCACATGGCAACGATATTTCAAATCAAGGTGGGTTTCTATTTAATTAGTCGAGGTTACTAATACTCTTTCTTCTTAGCAATTAATTGTGGTGACTTAAAATGCTGGAAATTGTAGCTCTATTCTGTATTTAAAAAAAAAAAACTTGGAATATAATTATAAATTCCAAAACGATAGATATTTCTCTAGGGTTCTTTTCTATTTTTAATACAAATAGCTTGTGCCACACTAAAAGAACCTATTATTTTTTTATTCTGTCACAGATTAAACTAAATTTGTCTAGTACTAGTCCCTAAAAATTCTAAACATAACTGTTTGAATAGTAATGGTGGTAATTTTTAATCCATGATAATTCCCAAGAGTGCAGTCTAGCAGATTAGAAATTCTACACTCACATAGTTTCCACTATTGTTCAAAGATTAAATTGCTTGAACCCAGTTCTGTTTATAGTTCATTATCAGTTTGCAGAAGGAGTTGAATAAGAGATGAGAATTTGTGTAGCAAAAATGTTAACAACCTGCCATAGGCGTTTATTTCCAATACTGTAGTCCATTTTAATTTTTTATAAAACTAGTCTCATTATTTTATCTTAAACTATTTAGACCGTATCTTGAGAACCAACCTTATTAAATTTGTAGCGTTTGTATACATCAATGTTCAAACATTAATGGAAATAATTCCTTTTTATTGGATGCCTAAATTATTTATTCTTAACCTTTTGCGAATGTCTGTAATGTCAAGATTGCAAGAAAAATATATTGGTCTTTTGAAAATAAATTAACTTAACTGACTCTTGTACTTTCAGCAGTCAGTATAGTAAAATAGTTGTAATCTATACTATTAAAAATATTTAGGTGTCATGTTAGATTAATAATTCCCATTCACTTAAAGAATTTCCTATACGTATTTTTGTGGCTGACACCACCACTGAGAACAAGTTAGTGTGTGCACGATATAATCATTTCAAAAAATTTTAATGCCATTTCCAGACAATGTTGATGACAAAATTCAATTTAATGTACAAAACAGTAAGTGAAGTAAATTAAAAGATTTGACCTGTGATTGTGTTTGTTGCATCAGGGTTCGCACCATGGCACTTAGGCAACCAATCTGGTACAGACGAGGTATTCATGGCAGCACAGGAAGCGGTCAGCGCACACAGGGACTCACAAGGTAGGCATGGGATGACGTGGCTGTCATATGGTGTCATCAACATTTCTGACCAAGCCAACCAAGTTCATTGATTTAAAGTTAATAGTGGTGGGTCACTTCTGACCACCGGATTCCTTTACACATACGTCACGTGGCGTCTAATAAAATGTTGATGAAGCCATATATACTATATTGAATTACTTAAGTATGTTAATCTAAGGAAATGAAATGCTAGCACAGGAGTTTGGTTGACATTCTTAGCAACATAGTATAAAAGGTTATAAGGCCAGTTTGGTATTTACTTGATCTTCAATTGCTTGCCATTAAATCACGTTTTATGCTGTGTACATCTCATCTTGGTAACTTACAGAATTTTCTTAATTTATATCACACATCTTGGCACATTGTTAAGATTTATCCTTCACAAATTGAGTCTCACACAAGGTCTTAATTCTGTGTTAAAATGTGTGATTAATTAAAAATTGTAATTGTAAAACGCAAACATTATTTTCCGAAAGGTATTGTATTAATGTTAGCCTTGATTTCATAATTTGTTTTAAATTATCAACAACTTCAAAGAGAATATTCTTTGTCAATGTTGCTAGGACAGTTCAGTCTTAATCCTTGCTTTACCATTAAAAGTTAATTAAGTGTAGTTAAGATTCTATTATTAATAATACTGTAAGTTTAAATTAAAATAAGATTAGTTTTAGTAAATATGACAGGTAAGGCGCACATGGAATTGTCTATCTGTTTTGATTCAATCTTAACTACATAAAAGATATTCATAAAAATATTATCATGGTAACTATTATTAATATTTTTAATCAAATAAACTGTACCGAATGATACAATCTTTAATTCAGAATATTATAGCTCATTATCCATGTGGGCCCAGCCTCTAATTGCATAAGGGTAGTATTCTTCTGTGAACTTTCGCATGATTTCTAGTCTTCTTCCTTCTTAGTTAAGAATAGGAAAAAAGTTAAGCCTTTTACTCAGGTTAATGCAGGAAGGGGGTACTAGGTCTAGTATAAGTTGGTATGGTAACCATCAGTTGAAGAAAGAAGAGGACAGATTGGTAATAATGGTAGGTATACTTACTGTTAGTCTTGTAATAACGGTAATAATTTAAATAAGATGAGTGAAAAATATTGCCAATGTATGCATACCTTACAAGCATTCTTTTGTAACTTAACAAATTATAAGAAATTCAATTGCTTGAATTTAATGTTAATTTAATCAATATACTATAAATTATTAATATTTACCAAGATTATCAGTCATAAGCTGATGACTGATGTAATTATCAGTATTGTCATGCAATGACATTTTTGTGAAATTAAGGAAATCAAGTATGGTTGTGATAGGAACACATGACAGAATTAAATACTTTCATTGAACTTTACAAGAGTATGCAAAAAATATTATTTCTATTTTTAAAGGTCAAGTTAACCATGAGGGTGGTGTCATGTTATACCCTTGATAGTTTTGAATGCTTGTATGTTATATAATTATGGTATAGTGAAGGAGGTAATTTGATATAATTATGGTATAGTCAATAAGGAGGTAATTTGCCGTGGTGAGTGGCATGTGTAATAACATTATTTGGTTTTCGAGAGGAACATCAATTTTGCCGTGGCATATTTATTAGCTTCAGAGAAACATAATTTTTATTCCCGTGGCGAGTGGCACATATATATATATATATATACATACAGTATATATATATATATATATACTAAAAGTAATGATCTGATATATAACAATTATCGGTTTTCGAGAGTAAGTAACCCACGGTTATAAAGTATGAAGCATTTTTTAAATTTTAGGACTACAAAATTAAATGAAATTTTCATTTTACAATTGGTTAAATCTATTTAATAAATTACTCGATTCAAACTTATGTAATTCACAGTTGTGATAAAAAAAATCGTTCATTTGTAATATCGCGATTCCACACATTCACACGTGTTATTTTTTTCGCTTCGGTTATGCAAGAAAAGTTGGTTTGCTAGTTGTTTCTGCAGAAAGTCTGGGGATGCTGATTCGTAGGATGGTTGGAACAATCTTCATGGTAAAGTGTAAGTATAAAGGTCCCGGTATTTTCATTTATATTTTTGTCTAATTTCTCAATCAAGTAAAAACTTTTTGGCTTAAAAGTCTACTTAAAAAAATATTTTTAATAGAAAACTTATACATATGGCGATTTTAATCTAAGAAAACTCAACTAATACATTTTTTGATTTCACGTTTTAGAAATTTAGTCTTCAATAAGATTTAAATAATAATCACAGTTTTTATTAAATGAATAACAAACTGATGTTTCCATACTTGCTTTACGTCAGAGTTAAGATGCAGGGAAAACAGGTTGTCAGTAATGTAGTTTTCAAATCATAAAGAGGTGAAATAGGTGGTAAAAACATGCAAGCTTTAGTTTCCACGTAGGTAACATGACCTAGGTACACATATAACACTACAAGGTTTTTATCAGGTACCATAAGTTGATAGTCTAAACCTGGTTAGCAGTCAATGACGAAAATGAGAAAATTAATTGTTAAGCGATGCAAGGTTTTTGTATTACAAACTGCAATTTGATTGATTCACGTGATTTTTGATCTTCAACTAACGAAGACGATAATGGTATAAAAAAGGACAATCCCACCTTGGCCATCAAAATAGCTTTTATATTTGAATTCTGAGAGGGAAACATTCGGACCACCAATTTTCAGTATACAAATGTACAACTTTGTAGGTGATTAATATGAGTGATTCAGTTTCAATTTTATTCCATGAAGAGGTTATCATATATACCTATTGCAAGGACAAAGTGCAGCAGTGGCCAACGGTTATTAGGTACACTGATCTTAGGGGTTTTTTTTTTTTTTAATGAGAAAGTTGAAATCTTCTATATGATGCAGTGTAGATGTAGTGTACTGAGAAAATTGTGGTTGGAATGCCGATTTATGAGTTTGCAACAGTGAATGCTGAAGAAAGAAGAAACTTAAGTCGACGAAGACTTCATGTGAAGACAGCTACAAAGGTTTGTACCAATTTGGAAAAAGCACTCGCTTGGAATTTGTTAAAAAAAAAAATTGCTCCAAAACGCTAATGAGGTGTGAGGAACTGGTACTTTCCAACCAGTATTGAGGAGCCATTTAGTTTTGGCTGGGTGTTATAAAGAAACTTTTACACTTGTATTAATCAACAACATAATTTTATTTGTACAATTCCGAATTTAAGCTTTTCGGTTGTATTTTTTAGAAATTTTAGAATTGATGAACCTGTTAGTTTTTTTTGTAGGGAAATACTAAGTCTAAAATTTATATCAGGAAAATTTTACAAAAAAATAAGAATTGCCACAAGATCTAAAGTGCCAGCCTTGTTCTGACAGGAATGTCGAGTTTATTCTGAGAATTGGTTTAAGTTCTATGGGTTCCGTTCAGACTTTCTGTCTACTTTGTTCCAATTTCGTTCCTCTAAATTTCGTTAAGACGAGTGGGTTATAGGCAAACTATACATTGATTTGTATACCCTTTGCACTCCCCGTCCGCATGACAGTACTTGTGATTTGCACTATGGCTACCTCTTGTGGCACAAGGTCATATCCTCTACAACACAACATTTCGTTGTGAGCCGTGTCGTTGCACTCCTCAGTCCATATGTAGTGGCCGATGCTCCCAAACTCTTGTAGACAGTGACTATATATATATACACACACACACACACACACACACACACACACACATACATACATATAGACATACATACACACACATATATATATAATCTTCTGCCATATCTTTGCTGATTCTAAACTATTTAATCAACACGATATTACAATTTTTAGGGGAAATGTTATTTATCTGTTAAAATACAAAATAAAATAACCCTTTCTATTGATGACTAGAGAGATGAATAAAATATATTTTTAATTGTTTTATTAATTTTTATGCCACTTATTTAATGTAAAACATCAATAATAAATATGAAATAATATTTTTGAAGTCCGTTTTGTAAGATGATTGCCCGATGAAACTCAGGTGGGTGACTCTTTACTATTTAAACAAACCCAAACAATTGGCCTCCTGTGAGCCATCGTGACAATCGATGAGATTCTTGTTTTTGCTTGTATGTTATTTTCGTTCAGATATTTTGTCACAGTTTGATGACGTAGTTTCTAAATAATTTAAGGTTTCCATGTTTTCTTTTGTGGATCGGCCCCCCATGTTTGGCATGTCATGGTAATGGCAAGGAAAAATGGTTGACATAGCCATATGACTGCAAAGTTTATAGATGATATCTGCTATGGTTTGTAAAATATTAAGCCGTACCCAGACTTTACGAACACCTGTATATACACTATACATAATAAATAATATACACTATACATAATAATATATAATTAAATTATACTTAGTAAATCGTGTGAAATTCAGAAATAATTTTAGTTCTGTGAACTAATCTCTACATTAAATCAATATCTCCATTAACGATATACATTTTCAGATTGATTATTTTTATTTTTAAAATCAATTTCTACATAGCTTTGTTGGAAAGTAGACCAGAAATTTTACAAAGCAAAATTGATAGTTATTTTAATAAAATGATTAGAAACAAACTGAATTACTGTCACTGAATGTTTAAAATGTTCTAAGTTGATAAAAGTCGAAACGACACATTACAAACCAATATTGACTTAAAAATTAAACATTTTGGTTATTCTTCAAATCAAATTATTGGGAATTCACAAATTAAATTTGAAAATGTGTTATATTTTCAAAATAAATTCCTTTTAACGCGTTTCCATTTAAGGTAAATTAGAAAAGTGTGCATAGCCTGTGAAATGGAGATAAAACTCCCAACTGTGTTTAAAACAAACCACTGAAATAAAACTCGCTTTCTTGAACTGCAATCCTGGGAAAATGTTAACTCAATATTTGAATCTGAGGAAAAGTACTTGATGCCACCTGTTTTCTTAAAAACATCACCGGAGTAAACATCAAAATTATTAATGTAACCTTTGGAATATTACAACTAAGGGAATCTGATTTGATGATATCTTTACCTTGTGCTGTTTTTCTTTAATTATTTAGTACTTTTTAAAAATAACCTAAAATTTGCCTTAAAATTAACTAGGCTACTTATATCTGTGGATTTTATACTTAATATATTTGCTTGTAGTAATTTTGCTTTTTACCTTTAAAGAAATATATACAAGACTTTGATTTTTAAATCCATGCAAAATACATTAAATAATCAACAAGAGAAAAATAAAAGCAACGCTTTAGCATAAAACGATCATTTAAAATTGTCCTTTTAAAATGCCCCTTTAAAATCACCTGTTGTGATTGTGAATAACGTGTCAAGAGTGGAACAGACATCTGGCACCATCTATATTCAGTGTAGTAGAGAACATGACCTTGGGCCATAAGAAGTGGACTGAGGAGTGTACGGACACAGCTGTGTCGAGAATTCACAGAGTGCAACAGGTAAGCACCATGTCCACCTCTTGGGGACTGAGGAGTGCAAAGGGTTAAGGAAGGAAGGATTTAAACCGAAGATGGCGGCAGATGATTTTAGATTCTTCTGTCTTGCCTACTATGTAACTATTGTCACTCGTGATTATTAATGTCTGGAGATTTTTTTATGTGAAGGAAGCTAATCTATTGGACTAGTTCATTTATGAGTGGGAATTTTGATAATTTCGGCTAATCACCTAGTTACATTTTCTATTACTCTTTGGGACCAACATTATACGGCTTTGGTTTGCAAGATTTAATTAATTTGCTGCTATTAGCAGTATCAAAAACATGATTTACCTTCATGATCTAAACATACGAACGTAAGTATCGTAGAATTTTTATAAACGTTTCTAATTTAAAGATCAATTTATTGGTTAAAGTAAATATTCGCCCAACGAAAATTTTCTTAAGCAATTTCTTGTTAACGGATTCAAGACTTGGCGTTGCTATTATATTTTGGTGATTCATTTGGCAAAGTTCGTGAGAAGAGGCACAGCGCCGGGTCTATCGTTAGGAGAATATTTTCGTTACATTGATTCAGATTGGAAAAAATTGCTCATTAAAATGAGTTTTCCTTTAGGTTTATGGGCTTAACTTCATCACAGACAGTAAAGGTATATTCATCTCGTCACAGTATAGGTAGTAACCGGCTGTCTTTATGACTACGTTCCAACGTTGTTTAGCTAGGTTATTTTGAGACGTATGCATGTTCCTTTTTCCAAAATTTAATTGAGAGCTCAAAACTCAACATAGCTCTTTAGAGGGTTTTGATGAAACTGTGTTGTCTATCGGAATGGGCCAGTGTTTCCCCTCGAGAGGTTCAAAATCCGTTTTAACTAGTTTTTAATGTGCTTAGATGCCAGTCTGGCATATCACTGAAAAACCCTCTGCTAACATAATATGAAAACGGCGCTCCTAAATGTTTCTATTCGGCTAAAAAAAAAAAAAAATTTGTACCAAAAAGTTCTGAGGCATTGAGCTGATGGTTATTAATATAGGCCAACAGCGCTCCCAAAGTTTTCTACAGAACTAGAATGAATTGTTAATTGTAGAATACGTAGTGTTTGAATACATGCAAATGCTCCCTCACATTCAATTTGGCTAAAAATTGAAAAAAACAATTGGTACCAAAAGGTTCCGAGGCATTTGAGCTGATGGTTATTAATATAGGCTTATTTACCTGTTGCGAAGTTATTTTTGAAGCAACATTATGGTTATTATTGGGTTTTACAAAAAGCACAAATTAAAAATATTTTTGTTTCCCAGCAATAGCAACAAAATGAGCTTGTGTACTTTGCCTAAAAAGCGATTTCATGATCTAACCATGTGTGTAGTTTAGAATACTTGCCAACTTCTCAAATGTCAATTATTGATGGTATTATTTTTGAAATGCTAATTGATGGTATTGTTAAGTGATATTAATATAAATATATAAAAATATTTTCGGGAATGAAGCAAATAGGATGCGGGTTTCAATAACGCAAGGCATGATTTGTTTACTATTTTAACCATTACAATGAAAACTAAACATTCACTGTAAAGTTATCAAAGAAACAACTAGTTTTTGTTGGATTATAGGATTAAAACTAGCGAAATGTATGCTGCAATTCCTAAATCGAAAACTTAAATTACTCGCATGAAGTCTTCTAAAAAGCAGGTTATTGATGGTGATGCCAACTTTCTATAGTACATAATGTCTGAAAGTTGCACACATAATAGTTTAGTGTTTTGAAGCAAAATGTTTCGTAAATCAAGAATCTTTTATTAAAGTAATGTTACCACACATAATTGTATCACAAGAACAAATAAATAGGCTAGTAGCTGGTTTGAGGTTCTCATCACTAATTAGTGAAAATCGTAGTCTCTGCCAACTACCGTTTCAAAAATAAATTGCACGGCTAGAGTACATCATAGATGACATCAATATATAAAACATAAGTTGAAGTATACCACAATGAGGGAAATAATTTGGCGCGTTAACAAAACCTTTAATATTTATTATTTACACATTTATAGCACAAAATTATTTTAACCAAGTTGATAATTAGGAGGCGCTCTAGGTTATCTATTTTTAAAGTAAAGTTTACAACAATGCCTTTATATAGTTACAGAGCTAAAATTACAAAAATGTGTGTACACTTCTTAGTACGAGGTATAGATACTTGGTTTAACATTTGTAATGTAATTAAATTAATGATCACGTTATCGAGTATGTATCCATCTCGGAAAATGTGTATCTGAGCGGCAGATGAACATTAGGAAAGTTAGAATTACGCTCTAGCAACGATTATCTTGTTTGATTATTATAGGATTAATAATGAGCCCCCTCTCAAGCACGATACCAATTTGATATAGCAAATTACAGTTTACTAATAAATCTCGACGAAGCGTTTTAAACAGTTAACGGTCGTAATGTGTTACCGCCGACTATATCTTTCATCCAAAATAACATCCAAGTACTTTATTTCTTCCATATCGACGCACATGGATTTTCCCCGAATATTAAACATTGTTTGCACATAAGAGTTTGTCCCATGTCTATTCTATTTCTGAAAAGAGAAGCGTTACTTTGTTTCATACTAAAGACTTGCAAAACACTTATAGTTGTTAACAATACGCTCGCTGTACACGTTTCAATAACATGGTTAAAGTGGATTCACAAATGTAATTGGGAGTTATACTTTCACAGTTTGAGATTTTACACATTGAGATCGGTTGGTTAGCTGAAATCCAAACCATTCTTAAAGAATCCTCCAACTCCAGCCATTCAAACATGCTCCACGTGAGTTTGATTTTATGATGCACTGTGTCAAATGCCTTGATAAACAGATATAATCAGATAAACAGATATACTTTTATTTTTCATTCATCTGTTAATTATGATAACCTACTGACACATTTGCTGTTATCAATTCCCTTCTAATACGCCTAATCGGAAATTTAAGAGAGCATCTTATTCATAGATTTTTTGGCCATGAATTGGTAATACACTAAAGCTTGTTTGCATCCAAAAATTGAACCATCCTTTTCCACTACTCAAAGTTCGGTCAATTGTGTTTGAGATCTTTGTTGAGTACTGGATTGCCGATTGCCTTGTGAAGTGGGACAACTAGTGCTCTTTTGGAGATTGGGAAGACACCTGTTCCGAAACTAGTGTTAATAAGGAATGACCACAAGGGGGATATACTATTCATTTGTTCATTTAACGTGCTGAAATACCATCGATACCAGGAGGCATGTTATCTCAAGCTGTTGGTAACAGCCGGAATTTCCTCTGAACTAGGTTAGCTAAAAACACTTAGTAGGAAAAATGCAATGTGTGCGACGTACAGTCCTTCAATGTACGTCATAAGGTTTTCAATTGCAATAAGACTTATTAACTACATCTTAAGCCACTGGGGTAAGCTCTTCCGGCATAGATCTAGAGTATTCTCTTTTTGTGTGAATCAAGCATGTTATTAATGGTCTCCCATTACTTCTTATTGTCAAATTTATTTTCTTCAAAAGTAGTCCCAACATTACTCCCTAAATATTAAGTGTTTTTCTTGTTTCAACTTTCTAGGTACTATAATTTATCCACAGATTTTACAATCTGAATTATTTTTATTTTATACTCGTATATTGAATAGTCCCCAGAATGTATACAAACCTTGAAATAGCGACATTTGTATTGACAGTTGTGCTAAAAACGCCAGTTTGACGGGTCAGTTTTATTTTATAATTCAGAAGATAAACTATCCTTTTTTATAGATTAGGAAATACAATATTACTGCATCATGGTCTTGCCTAAGAAGTTAACTCATCGGCGTCAAAGCTACACTTATCTCTAGTTCTAAAACATAACTAAACATTTCCCCTAGTGAGCAAGTCAATTAGTTCCTCAAGGCTGATATTTACCATTATCACTAAATACCTATCTACGAGAGATGGTCGCTTAAGCAAGCATAATTTCACGTCCTCGGTTTTAACTAAATTCGATCTTTGAATTCAGACAATAACATTTAAAGTGAGTCAATGGCATGAGATTGCAACCTTTATATCGCAGCAGACTCAAATGACCTTGAGCGCGTCAGCTGACTTGCATAGTAACACATGATCATCTGGCACCATACTGCATTTTAATCCTATCAGGATACGACCCTCTAGGAGTCTCAAGAAAGTACATTTTTTGTTTATAAAGTTGATAATTTATTATTGTTTGGTGTGGATCGTACCCTGTCATTTTACAGAAATGTTTGTCTAAAATATCAAGGTACCAATCTTTCAAAAACCATCATTGTTGAAGTTACTCTGAATCCAAGTGTAATACACTAAAAATAGCTTTCAAGCAGAGTAAGTGTTGCCCAAGCAGCATTCTATTCCAAGTACATTAGTTTTTACTAGAGTTTTAACTTTGATTCACTCGTTCATATCATAGTGAAACGGTAACGCAATGCATTCTCAATTACATCGCTAGATATTTTATTAACATTAACCTCAAAACTATAATACTTATAAAATTAAATACTGCATATTTCTCAAATACTGTACAGAAATGTTTGTGTAAAATCTCAAGATGTACAAATCTTTCAAAACCCCTCATTGTTGAAGTTTATGAGAAAATATCAAAATCAGGGGCGCACTGACGGAGGACGATAGGAATTTGTCAAACCCCCCCCCCCATCACCAAGAGCATTTTTGTTGTCGAAAAAAAAAACAACATATGATGGATCTTTGAATTCAATCATAATCTTGTAAATAAAAATAAATCGTTAAATGTGTTGGTAAGCGCTAATCTCAAGAACAGCTGGAGCAATTCAGTTAACTCTTTTTGTAAAATGTCCATTGAAATCCGAGGAAGCATTTTATGAAGCAAAATATAAAAAAAGTTACCTGGAATATTTTGAAATTCAGAAAAAAAATTAGTTTTTACGTTTCCTAATCCAAATTAAACTGGCACAAAACAGTTGTTCAAACCTTCAGGTTTATGTCGACCAATTGGCTGAAACATCGGTTTACATTTAAATTTGATCAAATATTAAATAAACAGTGCTTAATCAGTAGTGTAATGCAGATAGTAAATAAAAAGTTAATATCAAAATTGTACTCCATATCGCGCCAGTGATGAATTTATATCATATAATGCACTGTACATATGCATTACAACCAACCTTAATGAACAAAGTTGTGAATGTTTTCACATACGTTACTTTAAACTGGTGGGATTACTTGATATTGTGATGTACCATTTAACAGTGGCTTATGGGAAAACAGAAATTAATACTAACATGCCTCAACGTAACAAAAAACTTGGATTGTTGCGTAACCTTAATAAGGATTTGTCTCTTATACCGAAAGTACATAGGAAATGGGTAGGACTTCTCCCTAGGCCATAATAGGCTTCTCAGTCCTACTTATGTGTATATTTTCTTCATCAGGACAAAAAAGCAAACCCAATTATGTTCCTGAACATATTTGAGACGGAAAGTATATTACAGAAGCCCATAGTAGATTTCCAAGAACTGCATAATCGAACTATATGGTATTTTGATCGAGGCAATACGGTAAGCTAAATTGTGACATAGCAAGTGAATTTAAACTGTCTGCAGTAGGTACTTTTTAATCGAAGTAGGGTTCTTGGCCCTATACTTTTTTCTTCGACAAGACAAGGCAAACTCTAATATGGTACTGGAAATATCTTAGACCTGACATATGTGATAAAGGCTAGAAATTGACGCTTTTTGACCGAAGTAAGTTTTCGAAATCGTGTATTGTATTTTCTTGATCGGGGTAACAACGCAGGCTCAGCTGGGACGTTGGAAATATAATTATTAATTTGAACCAGAAATGCTCTTACACGTGCAGACATGATATATTAATTAAATTAAATTCTGATACTATTTACCATGGACTTAAATAATATCTACTTCATGTATGCCTACTTACGTTTTCAAATTTTCATAGAACGCCACCATATTACATCAAAAGTGCTTTTACTAAGTAATATAAAGACTTCGCTTCTAAAAGATTGCGTGCGAAGCCGCGGGTAACAGCTAGTTTTATAAATAAAACTGAATCGCAAAATGTGTTGGTACGCGCAAATCTGGAGAACGGCTGGACTAATTCGGTTAATTTGTAAATTGTTAATAATTGAAATTCATGGAAGGTTTTTATGAAACAAAACATAAGAAAAGTTACCTGAAATGTCTTAGAATTTAGAAAAATTATAACTACAATAAAATGAAAACTTTTTATTATGAAAAGTAGAAACTTCTACTTTTTATAATCTAAATTAAACTGGCACTAAACAGCTATCATACCTTCAGTTTTATGTCGACCAATTGGCTGAAACACCTGTTTACATTTAAATTTGATCAAATAATTATTAACTAAACAGTGCTTAATCAGTACTGTAATGCAGATAGTAAATAAAAAGTTACTATCAAAATTTTACTCCAGATCGCGCCAGTGACTAATTTAAATAATCTGATGCATTTTAAATATTATTTAAACACTACTATGTAATTAACCTTAATGAACAAAGTTATGAATGTATTCACATAAGTTACTTTAAACTAGTGGGCTTCCTTGACATTGTGATATGGCATTTTAACAGTGGATTTTGGAAAAACAGAGAAATGCACACTAAAATGCTTCAACGATTTATTCTTTCCGTGGCTACAGTCCAAAAAACAAGTGCAAAGCAAAACTTTAATAACGATTATTTTGGAATGTTGCATAATATAAGGATTTCCCCCTTATACCGAAAGTACATAGGAAGTGGGTTTTACTTCCCCTTAGCCGTAATATGTCCTACGTACGTGTATATTGTCTTCATGAGGACAACAAAACAAACAACTATGTCTCTGGAAATATTTTAAAACTGAAAATAGATTACAGAAGACGATTTGGACCAAAGTAGATTTCCGAGAACTGCATAATCGAGCGTATCTTGAATTTGATCGAGGAAATATTGCAAACTGAAATGTGACATCCGCACTGGATAGAAGTCAAGCAGGAGTTATTCCCTGGGCAATCACCCATTGATCGTCATGATATTACAGCCAGAGTCTTTAGACAAAAGTTGAACTATTTAATGCTGGATGTATTCTGTGGAGTGGCAGAAACGAAGATTGCCAAATGCACAAATTTTGATTTGGTTGGTTGAAAAGATAAGGCCAAATGAAGTTGATTCAGTGATATCAGCTGAAATCCCTAATGTACAAGTAGATCCTGGATTGCTGGATTTTTATAAGGTAGTTATAAAAAACATTATACATGGTCCCTGTGGAACTCTTAATCAAAATTCACCGTGTATGATGGATGGTAATGTTCAAAACGATATCCACTGATATTAATATCGGAAAAAATTACTGGTCATGACGGTTATCTACTGTATCGTCGCCGATCGACAGCGGGCAATGGAAGATCGACAGTTGTCAAATTAAATCGACAAGATATTGAAATAGATAATCGTTGGATTGTTCCATATTCACCCATTTTATCAAAGACCTTCAAAGCACACATCAACGTTGAATCTTGCCATTCAGTGAAATCTATTAAATAAATTTGCAAATTTAATATGTAACCAAAGGGAGTGATATGGCTGTGATTGGATTTGGTGCAGAGAATTCCAATGATGAAGTTACCCAATACCAAATGGGCCGCTATGTTAGTAGTAATCAAGCAGTTTGGTGAATTTTTTATTTTCCTATTCATGAGAGACTTCCTTCTGTTGTTCACTTAGCTGTATACAAACATCTTTGGAGGTTTTAGACAGCACCTTAAAAGATCTACAGAGCAATCATAACCGATTTGTTGGTGCAATGATTTTATTAGCAGGAGATTTTTGTCACATGAGATTTTTGAACATTGCCACTGATTCCACGGTTAACGCCAGCTGATAAACTCAATGCATGTCTAAAGTCCTCCAATTTGTGGAAATATGTCACAGTACTTCATTTAAGCAAGAATATGCGTGTCGAGTTGCAAAATGACCAATCTGGAAACATATTCTCTAAACAACTCATTGACATTGGTAATGGCAAATTTCCTATAAACATGTTGACTGGCTGCATTAACTTTCCTCAAATTTTTTGTCAGTTAACTTGATCAAAAGATGAACTTATTGAGAAGGTGTTTCCAGATGTTTCTCAAAATTACAGAAACCATGATTGGTTGAGCGAACGAGCTATATTGGCTGCAAAAAACATAGATGTAAATGAATTAAACTTCAAAATTCAGGAACAAATTACAGGCGAATCTAGGATATATAAACCAGTTGATTAGGCTACTAACAAAGATGATGTATTTAACTATCCACAGGAATTTTTAAAATCGCTGGATTTGCCAGGATTGCCACCTCACAATCTTCAATTAAATGTTGGATCGGTAGTTATAATGTTGCGAAATATCATCCAACCGCGTCTTTGCAACGGCACACGGTTAGCGATAAAAAAATTACTAAACAACGTGATAGAAGCAACTATACTGAGAGGGAAGTATTATGGAGATGTTCTCAAACTGCGCATCCCAATGATTCCGACCGATGTGCCATTTGAGTTTAGAGTTTCCAGTGCGGCTTGCTTTTGCTATGACCATAAACAAGTCCCAGGGACAATCATTAAGTGTCTGTGTTATTGATCTGGAAAACCCATGTTTCTCACATGGTCAGTTGTATGTTGCCTGTTCCCATGTTGGAAAACCATCAGAATTGTTTGTCTATGCGCTAGGCAATCAAACAAAAAACATCATATATCACAAAGCACTACAATAAAAATAAAACTGATTCTGACGGTTCTGTTCAGGAGAATATTTTGCCCCGACTATACAATAGGTAGGAACAAAAATTACAAATCTTTTTGACAGGCGAAGTCTGTCGGGTCCGCTAGTGAAATGTATGAATTAAAACGATATAACTATTTTAATTTACGAAATACACTGAATTGCAAATTGTTCAATTTTGTTAAAAATTGTAATTTTAATTTCATATTCACGGAGAACAAAGTTGACTCGTACTGATTTATAATCTCATACGTTACAGAGTGCTCCTAAAATGGTACAGTTACATATACCAGTTACTGTAACTGCTAAATGAGTCTGAGTACTTTGTACCAAGAACGGCGGTAAACGTGTAAAGGATCTATATCGTAAAAGTACATATAACAGTAACCTGTACCGGGTATTTCCGGGTTGAGGTATTATCGGGACAGATGAGTACCCGTTACAGAGTATATTTTGCAGTAGTCCCGACGTGACCACTACGCAGAAGTGAATGAGTTGCTGATCTCTGAGCAGTTCTTTACTGTGTTAGTTTCAATGGTGCACCCAGAAATCTTCTCCAAGGGGTGTCCGGAACACCGGAGAGTCGGGGGTGTGGACCTCCCCCCCCCCTTACTAGGATGAGACCGGGTGTCGTTAAATATTGCACTTCTACACTTACGAAAAGAGGGCAAAGATCATGTAGGACGGTATAATGTTTACAGTAATATTACTCTACCACCAATCACCGGGAGGAGCTTATACACAGATAATTAAAATCTTAAGTTTAAAGCACAAATCAAGACCAAAGCTAAATCTTAATGTCTACTCTCGAGTCAAAAAATATAGATATCCGAGTTTGAAAGTTGACCACAAACCAACTAAATTGAGCTACAGTAACGGCTGTTAAAATGTCGCCTGTTTATTTCTGCGATTCTACACACCAAATTGTTTACTAACAACAAAATTCCATTTTTCGTATTAAAAACAGCGAAAAATGCCGATTTTTGGCGATGTTCAACCAAACTCCAACTTTGAAAATTCATAACTACTAAACCTTTGATCCGATTAAAATCAAATGTTGGAGCTGCTATAGCAGCAGGAAGTCAACAAGAGAAAGGGATTTGATACAAGATAGACTCACGTGTACTGTAATTGTAATTGTGATATGTAAATTAAAGAACAGTATGATTAAATTTGTTATTAAATTACCATATTCACTTTTATTCTTGACCGTGTGGGCCACAAAATTCGGCATTGGTCACAGCGTGTATACTACAGAAATGCTCAGACCTCGGAAACTCACTCACTACTGTGACAATTGATCACTTCGGGATTACTGTAAACGATACTTCTTAGAATTTAGAAAAATTGTAGTTTTTTTCATAATCTAAATTAAACTGGCACTAAACAGCTGTTCATACCTTCAGGTTTATGTCGACAAATTGGCTGAAACATCTGTTTACTTCAAATATCATCAAATATTTTTTTTTCTCTCTTCGTTTAATTAAACAGGCTCGGGTGAATTCCCATGACGCCTCGTGGTTCTCTGGGGGTTAAACTTCTGCCATACATATGTTATTTTGTGTTACTATGGATTTTCATTGAATATTTATTTTTCCAGGGAGACATATATCCAAATATTAATTAAGTTGTCCTCCTCCGTAGACTAACGGTTATAGTCTCGGCTCTAACCGAGAGAGATCACGGGTTCAAATTCCGGGGAGGTCCAATCATGTACTTTGTACTTTAATAAAAAACCAGTGTACTTCGAATGCGGCATAGCTGACGCTGAGGCTTAAATGAGATTTAAAATTAAAATGTAAATTTAAAATAAAATAATATATATAGTAAACAGTGGTTGAGCAGTAGTACAATGCAGATAGTAAATAAAAAGTTAATATCAAAATTTTACTCCAGATCGCTCCAGTGACTAATTTGTCTGTACAGAGAGTACAGGTTACCGTAAAACCAAAAGTACTCGGTACAGGTTACTGTTACACACTTACTGCCGTTCTCGGTACAGCGTCTCGGACTAGTTTAGTAGCAGCAGTAAATGTAACTGTACCATTTTAGGATCACTGTAAAGTATGATTATAAATCAGATCAGGTACTCGGTACAGGTTACTGTTACACGCTTACTGCCGTTCTCGGTACAGCGTCTCGGACTAGTTTAGTAGCAGCAGTAAATGTAACTACCATTTTAGGACCACTGTAAAGTATGATTATAAATCAGATCAGGTACTCGGTACATGTTACTGTTACACACTTACTGCCGTTCTCGGTACAGCGTCTCGGACTAGTTTAGTAGCAGCAGTAAATGTAACTGTACCATTTTAGGACCACTGTAAACGTATGATTATAAATCAGATCAGGTACTCGGTACAGGTTACTGTTACACACTTACTGCCGTTCTCGGTACAGCGTCTCGGACTAGTTTAGTAGCAGCAGTAAATGTAACTACCATTTTAGGACCACTGTAACGTATGATTATAAATCAGATCAGGTACTCGGTACAGGTTACTGTTACACGCTTACTGCCGTTCTCGGTACAGCGTCTCGGACTAGTTTAGTACCAGCAGTAAATGTAACTGTACCATTTTAGGATCACTGTAACGTATGATTATAAATCAGATCAGGTACTCGGTACAGGTTACTGTTACACGCTTACTGCCGTTCTCGGTACAGCGTCTCGGACTAGTTTAGTAGCAGCAGTAAATGTAACTACCATTTTAGGACCACTGTAACGTATGATTATAAATCAGATCAGGTACTCGGTACAGGTTACTGTTACACACTTACTGCCGTTCTCGGTACAGCGTCTCGGACTAGTTTAGTAGCAGCAGTAAATGTAACTGTACCATTTTAGGACCACTGTAAAGTATGATTATAAATCAGATCAGGTACTCGGTACAGGTTACTGTTACACACTTACTGCCGTTCTCGGTACAGCGTCTCGGACTAGTTTAGTAGCAGCAGTAAATGTAACTGTACCATTTTAGGATCACTGTAAAGTATGATTATAAATCAGATCAGGTACTCGGTACAGGTTACTGTTACACACTTACTGCCGTTCTCGGTACAGCGTCTCGGACTAGTTTAGTAGCAGCAGTAAATGTAACTGTACCATTTTAGGACCACTGTAACGTATGATTATAAATCAGATCAGGTACTCGGTACAGGTTACTGTTACACACTTACTGCCGTTCTCGGTACAGCGTCTCGGACTAGTTTAGTAGCAGCAGTAAATGTAACTGTACCATTTTAGGATCACTGTAAAGTATGATTATAAATCAGATCAGGTACTCGGTACAGGTTACTGTTACACACTTACTGCCGTTCTCGGTACAGCGTCTCGGACTAGTTTAGTAGCAGCAGTAAATTTAACTACCATTTTAGGACCACTGTAACGTATGATTATAAATCAGATCAGGTACTCGGTACAGGTTACTGTTACACGCTTACTGCCGTTCTCGGTACAGCGTCTCGGACTAGTTTAGTAGCAGCAGTAAATGTAACTACCATTTTAGGACCACTGTAACGTATGATTATAAATCAGATCAGGTACTCGGTACAGGTTACTGTTACACGCTTACTGCCGTTCTCGGTACAGCGTCTCGGACTAGTTTAGTAGCAGCAGTAAATGTAACTACCATTTTAGGACCACTGTAACGTATGATTATAAATCAGATCAGGTACTCGGTACATGTTACTGTTACACGCTTACTGCCGTTCTCGGTACAGCGTCTCGGACTAGTTTAGTAGCAGCAGTAAATGTAACTGTACCATTTTAGGACCACTGTAACGTATGATTATAAATCAGATCAGGTACTCAGTACAGGTTACTGTTACACACTTACTGCCGTTCTCGGTACAGCGTCTCGGACTAGTTTAGTAGCAGCAGTAAATGTAACTACCATTTTAGGACCACTGTAACGTATGATTATAAATCAGATCAGGTACTCGGTACATGTTACTGTTACACACTTACTGCCGTTCTCGGTACAGCGTCTCGGACTAGTTTAGTAGCAGCAGTAAATGTAACTACCATTTTAGGACCACTGTAACGTATGATTATAAATCAGATCAGGTACTCGGTACAGGTTACTGTTACACACTTACTGCCGTTCTCGGTACAGCGTCTCGGACTAGTTTAGTAGCAGCAGTAAATGTAACTGTACCATTTTAGGATCACTGTAAAGTATGATTATAAATCAGATCAGGTACTCGGTACAGGTTACTGTTACACACTTACTGCCGTTCTCGGTACAGCGTCTCGGACTAGTTTAGTAGCAGCAGTAAATGTAACTACCATTTTAGGACCACTGTAACGTATGATTATAAATCAGATCAGGTACTCGGTACAGGTTACTGTTACACGCTTACTGCCGTTCTCGGTACAGCGTCTCGGACTAGTTTAGTAGCAGCAGTAAATGTAACTACCATTTTAGGACCACTGTAACGTATGATTATAAATCAGATCAGGTACTCGGTACATGTTACTGTTACACGCTTACTGCCGTTCTCGGTACAGCGTCTCGGACTAGTTTAGTAGCAGCAGTAAATGTAACTACCATTTTAGGACCACTGTAACGTATGATTATAAATCAGATCAGGTACTCGGTACAGGTTACTGTTACACACTTACTGCCGTTCTCGGTACAGCGTCTCGGACTAGTTTAGTAGCAGCAGTAAATGTAACTACCATTTTAGGACCACTGTAACGTATGATTATAAATCAGATCAGGTACTCGGTACAGGTTACTGTTACACGCTTACTGCCGTTCTCGGTACAGCGTCTCGGACTAGTTTAGTAGCAGCAGTAAATGTAACTACCATTTTAGGACCACTGTAACGTATGATTATAAATCAGATCAGGTACTCGGTACAGGTTACTGTTACACGCTTACTGCCGTTCTCGGTACAGCGTCTCGGACTAGTTTAGTAGCAGCAGTAAATGTAACTACCATTTTAGGACCACTGTAACGTATGATTATAAATCAGATCAGGTACTCGGTACAGGTTACTGTTACACGCTTACTGCCGTTCTCGGTACAGCGTCTCGGACTAGTTTAGTAGCAGCAGTAAATGTAACTACCATTTTAGGACCACTGTAACGTATGATTATAAATCAGATCAGGTACTCGGTACATGTTACTGTTACACACTTACTGCCGTTCTCGGTACAGCGTCTCGGACTAGTTTAGTAGCAGCAGTAAATGTAACTACCATTTTAGGACCACTGTAACGTATGATTATAAAAATCAGATCAGGTACTCGGTACAGGTTACTGTTACACACTTACTGCCGTTCTCGGTACAGCGTCTCGGACTAGTTTAGTAGCAGCAGTAAATGTAACTACCATTTTAGGACCACTGTAACGTATGATTATAAATCAGATCAGGTACTCGGTACAGGTTACTGTTACACGCTTACTGCCGTTCTCGGTACAGCGTCTCGGACTAGTTTAGTACCAGCAGTAAATGTAACTGTACCATTTTAGGACCACTGTAACGTATGATTATAAATCAGATCAGGTACTCGGTACAGGTTACTGTTACACACTTACTGCCGTTCTCTGTACAGCGTCTCGGACTAGTTTAGTAGCAGCAGTAAATGTAACTGTACCATTTTAGGACCACTGTAACGTATGATTATAAATCAGATCAGGTACTCGGTACAGGTTACTGTTACACACTTACTGCCGTTCTCGGTACAGCGTCTCGGACTAGTTTAGTAGCAGCAGTAAATGTAACTGTACCATTTTAGGATCACTGTAACGTATGATTATAAATCAGATCAGGTACTCGGTACAGGTTACTGTTACACACTTACTGCCGTTCTCGGTACAGCGTCTCGGACTAGTTTAGTACCAGCAGTAAATGTAACTGACCATTTTAGGATCACTGTAACGTATGATTATAAATCAGATCAGGTACTCGGTACAGGTTACTGTTACACACTTACTGCCGTTCTCGGTACAGCGTCTCGGACTAGTTTAGTAGCAGCAGTAAATGTAACTGTACCATTTTAGGATCACTGTAAAGTATGATTATAAATCAGATCAGGTACTCGGTACAGGTTACTGTTACACACTTACTGCCGTTCTCGGTACAGCGTCTCGGACTAGTTTAGTAGCAGCAGTAAATGTAACTGTACCATTTTAGGATCACTGTAAAGTATGATTATAAATCAGATCAGGTACTCGGTACAGGTTACTGTTACAGGTTACTGTTACACACTTACTGCCGTTCTCGGTACAGCGTCTCGGACTAGTTTAGTAGCAGCAGTAAATGTAACTGTACCATTTTAGGATCACTGTAAAGTATGATTATAAATCAGATCAGGTACTCGGTACAGGTTACTGTTACAGGTTACTGTTACACACTTACTGCCGTTCTCGGTACAGCGTCTCGGACTAGTTTAGTAGCAGCAGTAAATGTAACTGTACCATTTTAGGACCACTGTAAAGTATGATTATAAATCAGAACAAGTACATTTTGTAATCAATTACTGAAGCACCGGATACAGGTATAGAGGACACAAGAAATAGTAAGAAGTAACCTGACTTTCGTGGTTGCTGCGTGAAGGTAAAATTAAAATATTTACTGTTTTGAACAAAATATTATTATTATATTATTATGGAGTGCCGTGAATTTCGTAAATTAAAGTAGTAATAAGGTTTGAATTATATATTTTATTGTGATGTAATTGAAAATTTCAACATTTTTGTCGAAAATACAGTATTAGGCGACCGATTACTTTAAAATAAAATGCTCTTTGGGGGGGGGGGGGGTATGTCCTGTTCATCTTCCAATCCCGTCGATTTGCCCCTGGTTAGTTTGTTGTCATTTGTTGACACGAGCCTGGCGATTTGAGCGTTAAAACGAGCAGTTGCCGGTTATATTAAACTAAAGGGCCTGCTCAATGTAATCTATTTACAAATTCATAGTTTTAAATAGTGGTTTAAAAATTTACACCCTCAAAATAATGAGTAAGAGCTCCATAATGTGACCAGTGCCTAGTTTGTAGGCTACCAGGTCAAGAATATAATTTTAAGATATTAATTTAACAACTTTATTTTAACACTATTCTAAATTCTAAAATTAGATACTCATTTATAGCAGACTTGCATCTATCTTGTACTGTATAAACATTTGGTCTTAATCGAATATTTTGGTAATGTTATAACTATATTACGGTTTAGTTAGGTACAATTCATAAAATACTGTTTTTGTTAATCTGAAGATTTTAATATTTCCTGTATAAACTATCTGACGATTGATGATAGAGTGGTTTTATTCTAAACTTCATACACTCAGATCTGATCTGTGCACTTCTTTTATTAATTCAGAAGTACTATAAACCTAATATTTCAACATTTCCGGGGGCAAGCTTCTGGTTTTGATTTGGAAAGTATCCATACCTCCGACTCACCGGTGTTTAGAACACCCCTTTCCCCCCTGAGAAGATTTCTGGGTGAGCCACTGATCTGAACTGCTCTTTAGTATCATAAAATAACATAAAAGTTTATATAGCACTTTTTATTTTGTTCCATATGGAATTCAAACAAAAGAATAAATGCTCCAAATCTCGCATTTAAAAACGTTTACTTCAATATAACTGACAAGAAGAATTAAACGGCTTGACAGGCTTGTTGGAAATCAGTATTAGGCTATTTACGAGTTCATGTGTAGTCCCAACTTGTTATTTTACATTTAACACTGCCACCATTAAAACGTTTCAAATAAAAACAAGATTAGTAAAAAACCAGAATATAAGTAAAGTTGTTGTGAAAAATTCATCGTCCTGGTTAACTCGTCCTAACGGATCAAAGCTCCTTGCAAGAATCTATAATGAAACAGAATATGAGAGGAGAGTCAATACAGTAAGAGATAAACAATAGCCTACTTATGGATTTAGGAACTACAATTACGCATGTTACCGAATTAATCCAGACTAGTTCAATGCCTTCAGTCTGACATATTACATAATTTTTGTGTGTGTTTATATTGCTTAATAGCCTTCATTAACAAATTGCAATAAAAGCGTAAACAACGGCCTCAATAATTAAACTTAATTACACTGAAGTTGAACTTTATAAAAAGTATATCGTTATAAGGTAAGTAACCTGTAAGAAATATAAATCATGCGACTGACAAAGAATAAGAAACCCGAGTAGATGACATTGGCAATGAGAGGTAAACTACTTTGTACTTTTAGTACATGATTATGTATTCATAAATTAGCTCATTAGTCTAATTATTCTAGATGTAGTCCCCGATATTGACTAAGAGACGGAACTGGAATCGAACGAACTACTTATAGAGCTACAATTGATCCAATGTGTGCAATCAAAATACTCTGGCTTGTCACCGAACACTAGATTGGTAATTTATTTCATCAAAGTTTTAAACCAGTCTTCAAACTCAATCGGCGGAGGTACTGTAGCGGGAGAAGTCGTATTTGAACTTGGCTTTTAGTCAAGAGGAGGAATATAGAGAAATGAAGATCTATCTTAAATATCAGAAATTTAGGAAGAAAACCAATTATTACTCATCTTTGAGAGAATACCGAGGAAGATCTATTGTTTATCTGCAGCCAAGTTCATGTGAAGTGACGTCCAGTTGTTCGAGCTCTAATGCTGACTCGCCTAATTATATGCAGAGCAACTTGTCCCATTTTGCGACGCTTTATTATTATACTAGAGTTAGGTCACTTCTTTCTCTTTCTGTGTTTTATATAATATATACATCCTAAAAGACTGTACATGTACACACACACACACGGACCATAGTAATTCTATCACAAGTAGTGATAATGTTTTAGGTCTGAGCTCGATACTAATACTGCTGAAATCGGTGAGAATATTTGAGATCTTCCACAATGAGATAATTATGACAATGCATACTCTAGATACTCCTTTTGAGGAAAGGAGGACACAATTTTGATTGTTAAGGAGAGAGACAGGTTGAAAAGTATGCACAAGGAAATCGTTATCCATGTCATCACAGAGACTGGAGTGCACAATGTGTTTCAGCCAACTACATTTGACAACTTTCACCGTGTAAGCGAAATATACGTGAAAAAGAGATCTGTTGATCTGTGCATGTAACGGGAGACAACGAACATTTCGTTAGAGTTATAAATTGTACATATTTTTAACGTTTCACCTGTCCATACATAAATTTCTGACCTTGTATTCCCATTTTTATCGATTTACAAGGTTTTTTTAACTATTATAAACATACGCAAGAACGTAGACAGGAAAACATTATGGAGCGGGGTGCAGACAACTGATATTTTCACGTAGTGGACAGAGAGTAAGCACCCATATTGTTCCTTAAAAAGTTCTTGGTCCTCTTCTTTGTTGAGAACGATCTTTCAGCAGTACAGTACATGTCAGTAATACTTAATTATTTAAATAATAATAATAATCGTTTACTAATAAAGTAATTGAAAATTGTGGAGTCCTTGGACCCCTAGCTGGCTACGTCCTTGAACATACATTATTCATGCAAAGGTTTATTTGTATTTATTAGCCTCAAAAACTAGTAAATCCTAAGAGATTTAGCGTAAAAGCACATAATCGTGTTCCACGGTTGTCTAGCAAAACATTTGTATAAAACACACAGAATCTATCACCCAATAAGAAAATATGAAATACTATGTCAAAATATATAAAATGTCCATATTACTCGTATGTTAACATGTACCAAAAAGTAGTTAACAAATTAACCAAAAACGCAATACTCTTTTTATAGGTCATTATAAATATCTGCGTTGCATACAAACATATATTACAGTAATCCCAAATCGTTGTATTACCTAAATGCAAAGCCACAGGTTAAAACATCCAAACAATATTAAGTTATAAAAGTAAAAAAAAAAAAACAACATTTTTATATATTCTTGTTTTGCTAAACCAATAATGATCTATTAAATAACGTAGATTGTACGCTTTGCATTGATATGTATATTCTTACCTGATTTAGTAAATTACATTGCAGTGTAGTGTTCTTACACCACAGTATAAAAATACAGATGTATTTAATCAAAAAAGAACACAAGATGAAAGATCAAACAAAATATTAACACATTATTTATTATATACTCTTATACTATCAAAATATCTTAATTTGGCCATAAAAACATAATCAATGAGATTTTATCTATCAAAAAATATTATTAGATATGAGTCACTGGGTATACTATTATAAATAAATGCGCATATAGTCGCTTGGCAACCAATTCTTTATACGCTTAAAACCCTTCTCTAAGCTTGTAACACAACGTCTCATGTTTAGAAAGATCTGCTCCTTTTTGTAATATAAGTTTCATTTCCGCAAACAAAAATTGTCTTCTATACGATTATTGGAAGTATCGGTACCTTCTCGCACCTTCGCGATTGGCGCTAACTATATAACTATTTATACTTACCAAAGTCAAGTAATAAAGGTTTATCGGAAATGTAAACCTATTTGTATTAGTTTTATTTAATTGGAAACACGTTTATATCAGATTTGTTGGGGTTGACGTCCCATTTGATTGTTAAATATGTCGTAGAAACGAATTAATAATACAACGATTAGATATGAGTCACTGGCCATTGTAAAGTGAACCTGGAGAAACGCAAATTGAGTTGCAGGGCAGTCTTATGGTTAACTATGTTCTAAGCATACCATGTCTGCAAACCAAAAGATGAATGATAAGATATCTACGATATTTATTTTAAAGTATATACACTTAATAAATACATCTCAATTTGTCATAAAACCGTAGTCATTTATTTCCTTATCTCCTAAGATGTCACAGAAAAAACAATATATTTTCTTATCAACAAAAATGTGATCATAAAGTAAAAATTAAATCATTACATCAAAGAATATTAATAACCATTTTCCTATCTAATTAGTAAAAAGCAACCTAATTGGGTGAGACCCACACCACAATATAAAGTAAGAAGAAGGTTCACGAAGAAGGTTCTCGACAAAAAGAGAAATTTGTGCAGTATAAAAGATGCTTGAGTTAAATCAATCAGTGGTCGTACATTTTCTGAAGTAAAGAACACAGACGAATGTTTTGCAGGCGAGTTCAAATGTAAGGGTGTGTCAATCTAATACATCGTTTTTTCATGAATGAATTGCGATTATTGTAGTTTTTTTTGTGAAACAATATTATTTATGTATGACAAATAATGACTTGTGAATTTTCAGAGGATATATTCATAATTCTAAGGAAAACACATTGACCTTCGTCGGATTATTCCGATAAATCGTATACTATGTGACACTATTGATCCACCGTGTACACTGCACCCTTAGATACATAAAATCTAATAGGAGGGTTTGTCGGATCGGTTGGCAGGAAGCAAACAGTGTAATTCTGTATTTCTTTGAATGCACGAATTCTTCCAATATTTTTTTTGTCAAAGCGGAACATTAAACTGTTTATTGGCCTGTCCTGCTGTTAGAAAGTACTGTACATTACTTTGTGAGTTCTCTTCAGATGGACACTACCTTATTACTAACTTAAACATAAGGCCTTCGTAAAATAGATGATAAAAGTAGCGTAAACGTTATTATTCCATGCTTCGAGTACAAATGATACCGCTTGTTACTGGTACTAAATACGCCTCTCGCAAAGTTGTAGACACAACAATTCACTGCTATAACTATGGCGTTAATTTCTTGTGGACGATAGTAAAACTTGTAGTGCCTAATGCTGGGAAGAAGAAAATAAATGCTGGAACTATTACCTTACGTGGAATACTTGGAGTAATCCAAGAGTAAGAGGTGAAGCCATCTAAGGAAGTAACAAAGTACATGGAATGTCTGGAAAACTCCAGACATTTGTAGTACAAGCACAAAGCCTAGGTTTTCTTGAATCGATAGAAAACTTTCCTCTAACAAAGAAATCGGTTGTTATCATGGCTAGTTTTGGTGCAGTTTGAAATCGGAAGGTATCAAAAGAATTAAAATTCTAAAATGGCATTTTATTATTATTTTTTTTATCATCATGACACACTTATAACAAGTCAGCTAATCAAATAAATGGAGCCTTAAATTTGTGACTTTCAGTCTCTTTACCTAGCTGTCTGACGATGATACAACGATTATTTATGTGTCTGAAGATCGGGTTTAAGCGTGTCAAACTAAGAAAAGTATGACATGAGAAAAATTGTCGTTTCATATTATAATTGCGGCTGACGATTGATGTATTTCATAAGAAAAACATTGATCAATGTCTATAAAATCAGATTGTGTACTTATTACTGTGAAAATTAGCTCTCGGTCCCTTGACTATTGTACGTTTTAAAAGTACTGAAACAAGTTGCAAATAATTAACGTGCAGTGCTAAGTTACTATATTTCAATTCTATAATTGTGTCTACAAATAGTCAAATACTTATTCCATGTACATGTGTACTACAAAAAAATATCAACTGACTACACTTTTCACCACCCACTAATCTAATAGTAAAAAACTTACCCGTTTGTGATGTTTCTTAACATTCTACTTAATGATATAAAAACAATCATTCAATAGAAAATAAATACAGCGTGCCTTATGGACCACTACTTCCCGACCCTATGTCTGGTGCGTGCACCATGTCTTAGGCAGTTCGTCTGTATTGTCCAGTGATATGGTTCGCACTTTATATAGTATTAGGCTTTCATGTATATGGTTATATTTTTACATCTAAAAAGTGTTAACTTTGGTGAGTTCATCTTCCTACATTGATTTTTGTGTTTCACGAGAGTTTCACTTGCGTACATGCTTAAACTTAAGTTTTTGCTTAACCACAATTGCTGCGACCAGGTTCTTCACAGGAGGTTATGATAGGGAATTCAAGACATCTGACGCTTTCTTGGATCTTACTGTGGATAATTACATTGTTTATAGGAAGGGTCTTTTATATAAGTTTTACGAACCTTTAACGTACCCTTTTCTTGTGCACCTTCCAAAACTCTATGTTGAGCGGCAGAAAAGTATTCCTTTCAGTTTCTTAAAGGATAGTCTATCTATGTGGGTTAGTTCTTGTTCCCCTGATTTGTAACATATGCACCAATGACCTCCCCTGAAAACAGTTTAGGAAGTTCATCAAAACTGATATTTCTTTAGCGAGTCAGCACAAGGATTTCTTTGACTGGTCAATGGTTTTTGAGTGAAACTGTGAGTACTTAAACTCAATACCTTTACATCTCCGAAGACTATTATTAAGAAATGTAAATTAAATTAAGACTTTAGTATCCTGCTTTCATCTCACTTACAGAAGTTAGCAAAATACGAACTAAATGTCAATTTTGGATATGTCCAACTTAACTATAATGAATAGCTGAATCATCTTGGGAAGGCAACGCACAGGTTCTGAGTACCTCCACTTTGTGTATGATCTACCATTCAGCTAAATAGTGTGCTTCCATTCTGGCTAAACCGTTCATAGCTTTAGCAAAATAATATGACAACATTTTGTTGAACCCTAGGTTGTTTATCTAACAGAACCGCTCACACGAAGAAGGTCACCTGAAGTCCAGACATCAATCCCTACAGACTGCCGGTCTCTTAAAAAGATATAACTTTTAACAAAAAAAACGCCAGGATAACGCTCTGAGATGCGTTTTATGGCAGACTCCAAATCCAACAGAAATAGTGGATTGTATGTAATTCTTATAGTACAGTTATACTTGAATACTACATCTTTGACCAGACTAGCTGGATAGATTGAGTCATTGGACTTAAAACTAGTACATACTATTTAAAATAACACTCTAGGCAATATGGCGGTACTACACGAGGTTTGAGCCCATTCATCCACCTAAACAGCAAAAAACTCATCAAGAGAGTAAAATGATTTGGAGAGTAACCATAATTTAATTTTAACTTCAAATGCATTTTTATCCAAACATTGAACTGCCTCAGGGAGTTTGTTAAACATCCTGAGTGCCAGCACTGGGAAACGGTCCCTTGTCTTACCAAGCCGGCAGTAGTGTAAGTCCCTATTGTTTAAATCACGGAGATTGTAATAGTGTGTGTCCGCTCTAGATTGGAATGAGTCTAAGTCTTTCTTATATAAACCAGGCTTTAAAGAATATATTGCCTGTATATATATATATATATATATATATATATATACTCTTATTGTATAGTGGAAGTGATTCAATGTTTATTGAAAAAATTAAATTCGGCTATTGCCATTATACAAATTTAATTAAATGTAAATAAAAGTCATTTGACATGTATTTGGTCTTCTGATCATATGTTAGTTTGGTTATTTAAACACATATGTGACAGATACGGCCAAATACAAAATAATTGAATCGTAAAAAGTAAGGGCTCTGTGGTGTAATGGTAGCACATTCACCCGGCAAGTGAGAGATCCGGGTTCGAGTCCCGGCGGAGCAAGTACTTTTTGTGATTCAATAAATTCGGCTATTGCCATTATACAAATTTAATTATATATTATATATATATATATATATATATATATAAAATGTTAAATAGATTTTGTGGTGATATGGGTTGGAATGAATCTTTAAAAATTAGGTGGGGTTAGGATACAGTTGAATCCTGCGAATGTGGAACCTAAACACATTCGTCACATAATGGAAGATCGTCCTTTGCATGTATTTTCAGGAGTGCTGGTCCATCTTAAATCAGCTAATCCGGCAGATAAAGCAGCATAAAGGATAACAGGACTGGGTTTTTATTTCTATATTATAATTTCTTTTCTTCAGAGTAAGAACTATTATCTTGACTTATTTTGATAATATCTTGTTATACCTCTTTGATTATAAAACTTCATATCTTATTATGTTAAAATTTCATGTATATTTTTTGTAATAAATAAATAATAAATATTGTTCTTATATCATTTCATCCATAAAAAGTTATAATGGTACGGTATTTTAACAGCTATAGAAGGCTTTAACAACTTCTTACGTAACAACTTCGTCAAAATCCAAGAAAGTTCCTTTTTTGCCAAATGGGAAGATTGGAATTAAATTCAAAATTTAAGTAAATCCGTTTATAAGATTTGAGGAAGTAGTTTTTCAAAAGTTTCCGTGAGTTGTTCCATTTACCCACTATTGAGACGTTATCCCTTATTATTCACACTCCCTGGCATCTATCTCACCCTCATTTTATTGACTACGAAGTCAATTATTTATCAGGAGATATCTGCTTTATATAATACTTTACCCGTTACTCGCCGCTACTTGTACATATTTTGTTGTATCACGACAGCGTTACAATACTGGCTTTACAAGATTTTACATTTAATCCAGAAACTACAAATTAAATTTGGGTGATTGAGGGCAATGTTATTTTTATTTCATAATTTCAGCTGTTTTTGATGTAAACGCGTTCGTGTCATGGCGGTGTTAGTTTATTGTTGTTTCAGTGAAACGGTTTTAAAATTGATGTGATTGTGATTGAAGTTAATTCGTGACCGGCGTGTTTAGATGACAAAGTAGTTGTTCTTAAAGTTTTGGTTTATATTTTACTATGTTAATTAATATTTGTTGAATATTTTAATTTATTTTGTGCCAGTCTCTATTTTGGGATTTCTTATTTATATCTAAGATTTACAGTTACTTTGTAAACTGATACTGACACACTTTCACAAATCAAATTTTGATGAATTTAATTTAAAAGTAAATGGCAAAATAGTTAAAATTTGAAAGGATATTTTTGTAATCCAGTGTGTGAGGTTAGGATAAAAATTAGTAATTTTGTAATACATTTTTGATATCAGCTTTTAGCCTATTATTATTAAATTTTACAAAAGTTAAAAACAGTTTGCTTATAGATCAGAGCAAAATAAAACCAAGTTTATGTATAGTTTTCAGATGAAATCTATTTAATATTGTTAAAAAATTAGTCATTACGTCTTGTAAATTGCTTACATTTTTTTGTTCATATCTAGCCTATCAGCGGAATATGTTAAGAAATTAGCCAGTTTCAGAAGGTAACTTAAGTAAATTTGGATAGTATTTACTTTAAACTCATGTCACCTGAAACGTTCTAAAAACACTTTTAGCAATTTCCTTAATAGCCTAGTATACTTTCATTTCCATAACACATTTTTAGACACTGACAAACTATACATTTCATGTAAAAATTAATAAAATACTACAGGAAGTATTGCTATCTAGGACATTATGGTTAGATGGTTTGGCAAGTTTGAAATATTTAAAGTTCTCTCAAGTATTCATGATCAAAGGATTTAGAATTTTGATCTATTGCAAATATTCATATTTTATTTCCGATTTATTTATATTGTAAATATTTGTCTCCAAATTTTTCAGAAGAATTGTATCTAATTTCCTGAAAATTTAGATAGGCTATGTTCAAACCATTTTACAATGCTGTTTCTTTATTGAAGAAAATTAACTTCCTTCTTTTTATCTATAGCCAATATAGGTTCAGTGTAACCAGTCACGTCTGCAGTATAATAAGCGGCCACCACCACAATCGAACCAACGATATCCATGATTATCTAAACTACCGAAACCAAAGTGTTAAATCAAATTATGTTTTTGATGTTCAAGATTACAGTTTTGTGCAGCTGTTATTATACATAAAAAAGTAATAATTTAATGATGAATAAAACTATATAAGCTTTGTTTACTTATAAATAGGGTAAAGTATGATATGCAGACCTGGTTTTTTATATTGATTAGTATAATCATCAATACGTAATATTTGTATATTGAATACTAGACTATCGATCAATATCAAAGTATCTATGGTCTTCAGTTACAATCATATGTTTGAAATTAAAATAATGATTTAATACATACTGTAGTTACAATCACATAAATAATAAACTATAATGATCAAACAAATAATTTCAACAAAAAATAGAAACACTTTTAACCCTTTTACTGCCGGACACCTTTTTTTTAGTTTGTTGAAAAATGCCGGGCTGAAATTGACTAAAATGTAATGATTTTTTTAAAAAAATCATGGATTCATTATTTTTTATCATAAATTGATAAACTTTATCTTGTTTTTTTCCTTATAAGTTGTAATTTGCTACAAAAAATAATTTAAACATTTTCTGTCCTTAAAAAATATATATATTATGTCATGAAACAAAAATTTTAAATAAATAAAAATTATTTTTTGAGTTTGCACTTTAACAACTATATTTAAATATTAAACCACCACCATAATTATAATTTTTTATTGTATAGTAATTATATATAAACATTCCCAAAAAGTTTTAGGAACATACCTTGAAAAATACTGAAGCTGTGATGAATTTTTGAAATTGGTGCAATATCCTCGAATTTCAAGATAACATGTTTATTGATTCATAACTTTACACTATATCGCTTTATAATACATAAATCACTTTATAATACATAAATCACTGTCCATTGATATGAAAATATAATACATAATAGAAAATTAAAGTTAAAAGACACTTTGATCAATATTTACAAAAATATATATACATTTTTAGGTTCATAGGCCTGCTGATTAGCACTTGTGTTCCCCAAAACTTGTGGGATGAACACCTTTTTTACAGTTTTTGCAGACAGTCCTGGTTCTCTTCCTCTTCCCTCCAGTACTCATTTTATTAATCGTAAAAATATGTAGATTTACAAATATAAATGTCAAATAAAGTGTAAAACACGAAACAACACAAGTGGAACTCACAACTAATGAGATCGACCATAACCTCATCAAACCAAACTCGAGTTATAACCAAAGAAGTTCAGTAACAAAAATGGCTTCCATAGATTATAAAACCTGTTTTCTGTGTGTTGTCCATATAGTAATGAATAACACAGCTGAATTTCGATGCATTTGGACAACATTGAAAACCAGTATAAAACAAATACGAGACGGCTTTTATAGCGCACGTTGGCGATTTTCGCACAAACGGCAGCGTGCGCAATCGCGCACGTCGGCAGTAAAAGGGTTAAATAATTATGAAATGATAACAACATAACAATATTTAGAATAGAAAATAGGAAACTTGCGGAACTATCTATGTGTTTTGTTCTGGGTAGCAATGTTTAACTGCTTTCAGGAAATGGTTGAATGCATCCTTTGCATTAGTCTAAATAATCTTTGCTATGATTGACGGTCAAATAAACAAAACAAAATTCACTCAATCCGAAAAAAAAAAAAACCTTCCACATGTCTGTGACTGTGGTTGTTCCAGGCTTTACGTGCTTTAATACAAGTGGAATGAGGGTTTTGGCATCTCGTTTGTTTTAAGGACAAATCTCAATTCTGTATCTAACACCATATTTTTGTCCTTTTGGCATACTTTCAATGAAACCTAATATTTATGATCATTTTATCAACCTCACTTTGTTATATTTTCGTTTTCTTATTGTGCATTCATCTATTTCCACCAGTTTTGTTTAGTTTTCTAAAATTAACCGCCATTTTTATTAGACGAAGTTACTTATTTAAAAATTAAATATTAATTGTATTATCTAAAAGTGTTTACAAAAAGATGATTTAAGTTAATTGTTAAAATTATTAATCAGTATCAATTGATTATATCTAGTGTATGGTTATAATTAAGTAATATCGTTTGTAAACTTCATTATACAAAATCAGTCCACTTATCGTACTCTACGCATAAAATGTAACAAACGAAGTAGTGTAACATTTTGTTACTTTTTATTATTTTAAAGGATAAACGTGTTTGACAGCTCGTGATATACATGTAAATCACCATTGTACTTCCAGCCATTACTCAAATACCACACAAATTTATTTCACATAATTTGAATTAATCTGGAACATCATTGTTATTAAATACATTTAAAAGAGCTGGCAATAATTAGTTGTAAATAACTGTAATTATAATGCTTTTGTATTTGATATTTTAGGTATTCGGTTTAGTCGATAATTTGGTACCCTGATTCGATTGTGGTGGTAGCCGCTTACTATACTGCAGCCTCAGTCATACGTGGCTCTGTTATATTCTAAGCGGAAGGAATATCACAAGTGCAAACTCGATAACTTTCTCCTACATGTTGACTGGTAGGAGAATGGTGAGAGAGAGATGAGGACTTTATTTACCTTTACGATTATCTCACCCTGTTTTTAAAGCAATGACAAGCTATTGTGCCAACTTTCTAATGGGCACTAAGATGTGTTGTAGTGGTAGGATATTTAGTGATTTTTTTACTTCTTCAATAAGTTAAGATGTGAGTTTTATTGTTCATGACTTCTTGTTTGTTTAACTTTTTCTAAAATAACCAATAACATATTTTATCTTTTTTAATTATATTTTATTTTACTTAACCACAAAAACTAATCATATCTAGTGCATTAGATTACTTTTAAAATTTCAAATAGGCTAGAATAAATGTTTCGTGTATCATACATGTATAAAACTTCACAGGAAACAGTTCCTGTGCAGTATTCAAGGTTTCCAACAATTGCATTTTCGACTTACCCTGCCACCATATTAGGACCGATATTATGATAGGTTTTACTGTATATGTAACATTTGTGTTTTGGCTATGATAGGTTTTACTGTACATGTAACATTTGTGTTTTGGCTGTATTAGATCTAATGTCCCAAGATTGATTTATTATTTCTTAAACTGTTGAAATTCACACAAAAATATTTACATGACTAACACGAGGTCAAATGAGGATTCTTAACATTCAAAGAAAGATTAAATAAAACTCAACTGAATGGAAAAGGTTGTAGACCAATCAATGTAGTGTGTAGATGAATAATGAATAGACAGAGTGGTTGTGAGTAGGAGAAAAGATATAAGATTCTGGTTTTGTGTTTTAATTTTAAGAAAGTTTATGATCAATTAGGCTAGGTCTTTCTCGTTTAAATGAATTGTGTAGTAAGGGAAGGCTTGTACATCACCCACCTTAATAGAAACTGTGATAAGATGATATGTAATTAATGAAAGCCTAAACAAAATTCTTTGAAACCCCAATGAAACTGGCCGTCTGTACTTATATCATTTTACTTGATTTTATGATTTTATTTTTCAGTTTTTTTTTCTTTATGAACTATATTTTAATTTCAAAAATGGATTGTTTCTCACCTCAATATTTTAATATTTTACTAGTTAGTTTTATTTTGGTTAAATATAGTACTACCTATGTAGAATAATTTAACTTTTTAATTTAAAGATGCACATTATTTTAAACCAAATTCGTTTAAGATTGTTTGAAAACTGTGAAATTAGAGTTATTGAGAATGAAAATGTACTAAATTAAACTTTTACTTATCAGTGGAAACAACAGTATTACAGAGGTAAGTGAATATTAAAGGTAAGTGAAATTTATGTAAAAATTATTGATTACAAAAATACTTCATATGTTTAGTTTAATCTGACTAGAATAAATTGTTAGAATCTTATGTAGAATATGTATCAGTTTATACCAACAACTTTTCCATCTGCTAAGTATACCAATATATTCACATTAAGGATGATTTTTGGTGTACAGTTTAATACTTTCTAAGAATAGTAAAAAAATGAATAATTTCTATGGGATTGTAAGTTTTGAAACAGTTTCTTGGTGATATGGAAATTCTGCATATTGTAATATAAATAATGTTATTCTCTCATAAAATTTTTCACTACAAAACGTAAACGTTAAGTTTCTTAATGCAACGGATGAGCAAGTGTCAAACTTTGTAAGAAGCGTAGAATTTTATAATTTTGTGTTCTTATTTAAGAAACTATACTATACATCAAATTAAAATTTAAAACATCCCAAATTATCTGTAATATAATATTATAACCTATTATTATAACTAAAATCTAAGACTTGAAGTTCACACTGCATAGAAACTTTGTTTACATAACTAACTTCTCGAGATATTTTGACCTCACTGTTGAGAATCATTTCCAGTCAACAGATGTACCAAGACTGGTGTTGATGGTTTTTAGTTATTAGGCTTACGCAGCCAGTGTTAGTACGAACATGCAAGTTTTCCAGTTCACTTTTTCCAGAAACATTGTTTACATAATGAAATTCTTGAAATATCTCAAGAATTTGATTGTGTAAGCTATATTTCAGCATGATGTGAACTAGAAGACGTTACTCATGTCATTTGACACTAAAGCTATGAATTAAGATAACGTATTGTATTAACTATATGTCATTTCCTATATAAAAAGTAAGTTTAATTAATGAGATTACTGAAAAAATGAGTCGCTCGTTATTGGGGAAACATTCAAAACGGTTATTCACTAACTATTTACCAGATTAAGGGTTAACTCAATGGCCATTACTTTTATTCTGTTTTGTTTCTACTATTTCTATGCGATGGTATTAATAAGTAACAACTGTGTGTGGCAGATAGATTATTTTAGACAGCATCTCTTACCATCCACAAGACCTCAAACAACTCCTTAAGACTTAACAGAGGTTCTTAACCTGTTAACAGGGACTTACATCAACTCTTCCTGATTGTTGATTGCTAATTCCTTCAGCAACTGATGACAACTTAGCACCAGCATCGAATCAGATTCATGTCTTGTAAAGTCACATAGCTGCTTGGCCATCTGATTGGCACATACTAAAACTTATTGTTTAAAGAGACCTTACTCCTCATTTCTGATAAACTTTACTGGGCATTTATTGTCTATTTTCTATTGTTCATTTTTTGTATATGCATGGAATTAACATGTAGTGGTGAGTTACTAATCATATCATTATTCATATATCTAGTCAAAACTTATTCCACTTGTTTAGTAAAAAAAGGGTGATATCAGTCTATAGGATTTGGACAGAGAATAATCCAATTTTATTTTTCCTAATGAAGATGACTAAAGCTCATTTCCACAACTTTGGTGTATACTTATCCTAGTAAAAACTCACAGTTAGATCAGTGTGGATAATCTTAAAACATATGATGTAACCATACAGGATATTCTTGTAACAACAACATTCTTAAAAATAAGTATCTCCACTGTGTTAACTTTTGTGTGTGGTTTTAGAGGAGATAACAAAAGATTATACCTTTTCCAAGAATATTTTGGTCTGATAAGGCAAACTTTTTGTAGCAACAGGGAAGTTTACATCATAATTATGTGATGTTCATCCTTCGAGAATTTCCCGCCTTTGAGATATAAATCTATACCCCTCTTCATAGTAACAAAAGGAAAAATTTTCTGCTTTTTACATCTGTCTTCTGGCCCAAAATATTTTTCTATGAAACTACTGAATTGTTGGGTCATTTATGGTCTCCCTCTAGAATATTCACTCCAGGAAAGCAGGTCTTCAACAGCAGGAAGTGGCGGGTCCAGAGGAGGAGCTTTGGGGGCCTTGGTCCCCTCCAGGATAAACAAAAAGTTTTTTATGACAGAATACTTATTAATTTTGTATCGTAAATATAAAAATTAAAATTATCTTTGCATAATAAACTAAACTTTGAGTATACACAGATTTCTTTCTAAAGATCTTATCTTTAGTTGTATCGAAATGCAACTCCTGTTATAGTACAAATAATGATAAACTAAGGCCAAGATGGCCCCTTCTGAAGATCAGTACTGGATTTGCCCTTGTCAGCAGATGAATTCTTCTGTTCTTGTGAGACTTTCTTATGCTATTATCAAACACACTATTGGTTTAGTATGCTCTTTCTGTAGTATTTTTGTGTGCTCTTGACAATTATTGAAGACTATCCAAGTCTTTTCAAAGTGTCCTCTAGCTTTGTATTTATAAGTTTTTAAACTCCTCTCAGTTCTCATTCCTCTTAGATTAATTAAAAAATATAGTAATGGCCCGTTTTCGTATAGACTTCTATTTCGAGTTTATTAGTGTACATTTCATGTTTCTTATCATAATTTGCTGCTACATCATTATACTTGTCACAATTTGAAGTTAGTAAAATGGTTGTCGACCTAGATAGAGCCCCTCGTACCTGGTCAGATTTAACAGACTATCGCTCGGTGATCTGGAGACAAGGACAATTTTAACCAACGTCATGGAACACTGTAAGGGTGGGCCTGGTCAGAAAGAAAATTCCTGTGCATGACACTTTGTGTTGAGGGATCTAATTAAACGGAAAGCTGAGCTTAGGGGCCCTTGCTGCCTAAAATGTATCCATTGTTTGTTTCATTCCTTATAACGATTCAATTGATAGTGGCATCATCGGTCTTAGATATGAAATATACTAGACAGAAATTTTATTGAAAGTCTTATGGATCACCAAGATTTTCACCTGGTGAATATGTATTATTAATTGATTTACTTTTTATGATTGTGTTGTCCTAAATGTTATAACATATTTGTTGTAACTATTCAAAATTAGTAAACTAAGTCAAAATAAAATTACTAATCTCGGGGAGGTTTAAAAAACAAGATATTTCAATTACTTCAATCGAATCTCCAGAAACTTATAATTTAGTATCATCAGCATTTATATAAACAAATTATGCTATTTTTGAAAACATTTTGAGGTAGATCCTTGTAACAGAAATAACAGTCCCAAAAAATGGAATCCTGAGGTTTATCAAGGTTTAAAACAAGGTAGGCGTACATGATCCCTTTGTAGGCAAAAATAAGTGTAGATCATTATCTACTTTTAACATTTTCTTATTTTTGTTGTTGTCCTGTTTCCAGGTTCGGTTGAGACTGTTTTAACCAATATTTCAATCTTATGTTACGGCCAGTCCTAGTGCATCTCTCTGAATAATCACCCACTTTTCAGCTGAAATGAAAACCAAACTTACACGTAAAGAACCGTATACTGTACTGATACTGCAAAATGCAATGTAAACTGACAGCAGATTCGGGTTCAGGAATATGAATGATCCCAGCTACTCCCAGTCTTTCATGAAGTGCATGTCCTCTCTCGCACCCATGAGATAAATTGTCGCCAACATTTATTGAATTATAGTCGTAGAACTTGCAGGACATGATAGAATTACTAAAAGAGTCAACATTACTATCAAGATATATAAAATGCACATCTGAAACTGGCGGAAAATCGAGTGCGGCAGCTGAGAAGAACAGCTAATTTATAGCATCTGAAACTTGTCAAAAACAATAAAATACTACAATAATTTCAGGAGTAAATTATAGGAACGAAAGTCAGTTTGGTATTCATGGAAGTCAGCAACAAGTTAGATAAAATATTAAACAATGACAGTTTTGGCCACTTAGACAAAGACTTTTAGGTGCCACATGTAGTGTCATCGGTATTGGCTCTTGGCAGTGATTCAAGTTCCTTGTGGCACCAACATCACTGAAACTGAATATGACACCCAGACTTTTGTTATTATTAAATAATATTACAAATGTACTGCTATTTAGATACAGATAATAATAATTTAGTATTTTATTTATATTTGCAGTGAAACATTTTTGAAAAAGATCTGTATAATTATATATTTTAAGCTTATTCATGTAACATTTTCAAAGATTTTTTGAGTTTAATAAAAGAGTGAATAGACAATCTGCAGAAACAAGATGAAAGCTGGTCATACGTTACTTCCAGACAGTGGGTTTTTGTGTGGAATCATTTAGGAAAGCGGAAGGTAAGCATAATCAATACTATATTAATAAATATTCTATCACATGTTTTTAGTTATTATATGTTTATGAATAGAGTGAATTGTATCCAAACATTAGAATATTAACTCTGGAAGTGGTACGTTCCTTATATGTACAATACATTTGTGTGGTTTTATATTATGTACTTTTCAAACGAGTAATTATCAATTTTGGTAAATTCCATATGGTTATAAAGAGTAAAATTCAAACTTCTCAAAATATCAGGATTTGTTAGAATCTCTTTTGATTTAGATTCCTCTGTTTTATTGTATCAGCTGGTAACTACAAGAGCTGCCGCAGGTGTTATCATATTTGTTATCATATTTATCGTTCAATCTTTATTTTCTTATTATGATAAAAGTGATTATTGAGTAAATAGTTTGTATAACTTATTGTATTGCACAAATAATGTAAAAACTAACTTTGTACATTCTAATATGCAAACAGAATAATAAATAAACTTACCTAAATTTGTTTTTAAATGATTTTGATTGTCATAAATTATATTTTTGAAATTGGTATATCATTCTGGATAGGAATTAATTTGTGATGTGTTTTGTTAATCGCTTAAAATTAGGTAGGCAATAAACAAAATTCGGGGATTCAAATATTTTAGGCATATATTTATACACAGTTTTACATAAAATTATGTCAAATTATATTTTAAAACCATATACAGTACATATTTCTGGAATTAGCATAACATTAAAAATGAAGTAGATATATTAGATTTTTTTAATAGACTACACTATAAGTTAAGTATAAAACAAAATTTCGGGACATATTTTCTATAGTTGAACAGTAGGCCTACCTTTTGAAGCGTTGTCAATTTATATACATTAAGTGTAAAAATGAAGTAAGAGATAATTGTTTGCATTTTTTATGAGTAAACTACAAATAACATGTAAAATTTAGAGCGTTTTGGTTGAAATACATTTCTGAAAAATATATGAATGGTTGATCTAAAATGCTGTGTCACTATGGTTGGTGTATGTGCCACTTCTATTGTTAATGTACTGTATGAAAATGTTTTCTTTTTTTAAAGTAATGAGGACACTCAAAGAATTAATAGGACCAAAGTAATGTATTTGTGTTAGGTTGTTGTTTCAGGATTAATTTGCCAATATCCAGATTATATATTAGAAAACATTCTATAAATTGCAAAAATGCTACTTACTTGTATAATATTAAGTTTTGATTAAATCAACGTTTTCTGTGCAAAATATGAAAAGTTACTATTTTTAATTAACATATTACATTCGGTAAGTGTCTCAGTTTCTTTAAATTCCTGAAACCCTTATAAAAAGAAACATCTTACATTTGACCATATTTTATTGTGATCTATTCAAAAATGTTACTGTTACAGTGTTCTCTAATCTTATGATGGGCGTACGTTTTCCTGTGAATTTCCTTTTTGTGATGTTTCAATATAATATTTGTTTTTTAGGTTTTATTCTATAGTGCATAT